>NC_065409.1:14884776-15221026 GCF_024362695.1 Pectinophora gossypiella
AAAACACAGATCTTGTTTATGAATTTTAATCAAGAAAAACGTAATAATAAGTCCGACATTTTATCACGTTTTTCTATGACGTCACTGTGTGCTTTTTTATACAAATTCCATAGTAATTTCGTGTTTTGATGTTTAGTAAAAAGTAACTGATTTGACTAGTTGGTAGCCTATTCATTAACTATTTATTTATGCGTCCCACTTCTTTTGTGTGAAAGAGAAATATTTTGCTTTAAATTTTACACGACATTGTTTCGCACTTAACACGTAATGTAGACCAGTGAATGAAATCTCGCGCACCATTGTACATGCGTAAATCAACGTTAATAAGTTCACTTTCTAACACGTCACTCAATTAGTGGACCTGGGAAGGCGTGCCATTTCTCCAATGGTCGGTAGTCAGTTGTCGGGTGTTAGTCGGTAGTCGACATGTAATAGAGCTATTATAGAGCCATTAATCAGCACCCAACAGATCGTTTGCGATGCAAATTTGACGAGAAAACATGAGGAAAAATCTCGAGTGATTTATTCGATGGGGTCAACGACTTGTGGCTTCAATCTGATGTTTAACGCATTTCTTTTTGGAGGTATCTTTACAATAACGAGTAGGTACCTAAGTAGGGGAAGCATCTTTTATTTTCTTATAGTTCAAACACCATTGCGAACTCTTAGCCCTTCCAACCTCTTTCTTCTATTCCGTGAGATATACAAATATAAAGTAAAATGAACATTATATAAAGGTCATTTACCGCCTAAAAATCTTTAAAAAAATACTACACATAACACTATTGAAAAAACAATTCCATTAACTATACTCTCTCTCTCTCTCCTTGGCATTTATTATTCCCATCTGATGGTGGGGTCTGCCTTCTTCGTACTTCTCTTCCACTTCGCTCTATCGGACGTGTCGTCCATTAACTATACAAGTTATCTAATAAAGTTAGTACAATACACAGCTGCATCCATTGTGTCGGACATGATAGAGATTGAATAGAGCGGTGCGCACGCGCACTCCGCCGGCTTCCGGTATACTTGACCCGATTTGCGGGCGTTATATCGCTTCAACAATATAACTTTACTATATTATTATAATAACATATTTGTAGTAATTTTTAATCATTTTTGTTTTTATAGCATATTCACGATACATAGATCCTGTCTTCTTAAATTCAATGAAATAAG
This sequence comes from Pectinophora gossypiella, assembly GCF_024362695.1. Taxonomy (NCBI): domain Eukaryota; kingdom Metazoa; phylum Arthropoda; class Insecta; order Lepidoptera; family Gelechiidae; genus Pectinophora; species Pectinophora gossypiella. The sequence continues at coordinate 14,885,956 of NC_065409.1, forward strand.
TTATGTATTGCGTAAATTAACATGTTTTTTTAATAATTTGAAATACTTCTCTCTTGAAGTGGAAGTTGTTAAACTATAAAACAAATAATTTTAAGAATAAAAACAAAAGCTCGATTATGTTTACGTTGAATGAATGATTCTGATTTCTGACTTCACTACACTTAAAGCAATTAATATGAAGAAAATAATCAAATAAATTCACACGGGAATTAAACAATGGCCCAAGGTCGTCAAACTGCTAAACCGTATTTGATAAATCGCTACCTGTCACACACAATACTTAGATTCAGTTGCAACGGTTGCTCAATGCGCATGCGCATTGTAAAATACCTATATTTATTTGTACAGTTTTAGATAGATTGGATAAGGCGTAAAATTAAGTTTTATTTATTAAATCCCTGTATACTGAATATTTAATCTGGGCTGGTTTTCCCTTTGCAGGTTGGAAGGTCAGACTGGCAGTCGCTTCTGTTAAGTCGTACCTGTCAAATCTTCGGGCTAAGTAGGCGGACCCCGTGAGAAACGGGGTAAAGATAAGGAGATGATGATCTATTAATAGAATGTGTAGTGAGACATAATATTACATTTTGACAATTATCACGATTTTTACAAGGGATCGACACACCCAGACACACCATACTCCTGAACGCAATAAATAAACCTAACGGGGGGTGAGGTAAAACGAGCTCGAAACCGGTAAGACTTGGTACGGGGCGGAGTCTGTCCATTCTTTACGTAGTATTAGCCTTTGTTCATCATCATCAGCCCATTAACGTCCCCACTGCTGGGGCACGGGCCTTCCCTATGGATGGATAGGGAGATCGGGCCTTAAACCATCACGCGGGCCCAGTGCGGATTGATGGTTATTAACGACTGCTAATGCAGCCGGGACCAACGGCTTAACGTGCCTTCCGAAGCACGCAGGAGCTCGAGATGAAAACTTTTTTTTTTTGTGGTCACCCATCCTATGACCGGCCTTTGCGAAAGTTGCTTTACTTCAACAATCGCAGACCGAGCGCGTTAACCGCTGCGCCACCGAGCTCCTAGCTCCTAGCCTTTGTTCGCTACAGGCTAATTCGCATAATGGCATACTCGCTAAACGGCAATTTTTCAAAACGACGAAATGTAGGTATAACTGTATTCTATGTCATCATGCCCGTCGTAGGAGTCTTTATGAAAAGTGGCTGCTTGTTGTCTGATTACTTGTGGTTCTGCCTGCACATTGAGAATCATGGCAATCGTGAGTTTATGTATGTGTAAGTGTGTGTGTACGAATGTGTTTGTATGTAGTAGTATGCCAAGTTGCTTCCGTGTCCGCGACAAATAGGGGAGGTGTCTAAACGGCACCGTGTTTATTGCCAAGTTTAAAGCGACTTTGTACAATCTGGGAAACGGTGGTTTTATGCCTCAGGTCACATTGCTTCTTTGTTGACGTTATCTTATTGAAGGATACCTTCTAAACTTGTACCCCCATGTCGCAGTAAGATAGATGTAGCCAATGTAGGCGGTTACGATAGGTTAATTTTATCAAATCAAATATTGCACAGAACTTAATTTTAACAATCAGACATATGACATAACGCATGTATACATTATAACGTGGGCGGCTAATGATAAAACCCATATTTTATTTGATTTTTTTTGTTAGATTTAAAACCAGATTAGTTTAGTCAGATAATCATATATCTCAACTGGAGTGTGCTAATATTAAAGCATGTGACAATTATATCCCTAGTAAGATAGCATATAAAGCACTTTCGTTTAACTTATTATACGTTTTTTTATTTCGTATATATATCAACTCAGAATCATGATGTGAATCATCCCTCAAAGTTTTCGTTACGGTGTCACTAATACCCTGTATATACATCCTATTGCCTCCATTCTTTTCCCGTTAGATCATTCACTTTAGTGGCACCCATAAAGTGTGGTTTAGTCTTCACACCTTAACAGTACATGATGCCGAGTGCATCAATACCTTGTTTTATAGCAGTGTATTCTATTGGCTATCATCCGATATCATTGTTAAGTCGTATACCTATAAAGCTTAGGCTTTTAGCAACTGTGTTGCACAGTTATATTGGCTTCTTTATGTCTGGTTTTGTTTTGGAAAATTCCACTGTGTTAAGGTTAGGTCAGGTTCGGAATCCGTGACAGCCCAGCACCGCGGACACTTCATACAAACAACTTCGTTTTACACATACACCACACATTGACGTTACCGTACACGCGCATCTGTGTGTGACGTCTGGCGCCATACGATTCCAGTCTAAACTATGTTCGAAGGGAGGTGAGGTAAACTTAGCTGAGACGCTGGTGGGGAGCGGAGAGTTGCCGTATCATGGGCTCGAATCCCGGCTCGGGATCTAAACCACTGAATTCGATTTTATGTATTTGAATTCATGTTTGGATCATAAATGAAATCAAGTTATTTCTAAGGTTAATTGAATTCGTAATTCCGTTTTTCACAGGGTTCGCTTATCTAACCTGAAGATTTGACAGCTCCGGTTTTTACAGAAGCGACCGTCTGATATTCCAACCCGCGAAGGGAAAACCAGCCCAATACAAGTTAGGTCACATACCTCCGAAAATGTATTTCTCCGAAATATGGGTTTCCTCACGATGTGCGCCGCAAGGCAAACATGAAGAACCTATAATGTGAACACTGTCATCTGTATTTATATTACTCATGTTTAAGCAAATAAATTATATTTATCTTTATCCTTTACCGCTGAGCATGTGATAATCATTTATGATCCAAACTCGAATTCGCAAACAAATTCGACAATCATTGGTTTAGGCCTGTGCTGGATTCGAATCTGCGACCTCAAAGAGGAATACAAGCGTTCTACCAACTGGGCTACCACGGCTTCCAATTCGTAATTAAAATTCGTAAATGAGTAATAAAAGTGTGTTTTTGTCTGTGTCTGCATATTTTATCTTTATCTTACTCGTCTTCAAGTGAAATAAATCCACCAGGGGTCGCTGTAAACAGTTGACAAGGAACGGTGTTGCCATCGTAATAAATCTGCGCCGTGGTCCATGCATCATTGGATCGTGTGTGGCCACCTTAAAAGGGCATTGTGCTGAAAAAATGGCAATCTTGTGAATTGGTAATTTGATCGATAAGAGGTTTAAATTAGTGTCTTGTATAATGTAAACTGTGACGACTTTAAAATGGGGATTTACTTTTTATCTGTGGTAAACGTTATTTATACTCATCAATAAAAAGAACCTTTTATGTATCAAACTTAGTTAAAATTACGGCATACGGCACACCCCTTCAATTTTGTTCTTTGACTTCCGGTAGGTTAAAAAGGCCACATACTTAAAAGCAATTCATATAACAAAGCAATATTGCTATTTGTCATTTGTTGACTTTGTGCACTTACTTTTATTTGCGCAAATGTTAAATTGCAATATTTAGATTTATTGCTTTAATATGGCCTTTATAGACCCCCAGCACACCCCGGAAATTTCATTAAAACAACCTCGTTTTACATAGACACCACACATTCACATTATCGTATACGCGCATCTGTCTGTGTGACGTCTGACGCCATACGATTCAAGACTAAATTATGTTAGAGGGGGGGTGAGTTAAACCTAGTTCAGACGCTGGTGGGGAGCGGAGAGTTGCCGTTCTATACTTAGTCTATGCCCCTAGGTCGATAATCTGTAGTCTAGTAAGTCACCACAAAAATAATTGTTTGCTCTGCGTGTGAACAGTCTCGCTTCAAGCGGTATCTCACGTGACGTCACAATCCCCGTTATGATTACTCTTTCAACAAAAGCAAATGGCGGATTTTCCGCGTATACTCCTGTGAACTTTGAACGTGATACCCTAAACGGCGGTGTCACGAACGCAGCTCGTCTGAACAAGCAGTGAGTGCCGTCTGAACCAAACACACAATAAGTCACGTCGAAATGTTTGAGTTTACATTTGATATGCTTTGCTCTGTGATTGTTAAAGCTTTTTATAAGTCTGGTGACGGATACTAATGTCAATGTCCTTTGTAAAGCGTTAGTAGCTTAGCGTTTAAAGTTTATGAAGCAAAGATGGTGCTTGAATGACTATGGTACATGTACACAGGTTGGTGGTTGGTGATGGTTTACGAACTTTGAACACAAAATGTTTTCGAGTCCGCATCATCCTAACAATTTAATAAAAATAAAATTAAGGAATAGGTCATAGAATAAAGAATAATACCGTATATAGAACGGTAACTCCGCCCCGCACTGATATGTTTCGGGCGCCCACCTCACCCCCTCTGGGACTTTAGTCTTAAATAGCCGTTAGCCGCTTAGGAGTAAGGGGAACAGCGCGGACAATCTGTCTCCCTCGCTCTTATGGAGTGTCCATGGTGTGTTGCTGTGTACATCCTCCTTCGGTCACAATAGTTAAATAATTTGGTTTCGATTTTAATAGGACTTAGGCCTCAAGACTATTTGGGTTATGGCTTTGTTACCTGTGAGCATTATGCTCATTATCACATTAAATGCATCATAGAACTCCAATACTCCAAAAACACTTTGTGACCCCTAGTTTGGTTAGGACATTACAGGCTGGTCACCTGATTGTCCGAAAGTAAGATGATCCGTGTTTCGGAAGGCACGTTAAGCCGCTGGTCCCGATTACTACTTACTGATGTAAGTTAGTAGTCGTTACATGAGCCATGTCAGGGTCCTTTGGCGGGTCAATAGTAACCCTGACACCAGGGTTGATGGGGTTGGTAATCCACCTCGCAATCCACACGATAGAAGAAGAATACCAAGTTTCCTTCTGTCTCTATAAAGTTTATCTTACTCAGACCTTTTAAACAAGTGAAATTAAAACAATCCCAAACAGCACCATTAAAAGCTCGCAAATAGAAAACCCGCCACGATCCTACCGACCATAATATCTCTCATTTTCTCCAGTAATGAACCGACGATCTACGTTCTATATCGGAAAGGTAATTCTCGTTTAAATAATAGCGTTGCCTGAATAGGCTATTCTAATTTGTATTTAAAATTAGTGGGCATAATATATTTCCCACGAGATCCCGCACCGCTGGTTGCGCTTGCGTCAGATATTTGCAATATAAATGGTGAGGCTGTGGCAATCCTTTGTTCCTCGAAGGCGTGTGGCTCAGAGAGGTGCGGGGAGCGGAAGAGAATTGACTCTTACAACAGTGACTTAAATACACGCAAGTTTTATTAAATTTGAATTTGGAACATGAAATTAAAAATGTTATAATAGCTACTCGTTTATTATATTTTTCCGACAAACCATACAAAACAAAAACCTCGCAAATTAAAATTAGACTTTTTGTTCTGCGGTTTCATTTAAAATTTTTAGCTATCAATAATTATGCCGATATTCAGCATTTAGCAATGTCTTAAAAACTATTAATTTCACAAGCAAACTGACCTCGCTCTAAGACTAATGGACACTTTTATTAATTTTACTTATCTAACATTCAATCTATGTCAGCCTAGATTTGTATACTAGGTGTATTTATTACACCAGTTTTGATGTAAACCTATAACATTTTCTATGAAACAGCATTATCTAACTGTGTCATCTTTGTTTGTTCCAGGTAAGACAACAGGCGATACACTTCTACTTACGAGGAGCGGATCAGATTCACCTTTGTGTTTGAGTAAGGAGTATTCTCTGTAGGCTTTATGTTGAGGGTTGAGCACTGTACTTCTTAGTAGTGGGCGTTTAAAGGCAAAATAAAAAGTAAAAAACAAGTACACTGCTACTTATGCAATCTTTCACGTGACCAAGGCAATGATTCCTTGGAATCGCATACTTAGTAAATGCTTCCGAAAATTCTATCCAAGTTGCAAAATACAGGCTGTTAGTGACATCGTAACGAAAACAAGGATGATTCAGACTATGATTCTGTTCTGAGTTGATATCAAGTGGAATTTTCCGTTGCAAACATGAATTCTAACTCATAAAGTCGAATTCCGTTGTTGCTTTTTCCCTTAACATTTTATTTCTACAATATTGGTTTTCGGCTATTAATAACTTAAATGACGTTCCCTCCAGTAGCTATTGCAGAGCCCGTAGCGACTGCACCTTACCAATTTCAACCTGTTTCCAGCCATGCCCTTTTGTCGCCAGCAAATGCTTGAAATACCAGGGCAATACCTACTTATTAGTGACGTACGCGGGTACTTATTGACAAGCTGCTACCATTACAACACTATTATTTAGTCCGACCTGTTTAGAGCTTTTACATGTTACGATTTTTACATGTGATTCTATGCTGGAGTGGTGGTGAATACAAAACATATTATAACACGTTCATTTGCATGTCTTCCCGGGCGATTCGCAAAGAACAGAGGGATTGTGTACTTTCTAATATGCTGGTAAATTGTTGTAATGCTTGTCACCCTAAGCATCATAATATCCATCTTAGGCTTTCGTATCGACAGTGGCTACAATTTATTTCAAATTCAAAGTCAAAAACATCTTTATTCAGTAGGTAACATAGTTACATTTTGAGTCATTTAGAACATAACGAACGTCTCATCCGCCTAAAACTACTGCAGCTTCACACAACCTGTATAGCCGGGAAAAGAAGCTGCAAGAAATACCACAGGGCCCTAGTCGTTCTTTTATGGTTATACAATTTAGTAATTTGGGTGCCTAATATCAGTTCCCAGGCAGTTAAGTATTTGATACATCTGCTTTTGTATATGCGTTTTTTTGCTTATCCATATTTTCATACGAAGTCCTCATATGGATATTACTTTTGCGAATGTTTAAAAATACATTCGCATCTGTACATAACCTCTTCCCGTTTTGAAGTTGGTTAAACAGTCGCCATGTATAAAGGCCCTTAGTTCCATAGCAAACGGAACGCTATCATTTGGATCGTGTAACAGAGAAACAAGTGATAATTTCTTTCGGTAGCATTTATTGCGTTTGACATTTATCAAGAGACATAATCGCTGCCTGTTGGTTGCGCACGCGCACGCAGCACGCACTTCGCCCGCGGCTGTTAATAGTTCGTAGTATCTGACTGTGGGGTTGCTTGTGTTTATAATGTAGCTTTGGAAATGATAAAGCTCTACAATGCAGCGGCTAAGTACCTCGAGTACTAATACAAAGTATCGTGGATTCGATTCTCGGTCTTCTTACATACATACATAAATCACGCCTATTGGGGTAGGCAGAGACAACGGGAAAAATGCCTTCTTACTAAAGGAAACTTCTATATTAGGAATTGACTTGACAACATTGCAATCTTCAATCATCATCACTAATTTAAGAGCCACGCTCTTGTCGGTGTAGTATCCTCCATGCTTGCCATGGTTTCCCTCCTGCCTAGCCTCAAAGGAGGACATTTAATATAAAATGGTAGCCATTCACGATCAATACTCAATTGGCCAGCACCATTAGTCTCTATCTACGTCGCTGGCGTTGCATATTAACTATGTCCTGCGCGGGCGCATGGTAAGTATACAGTCACTCGATGGGGAAACCTCCCACCCCAGGGGTAACTGTTTGCCATCATCCGTCATGTCGTAGCACTTTCTATTTTGGCGTGACAGTAATTGATAACGCGTAATATGACAGTATATTCAATTTGTGTAAGTTGTTGGTTCGATTCCCAGTTTAGTTGAAGTAGGTAACTTTTAGTAGGTAACTTTAGGTACTAGAATTACGTATAACATACCATCACGCTTGTGTCGCCGAAGTGGTAGGCGAGGGGTGTATAATATACACACTATCTCGTCACCAGCTATGTATAAGTCCCATGTAATTAAAGGCACGTTAAGCCGTTGGTCCCGGTTGCATTAGCAGTCGTTAATAACCACCAATCCGCACTGGACCCGCGTGGTGGTTTAAGGCCCGATCTCCCTATCCATCCATAGGGAAGGCCCGTGCCCCAGCAGTGGGGACGTTATTGGGCTGGTGATGATAATGATGATGAATTAAAGGGCGAACCTCTGGTACACATCCTCATAAAGTCGAATTCGAATTCAGCCCGAGTCGGGATTCGAACCCGTGACCTCATCATCTCCATAGCGTTATCCCATTCTTACAGGGTCCGCTTACCTAGCCGTAATGACAGGTCCAGTTTTTTTACAGAAACGACTAAGTCTGACCTTCCAACCTGCGAAGGGAAAACAAGGTTAGGTCACGTACCTCAGAAATATTCGAGAACAAATAAGAAATTACTTGGTTTAGGTCCTTGGTCGAATTGAACCTGCGACCTAACAATAAGAGTCGAGCGTTCCCTCAACTGTGCTATTAAAGGAATAAAAACACAACTTCTTAGTTTTTTTATAAGCAAGAACCAAGAACAGATGTTTATATCTCGTTCCACTATTATCTAGGCAATAAACACTACTTTTATTCGAGATATAATTAAATTAAAAGCGAAAACCAATTACTATTGCGGCTGTTAAAGCATCAGTGCTTATATGAAGCAACCAAATGCATTTTACTACTGGGCAACTTTTATTTTCGACGCGTACGCAACACCGGCTGCAACGGTATTAATAGGGCTGTGAATTCAATTATGTTATTAATATTATTGCTCATGTGTTCAACAAGTAAATTATTTTTATTTTTCTGAGTTATTGGTGCGGGTAATTCCTGTGCACCTAATTTTATTTTAAGTTATACCTGTCATTTTCTTATCCGCTGAAAGAAAAAAAAAAAGAAAGGGACAGGTAATCGACAGGCATAACATTTATGGAACGCACGTCAATTTTAGGCAGAAATTTAAAAAGCCCTGCCATAATTTTATATTAGCCCATAACCCGACAGAATTATGTTGACAGCACACGGCAAATGAGTTGCATATGAGCGAGATGCCTATTTTATTCGCCCGGGTAATCATTAATTTTAAAAGTAACAGTCGTCAATAATCCGTCCGTTTCCTTTTCGGCGGGTAAGAAAATTACAAGTATAACTTAAAATAAAATTAGGAGGTGTCTGCGAGCATCGAGGCCAGTATTTAACTATTAATAGTGCAGGTATTATATTTGCCTAGAGAATAATGCTCTTTTTAGATAAGTTTTGCGTCTTTTTACGGCTGGGAACATTCCCATACAGGGAACATTCCCGGGTAAATAAATAAATAAATAACTAAAATAAATAAAATAAAAATAAATAAAGTACGGCGCATCACCGATTATAAAGTAGGTAATCAACATTATTAAACAATGAGAATACAGTAATGAAATAAATAATTATACCGACCAATGACTTCATCTCAGTCACGATCAAGGTAGAATACCTGCGCACACGCATACAATACATACTATATACATACACGTGAACTCCACGCAATATTGCTCTGAGACACAAATCATACGGCATAAGTCACTGCAGAAGTACAGAAGTCAGTTTTGGTATTAAATACTATCATAATATCACACTTATATCCACGATGGCATGCATAAAATGTACGGATGAAAAATTTAAAAGGCTCAGACACGGTATTAGATATCACAATCCTTGCAGAATGATGTCTAGAGAAAACCATTTGATTTAAAAAAAATGACATGTCGTTGATATAATGAGCAATTACTTACAACACTCTGTCGTTTCCTACTACAAAAGTGATAGAGAGGAGATATCTTATAAAACTTTCATGGACATGAGTCATTTAGTTATATACATAAGATTACCTTACTACGATCCTGACACACCACTTTCGCTTCTTCCACTCTCATCAATGAGTTCATGCATGCCCGCAGATCTAGGGCACTCTTGGCCTGGCCTTTCTTTAAAATATCCTGCAGCTGATTGCTGTATGTACGCCTAGGGCTTCCTAGGGTCATTTACCTTTCATCAATAATCTTCTTCTCCTATCATGTGGGTTGTCAGGTGGATTTCCAACTCCATCACCCTGGTTTCAGGGTTATTATTGAGCCGCCATAGGCCCCTGACATGACTCATGTAACCAAACCTAACCTAACCAAACTAGGGATCACAAAGTGATTTTTATGATTTGTCTCCACCGGGATTCGGACCCAGGACCTCCGGATCGTGAGCACAACGCTCAACCACTGGTTGTATTAATAATAGAAACGCCCTAATGAATCGATCCTGACCCACCACCAAACAAAAACTCGTCTGTCCACTGTATGCCAACAACGGATCCTTTCTTATTTCGGCCACACGGTGCGCAGAGGTGATGACAGTTTAGACAAACTGATTGTGGTAGGGAACACTGAAGGCAAAACTGGATGGACCGTTCAAGTGAAATACTCGTCGTCATCCAAGCTCTAGCAGAGTCGTAAGGGAAGCGCTGGACAGAAACCAAAAGCAAGCAACTGGTGGAAGCAGATCATTCGGTCCAGATGCAACCCTCATGCTGACCACGATCCTCAGATATGAGGGACCGACCCAAGAGAGAGAATAATAGAATAACACATGAGATCGGAATCGCGGCTATAGACGTACTGTCCTTGAAAGCGTTAACTCTTTCAATGCATTCGCCATGATATAACTCTAGTCGGCATCCCTACCACCGCGCGAGTGGTTATGCAACTACGAGCGACGTCCTTGCGAGCCGAGCGAAGGCCGCCAGAGGTCAATGACCCCAGTAACCCTGCTTTTTACTGCGCACACCCGTCCGACCACTCGGCACCGATAAACTAGCTGGAATTGCAAATTCTATCGGAACTCCGTGAGAAACCAGGAACATGAGTGGTTGGTCTTTGGAATCACATATTTAAAACGTGGCAACGTTCTCTATAGGTGTAAATTTATCTGGGGAAAAAAACTGTAGTTATCACGTGGGACAAAAGGAAACACCAATGTATACGTCGCCTTATAAAAACACCATTGAAAATTGGTGAAAACCATTTAAGCGCCTGATTAAAAAATCACATTGCAATGCGATTTTCTTTAATGAAACTTGGATTTCTTTCAATTATAGAGTAAAAAAATAAATTGTAAATATATTTGTACACAGATTAATGTTTTCCCCATTTGACATGACTTTGGATTCATATTTGGATCGTAGGTAGTTGATATTACATGATGTCCAAGATTCGTGTCCGGTTAATGGTCGCTCGCCGCCTATTACTTGGGACTTTAAAAACATATCTGTAGAGGAGTAGGTATACATACCATACACCCATTCCTACCCCTATGGGGGTACTGGCGTGATGCTATGTTATGTGATTTTTTTCCCAAAATGGTTCTTATAAACACACTTATGTATCAATTTAATTATGACCAGTGTTGATCAACAGTCAACACCACAGAAACGCTCAACAAAAACGCAGGACACTAGATTGAAACCCTTTTTACTGCGGATGATTCCTAAACAATTCGCGTTGGTTATTGAGCCGGGTGCGCCGGCGCACCCCGGCGCTCGCGCCGCAGTAAATAACGACCAGATACAAACGTGAGCTGATATCACCGCTCTTTGTTTAAATTCCTCCTCGTAGCTCGCTTCACTTTCTGCCTCGGGTTATGACTAAAGAAATAGATGTTTTTGATTAGGCTGCGGTCTGAGGGTGTGTCCTTGGAAGAGTGGAGCTGGTAGCGTGGCGACTAGCGGTAGCGATTAATGCTGACGAGTCTATCTCGCTGTGTTGAACGGAGATGACGAAGTAGAATAAATAAAAGTACTTATCAAGACTACTACTACTGAGACACTACCAATAAATATACTTATTAAAAGTTATTATTTGAGCGCTGTTGTTAGAGGTTTATCGCCATGCTTCGTCTTCTGTTATAGTCAGTCACAGGATTTTGATACCTACGTGATTGTTTGTTTTAATACCTACAGATAGACGACGGATGACTACCCAAAGTCAGGACTTTCAGGACGAATGATGGGAAACTAAATGGATATTTCCAATATTCTATCTATGATTGTGGTGGTTAAATAAGCAAGGGTGCACGCTTTAACCGACACAAAAGCCTAAGTCTTAGTAAAATTGAGAAAAAACTAAGCGTCAATCATCAATTCTTCGAGTCGTTCCTCTGATTAGTTTGTGGCGTGATTGATGAAAAAAAAAAACATAAATAAAAGTGTTCGAAGAAAAGGTGATTTGAAAAGTACCTATCGCGAAAAAATAAGAGCCGAAGGAAGGTTGTTTTATAAAAACAAGATATTTTTGAACTAAGCTGATAATGATGAAGAAGTAAGCAGTAGTAAAGTAAGCTTTTTATTGTTTTTGATAAAGCATAACGTAGCATAACGCCTGTATCCACGGAGGGGTAGGCAGAGGTGTATAGTACACCCACGCCTCCCCAGCTATGTTTAACACGTTGACAGTGCAGTGATCCATATACGGGTCATGACGGACTAGCTACATACGTCCGTGACCCATACAAGGGCGAGTGCTCCACTAGGATCCCGGGTAACTTAGCACAAGTTGAAGTAATATGCGGGACTTACAAGGAAGTCAAAACATTTTGTATGGGGACTGTTAACGTGTTGTCTCATGTAATATGGAGCCTATTGCCATCAACCAGGCACAAATTCTGGAAACTATCTATGATACAAACATAGGCTTCTGCTGCCCACACTCTTGAAAAAAAAAATATGAAAAAAAAAATGCGCCCATCATTTATTTTTTATATAAAAAACTGTCTATGTAAGTGACTCCTTACAATGCTGTGTCAAATAACAACAGCATGACTTAAGTACTTAATCCGGGGCAGCTTTAAATAAATTAAGCTTCGGAAAAATGCAAACTTTGTTTTACTTAAGCGGCTTAGTGTCTGTTTCATTGGATCTTCAATGTAGCTCTTATTAAATGAGTTCAAGGAGGTTCTCTGTTATTTCTCTGCTGAATTGGGTGAATAAAAAATATATTCAAATTCAATTCAAATTCAAAAATATCTTTATTCAGTAGGTAACATAGTTACACTTTGAATCGTCAATTTTTACATAACGAACGTCTCATCCGCCTAAAACTACTGCAGCTTCTCACAACCTGTATAGCCGGGGAAAAGAAGCTGCAAGAAAAACCTCGGAACAGGGCCCTAGAAGTTCTTTATGTATAGTTATAATCAATAAAATAAATAAAGGAAATAAAAAACATGGGTATATTTTATTTCGCTCAATATTACATCAGCTAGGAAGAAAAGAAATATACTTAAAAGCTACAACACAACGAAATTAGAATGCTTAGAATGCATTCAGTTGCATTTAAGTCGACTATCACCTTTCTGGAAAATCACTTTCAGATAGCGATTTAAGTTATCAATACTTCGTATCATCGTACTTATGTTATTATATATCACACACTTAATAATATATTGTGTGGGACGTTACGCACATGTCCATATTTCGATGTTATGTCGGATGATCAATCCGCAGGACATAAATAGAAATCGTAAAGCAATTTTCCTGTTTTGCATGTCAGTTTTATATAAATTGTATTTTATTTATGCATTAAATTTGAAATAAACTTAAAAAAAAAAGTTTATATCGTCTACACCCTATTTAACAAAGGATTATACAGACATAAACAATCCTAATGATAAACTGAAGAATACGCGTACGCATATTTCTATAGATAATTTATTATGTGCAGACTATAATAACTAGCCAAGATATAGTCTAGCACAAGCCTCGGTCCAAGTTAATACAAACCGTAAGATTAATGACCGATTGGCAACGGCGATTGGAAGAATAGAAGCGAATTACAAAAATAGAGATGAACTTGAAGCAATCGTGAGCAAACCGATTCTCGGAAAGGCCAACAAAGCAAAGCAATGTAATGAGCAGACGAGGGACAATAATGTTCACCGGACAGGAGGTCCAGTATCGACTGTCGACTAGCAAAAGCTACTCAGACGTTCGAAATTCAAACTTTGAATTGAACAAAAACTTCGCATAAGTTGTTCTCATTTATGTTGAAATTTTGGGTTGACGATGTTCCAAAGTGGATCGCAAGAGTGCAATAATAGTCCTCTCAAAGTAATAAAATGTGTCTGCGATAACGTTTGCAATCCTGTGGATGTTTTATGGGGGGTTAAAATGGCCACATCGAAGCAATTCATCTAAGAAAGCAATATTGCAATTTGACATTTGCGCATATAAAAGTAAGTGTGAAATGCAGACAAATTCCATGTATTGCATAAGTTTCCAAACGTTTTATTCCCGCGGACAATTTTGTTCGCCGTCTGCGCAATCCCTACTAATCACGATTTACGAGTGCTGCAGTATTACCGGTGTTATGACAAGTCATTGTTATATAATTATCTGTTATTATATCGGTGATGTAAGCAGGGTGCCTGCAAACGGGTCAATGTCGCGAACAAAGACAGCCTTCGATATGTATGCAACAACACGTAACGTTTTCGAAATGCATGTCTGCATCCGCTTTGAATGTGCGAGGAAATTTTAAAAAGCTTATGCTCTCCTGTACGTTGAAGAATAAAAATTATCTTCGATATCCTCGCGTTATACTAAGCGGACCCTGTGAAAAACGGGAACAGGAGATGATGATCCTCGCCCTATACTGAAAACCACGTAAGCGTCTTCTTGATAAATCACATTGGTGTGTGATTTTTTAACAAAACCTCGCAATAGACAAACCAGGTTTAATCCAGGTAAAAAAATGTGGTCTCAATTTATATCTCTTGATGTAAGGTAATTTCTAATAAGATTTTAACTTAGGCATTTACTGCACATGCATTTAAAGTCTTGATTTTTTTTTGCTAGTTTCCTAAGGCCACAAAAATCTATTAAATTAATAGTTTACATGATAAAACCACTTCACTTCAGAATAAATTTGACGACAACTTTACTTCGAATACGAACCTCCGAATTCTTACGACTTCTCAAGTTAAACAATATCAGGATTCCTATAGGATGTCGAAGGCGGTGTCCTTTGAGTCCAGTTCGTAGAAAGGCATTAAAATTCGTCCGCTTGGCCCCGCGTCCGGACGCAATGTCCTTGGAAACACCATCGGTAGAATATCTTCATAAAGTAGCACCGAACATGGGTTGGATGTGTGCGCGTACGACTCTAACGTATACAGCTGCAATACGTCAGTCAACGAAGGCTACAGCTAGTGTCTATGTTTTGTTGCCACTTATTTTATTAAATTTTACTATTTAAGGCCGGTTTCTCTATGGTCTGATAGCGTCGTAAAATAAAGTGTTCGAGAATTTAATAAATAATTTATCTGTCTATTGAAAAATCAGAAACTGAAACTGAAATAAATTACAAGTACTTATACAACCGAGCAAAGTTGAAATTTTGCACGAAGCTTCTTTTTATATATCTAGTTGAAATTAAATTCTAATCCCTAATTATTTCTTGGAAAGAAACTCTCTTCCATAACTAGTGTGCAAGGGGTTGATACACTTCTATGAAGATAGTTGTATAAAGTTAGAACACTTCTTGTTGTATTATGGTCAGGCTAACTCGACAACCGGTGTTTAGATCGCGCTAAATATAGTCCATGCCTGTTTTACTATACCTTGTGTACTGTGGATGTTGCTTAGAAGGTCGTCCTTGGGAGTTTAACAAGCCTTATAAGCCTAGCTGTAGTTTTCTTAGTGGTTAGAGTTTTATAGATAATATATGCTCTTTGGTTTTTGAACGTTATGTATAACACTTATAAGGTATAATAGCTTTGACTCTAGTACATTCAATACGCGGTCGGACTAATTGATGTTTGTTAAATCTTACTTGAACTTTAAGATATTTTCAAATAAAGTACCTTATTATTATTTTATTTTACTTTTTTGTGCACTACACTGCGGCTTTTTTCTTTTATTTTAGAACGACATTTGATTTTTCTACACATAATTGACATGTAATATTTTTTTATTACCACAATAAACAATGATAACATTCTCAACAGAATCCACAAACTCAACAGCTATATTTATCATTGGACAGGCAAACATTACAACCATCCCACCTAATAATTAACATATTATTCCTAATCCCGTACCTGCAGATTTCTGGGAACAAATTATGACAAGTCGGAGCGAGCGTCCTTCGTGCGCTTGCGTCGGTTCGTCTATAAATAACGCGCCCTTGAGGGAACGTCGAACAGGATTTATCGCCGCGCCTGCGCCCGCGCATCCACGCGGTAGAAATTCAATTTTAAAACTACGAGTCGGATAGAACAGTCCTTAGGTCCTGTTGCTACGTGAATAGTGGAAAATGGAATGTTCTGGATGGTTTTTAGTCTTTAGTCTTTAAGGGTCGATAAACCGTGTACAAACTGGGATAGTGCAATTGTTTGTGAATGCCTGGAAAAGAAATTGAACCCGACACCTTTGAATTAAGATCTCGATATCAAATGCTGATCAGGGATAAGTCAGAGTGGCGATCATGATAGCTTTGACAACTCAATTCATTGCAAACAAAACGATAAACAATAAAAAAAATAAAAAAAATTTCAAATGCAAAATAACTATCAACTACAGATTACAACTCTCCAAAAGTCCCGGAACCAGACCATATACTAACAACATAAATGTACAATTCTATAAGACTCCAGTCTTCAATCGCCATATAAGTGCGGGCAACTCTGTTTGTTTTTAATTTTCCGCTCCTAATGGACTTGCCGCGATAAAAACCCAAATAGCTTCATATAGAAGTCCTCACTTGCATTACAAATTCATTGCGAGAGATACGTCATATTTATAGCGAGTGCATACAGAAATACATTATGTTACTTACTTATTGTTTTATCATAAAAATAGCTCTCTGGTGTAGGTACTAGCCCAGTAATTGTCTACTTGACAGTTGTAACAATAAAATATGAAATAAGTCGGATATGGTAGTTTATCTATTTATATATTAAATATATTACAAAGAACTGCTCTTAAGAACTGTTCTTATGTGGAGGAAGCAAGAGAAGTGTGTCAGGATCGAAGCAAATGGAATTCTATAGTCTCTGCTTACCCCGGTGGGAAATAGGCGTGAGTTTATGTTATGTAACTGCTCTTAAGACATGGCTTGCACAAAAATGTTTTTATGACGTCAAAGAATTTTTTAATGAAAACTAATATTTATTTCATAGACCTACTTATCCATGGTATACATCCTTTAATAGTTTTTTATTTTGTTATTTAAATTATTGTTTTCTCTCTCTTATGTTATTTCATTGCCTGTGTGAAATGTGTACATATGCCTGCAAAGGCAAAATTTTGTGAGACTTAATTTGCAACTATAACTGCAACTATTATCTATATCTGTACCTAAATTTATGCACAATAAAAATCTTTATCTTTATCATTTAACGATATTTTTTTATTAAGATCATTTTTAAATATTTTATTTTTACAAAATAAGAATACGATTTTTTATCTCTGTATTACAAGACCCGTAACACGGGCGGCCATATTGAGCTTCGTGTAACGTCACATTTCACAAAATAAACAAAAGCTATCTGTCATGTTTCAAGTTATACTGTTTGACAGTTTCTTTGCTCATTGAAATGTGACGTCACTGGGCAAAGTGGCACGTGACCAACCGTTTTCGCGCGAAATTTGAAATTAATGAAGAAAAATGTTTTTTTCTATTATGTAAAGCTTTTTCGGGAAAATAAAATATTTTAAGAGTTATAAAATAAGCGTTTATATTTTTTTAAATACTTAATGGAAAACTGTCAAGTAGCAAACTGACTAGTTTCGCCTGGAAAGTTTAACAGGAGTTTTAAATTTGTATTTTTTATAGATTTTGACTTGCTTTTTCCGTATTTCACCTTTGCCGCCTCGTATCTTGCTGCTCGCGCCGCCATATTGGAAAAATGGCGCCCTAAAATAGTTTTTTGACAATCTTTTAATCTAACTCGCCTTGGAGTGATACATCGTATGTCTGTCATTAAAATTAAGACTTAAAATATTGCCAAGAGGTAGTTGTACCATTCTACTATCTTAAATAGACTTATGACTTAAAGCAGTTCCTTACCGCACGTGGTCCATTAGTGTACGGAGCGCAGATAGTAGCGAGGCATCAATAATAGTGTAGGATGCGCCCGCGCACCGATATGAAATGCACTATTTTTACGCATCGAAAATAGATTTTTAGCCGTAAGTGGTTCGTTATTGGCTTTTAGAAAGCAAGATATTACGTCGACTTTGAATAATTGTTTAAGATAGTGGTACATGAGTGCAAGTACCTATACATATAGTTTTTGTACATTTCAATAAGATAGAAAAAGACATGAGTAAATACATAAATAATCCTTAGTTTTTATTGCCCATTCTAGACTAAACACACACAAAGTAATAGCCATTTCATTGCAGTCATTCAAATAATTAAATAAACGAAATTACAAAACAAAATATGTAATAAAACCGTTTTGAAACACTGCAAACATTTAAGCAGTCACATACACGTTTTGTGTTGAACCATTATTTAGATTTATGTGCAATTAGTTTTTATAATTCAAAGTCACAATGAGTTTTGATTGTCTTTGGCCACGTGACCAATCCCTAGGGTTGGGATTACTGTTTAGATCAGAAGGCATAATAAGAATAAATGCGCATTATTATAATTTATTTTAAAACGGTAACCCCAAATGTTGTTGAACGCGAGGGAAGTTTGAAGTTGAATTTACTATGATTGGCCACACATACAATTTATTAGAATTTGAAATTAGAACTGGACTGGCTAGACGCGGCAAGCAAAGTTAATAAATTGTTTTTAAAATTCGTGTGATTCGAAATTCAATTTCAATCTTCCGGTGACTCACGAAATAAAACATAATTTAAAATATTCGTTGTATAAAACTTTTATTTCAAATTCAGAATGTTGCATTCACCATTTTCCACTACGTAGTCTCACAAAGTTTAAGCAGCTGTAGAGCATAATGCGAATATGGATGCCATTAGCATCTAGTTGTTTTTAGACTGTGGTTTTGTTAGGGTCTGGACTGGAGCGGGCTGGAAAATATAAACATGACGAGCTTAAATAGAGGGGTGTGACACGTGGCGAGAGCATTAAGAGCACTGTAACGATATACGGACATATTCGCAGTCGGGTAAATTAAGACCCAGACGAATAATGCGTTTTGGCAATGTGGTCGGCTAGACGTTCAATGTCCTCTCCCTGGTTAACAGTATGCCACTTTATTTGTTTCTGTACGTCTCATGCGTTTTTATTAAGATATATATTGGCCCCGATTCCTGGTGACTCTCTTAATTTTCCTTTAAGTTATACCTGTCATTAACCACCAAAACGGAAAGGGACGGATGATTGACAGCTCTTAATTTTAGGAAGAATGAGTAAATGAATGAATAACCCGGGCGAATCAAAAAGGTAACCCGTTGGTATGCAAACAGTTTGACGTGTGCTGTCAACTTAATTCTGTCGGGCTATTAGCCAACGTAATTTTTTTATACGGTTGTTTTAGATTTGTGCTTAAAATTGACGTGTGTTCCATAAATGTATTCTTGTCGATTATCCATCCCTTTCCTTTTCGGCGAATAAGAAAATGACAGATATAACTTAAAATTAGATGATGTGTACTGGGATTAGCACCATTGTCTTGTTTGATTGTTGATGTATTTGATTAACTGTGCAAAGGTTTTTTTGGCGCCCAGTAAGTGGTGACGTGTTAGTGAGTTTAAGGTTCGAGAAACGTATTGTTTCAGTGTATTTGTTCTGTATTAGTGATAAATGGCTCACAAAGTAAATATTTCAATACTTTCGAGTTTGTTTAATCCTCGACGCGCCATTGGCGCCCGACGTGGGGCAGATTGTTTAAACATGTACAGTTAATGCATACCCGCGAAATGGCAATTTATTTGCGAGTGCCTGTGAAAATATCCCTTTGTTTGACATACAAATATATATTTTTACACACATATTTATTTAGGCCGACGAACTCTGCCAATGCCTCGCGCAAGGCCACTGTGTTATGACACTATTGTTTATACAAATAACGGTTACAAAAATCCGTAAAAATCTAAAATTCTAATGCGTAACGGTCTTTGTAGTTTCGCCATAATAAGTCTGAGCATTATGTATACTAACACAAGTATATAATGTGGTTGCGCCCACGCACAACATAAAATATAATCGATCTGAACGCGTGTCAGTAACGTATTCATAGTCGACTATATAAATCAAGTTACACAATTATTACACTGCCTCCACCTAAAACTGACATGTATGCTTTATGGGTGTGTGTAATTGAATCAGTGTAGAGCCTTGTTGGTGGTGATTCAAAGCGATCGGCTAATTTAGAGTGGGTGGTTTATGGTTAGCTACTGTCGGAAGTAAACGAAGTAAACAATGCGAACACGACAGGATTTAATTAAGCGTTATTCACCGCCCTTTTATCTAGTCGAGTATAATGCAGGATTATATTACGGCTTACATACATACATAAACTCACGCCTATTTCCCACCGGGGTAAGCAGAGACTATAGAATTCCATTTGCTTCGATCCTGACACACTTCTCTTACGGCTTCTTTTTCTTTTATTGTCTCCTTCACTAATAGTCAGTGTGCTCCTGTGCTTGTTTCTCAAACGGGCAGGGTATCGAACCTCGGTACCGATTGATTTAGATTGTAAGTTATAATTTAAATAACTAAAAATGCAGACTAATTAAATGGTGACCAGTCGGTCAGCATTTTTGCAGTTGCAAACTGTATCATTTGATTGCAAATCAATGAATTATGAGACTTGCCCCAATGACTTAAATGCAGTTTTCTAACACAGTTGGCTCGACGATACGGATCATCACGTTGGATCTAGTACTATTATTTATTCTGTGACATTGGTCTAACAGAAAGCTCAGTGAGGTGTGAGCGATACGAAACCTTGCACTGTGGGACGCCGCAGCGCCGCCGTAAGGCAGCACTGGCAGGGTCGCCTTGCACTGTGGGACGCCGGAGTTGTGGAGTTAAATAAGAGACGTGTGTCTTCTAAGACGGTCGTTTATTGTCTGTCCATGGATAATGATATATAACTTAGATATGTATATTACATGGGTGTGGAGGTACACACTACAACCTCGTCCATCATGTCAAATATGATGACTTTATTATAGGCGATGAATTGGTTTGTTTGTATACTCTTTGTTGCTTTAAAGTACAAAGGAAAGCATATATTAATTGGTTCATATTTCTTCGTTCACCAATACCTATAGCGACAACAAGTTGTCTTACCCACTTATATCTCAGACCACCCAAATAGCGATTATAAGCGCAGCCTTATGCATGTATGTTCTAGCGAAAAAACTCCGTGGGCGGGGCTCTAAAATGGTGCTACTGGCGTCAAATTCCTAACTGTAAACATACAGACGCACATTTTATAGCTCCGACACCGATATTAAGTAAAAACTAACAATAAAAATTCAATTCTCCAGCTTAGTGACTCGTTTTTATGTAAAAATGTTGTCCAATTGCGTAAAGCTATCATTAGCTGGCGCCGAATATTAAATTGGTGCAGCGATGCAGTTCCGTATGGTTATGTTGTAAGTCGTTTGTCTGTCCGTTTCACTTACTTACACATTTTAGGTTACGACTTGTTAAATCCAAAGAGTTCGTGGAAGAAGCGAAAGTGGTGTGTCAGGA
Source organism: Pectinophora gossypiella (assembly GCF_024362695.1). NCBI lineage: Eukaryota > Metazoa > Arthropoda > Insecta > Lepidoptera > Gelechiidae > Pectinophora > Pectinophora gossypiella. The sequence goes on from NC_065409.1 coordinate 14,907,442, forward strand.
TCGTTGTAATTTTGATTCCGTGATCTTTGCCTACCCCAATGAGAAATAGATGTGATCCTAAGTATTTAAAAAAAACACGTCGTTATTTTGTATGTTAGGTATTATATAACTAGTATTTATATAACGGACTGTTCTTTTCACACTTTGTTTAAACACCCTACATTGGTGCTAATTCTTGTAAATACCATCTAATTTTATTTTAAGTTATATCTGTCATTTTCTTATCCGCCGAAAAGGAAAGGGACGGGTAATCGACAAGCATAAAATTTATGGAACACACGTCAATTTTAAGCACAAATCTAAACCAACCGTCTAAAAAATTTTTAACAAAAAAAAACCGACTTCAAACGCAAAACTAAAAAGCAATAAATAAATTTACTTCGCACAAAGTAATTAGTACGTATTTTCAATTAGTTAATTAATTTATAATTCTGAAGCCGGTGCCAAGGAAATGCTACAACGAAGTACCGATTCATATATTTTTCAATACTGATTGTTTTGTAATATTTTGTTTGACATTGTTTTGTAATTGCTTTGATATAGGTATTAAACAATATTGTGTGTACATAGTAATTTGATATTGTAGTAGGGTTGTTGTAGCATTTACTTGGCACCGACTTCAGAATTATAAATTAATTAACTAATTGAAAATACGTACTAATTACTTTGTGCGAAGTAAATTTATTTATTGCTTTTTAGTTTTGCGTTTGAAGTCGGTTTTTTTTTGTTAAAAATTTTATTTTATTTTACGATTTTAAGTGATGGTTAGACCGAGCAAGGATGCAGACAGACAGATTTTCTGATTTATATTCATATATAATAATATAATATATTATTAGTAGTGATCACAATTATTATTGATGAACATGTTTACACACACACTCACACACGCGCTAACGCACACGAGCACACGCGCACGTACACACGCACACACACAGATACACGCACACACACAGACACACGCACACACACACACACACACACACACACACACACACACACGCGCGCGCGCGCGCACACACACGCACACACACACACACACACATGTGTATGTGTACATACACACATGTGGTTGTCAGTGGAAGCTGCTATCATACACACTCACGCATACATATAGATACAGTAGATTTCGCGTGGTTCGCTCGCTGCTAAAGCAGCTCGCGTGTCCTGTTTATTCGAAACTGTCCCTCTTCGTATGGCGGCCATCTTGTTTTTCAGCCATTTTGTTTTTTTTCACCGGCGACAGAATTTGACCAAGATTTAAATGGGTGTCGTGGAAACAAACAAAATCCAGGTGCAATAGGTTTGCCAGACCGTAGGATGTCTCCCTGATTGGGAGCAGTTTTCAAAGATGACGTTCCGATCACACCCCTATACATCATTTTTACCCCCAAGACATTTTCTGGAAAAACAAAATTTTGTATGGCGGCCATCTTGTTTTTTCGCCATTTTGTATTTTTTTCACCGGCCATTAAATTCGACCAAGATTTAAATAGGTTTCGTGAAAGAAAAATTGGTTCAGGTGTGATAGTTTCGCCAGGCCGTAGGGTGTCACCCTGATGCGGAGCAGTTTTCGAAAATCAGGAAGTATTTCCGTACTTAACATGACGATCCAATCACAACCCCGATATATATTTTATATCCCGAGACATTTTCTGAAAAAACAAAATTGTGTATGGCGGCCATCTTGTTTTTCCGCCATTTTGTTTTTTTTTTACGCGCTATGGAATTTGACCAAGATTTAAATAAGTGCTCTGAAAGAAATATTGGTTCACGTGCGATAGTTTTGCCAGGCCGTAGAGTATCTCTCTGATGCGGAGCAGTTTTTGGTGACCAGAAAGTATTTCCGTACTCTACATGACGTTTTGAGTAAGCGCCCCATACATTATTTTTACCCAAACGGGCTTCTTCCAAAATCCACAAAATTTTGTATGGCGGCCATCTTTTTTTTCCGCCATTTTGTTTTTTTGCACCGGCGATTGAATTTGATCAAGATTTAAATACGTTTCGTGAAAGAAAAATTGCTCCAGGTTGTATAGTTTTGCCAGGCCATAGGGTATCTCCCTGATGCTGACCAGTTTTCGAAGGTCGGGAAGTTTTCCCGAAGCTTAAAGATCGATCCGATCAATATGACTTTACAAACGCACTAGTCGCTCCTACGATTTTTGAAAATTCCCCTCGATTTCTCTGGTCTTCCATCATCAGATCCTGACTTCCTTGACATGGGACCCCCTTGGGTATATCTCCTTTCAAACAAAAAAAGAATTATCAAAATCGGTTCATATACGACGAAGATATGCCCGAACAAACATAAAAAAAAAAAAAAAAAAAAAAAAAAAAAAATATACGGTCGAATTGAGAACCTCCTCCTTTTTTGAAGTCGGTAAAAAATTTTACATCAGTCAATAACCCGACACGTTCATTTAATCATTCTTCCTAAAATTAAGAGCTGTGAATCATCCGTCCCTTTCCTTTTCGACGGATATGAAAATGACAGATATAACTTAAAATAAAATTAGACGGTGTCTCCAGGAATCGGGGCCATTGTTTATTAATGATGGTTCAAAAGTGTGAACTCTAGCAGCGGTACCTAACGTGGGTTCCGTAGAAAAGTCACTACTTAGGGTTCCGCATCCTTTGGTTTTTCACATTCAAAGTTTAAGTGAAGAATAAAGTGTTATTTAAATTACAATGTCTCTTATTTCGTATGGGGTACCATAAAATGAAAGGTGATTCGGAAAAAAAAATCGTTAGGTTAGGTTAATAGTTCACAATTTTATAAGCCAATCTTTAATATCCACAATAGTTAATAGCCTCATAAAAGTTTATTCGCAAGATTCAGTTTCCAAGCTTTCAAACTAACATTTTACAAAGAAACAAACACCCTATAATACATCCCAATGTTAGGCACAAGTCTCCCTACATTTAACCGGAGAGGAACTAAAAAACAGTAATTATAATCATATAATTGAAACTACCTAAACACACAACAAGTAAAGCCAGGGCGAGAAATCAGTGGAATATTATGTTAATTTATTATGTTTTGATAATTCGGAACGTTTCTCGCCGCATACCGCGCGTGCGTGGCTCGTCTGATGAGCGCAGATGACTTGAATCGCGTCTTAGACTGTTTTGACACGTTCCAAAACGGTGACTTAACTGAATTGTTTACAAAGGACTGCTAATCTAAATAAGATTCTTAGGCGTAGCGCGAGTGTTACAAAAGAAAGAGTTGGTTTTATACCTTTTTCTAAAGCATCCATCACCCTAGCGTTATCCCCTTTTTCACAAGGTCGCTTACCTAACCTGAAGATTTGACAGGTTCGTTATTTACAGGAGCGACTGTCTGTCTGAATTTCAAACCCGCAAAGGGAAAACCATCTCGATACAGGTTAGGAGGTCACATAACTCCGAAACGCATTTTTCCGGAATGTGGGTTACCTTTTGTGGGTACCTTTTTCAAAAGAGTATTTATATGTGTATTAAGTTACGCAGAAATGAGTTTTTAATTTATCTATGTGCAGTTTTCACTAACACAGGCTCACCAGCTATCATGTTGGTCTAATGAAGCTCGGTGAGGTGTGGATACTTAGTTCATCTTGTGATTGATGTGCCTGACTACCGCAATTGGGATATAGTTGTGAGCTTATGTTATTTAATTACGCGTAAACACGCAAATTCAAACCTGCTCTGCACCCACGCTATGCCTGTTGACGTGAATGTGATGACTGTGTGGTCATTGACAAGGTATGGGTTAATCTTAGAGTCACGATTTGCAATGATTAGCCGCTTCAACAAACTGAGCATGCGACCTGTCTTGGAAGTAGAAAAGTATCAAGGAGGTTTTATTTTTTATTTATTGATTACGCTCGTAAGCGCCTTTAAAATAAAACACATTTAGGTCTGATTTTCTTCAACAAAACCATTGTTTTTCAAATTGAAGTACAATCTAGGCAAACATTGAGGCCACAAATTTGTATCTGGATTGAAACTAGCGAGTCTGTTGCGAGGTTAAAAAAAAAACCCGAATAGCAAAGTCATTTCTGATCAATACTCATTCGAATCATATCCATCATGTTTTGCGATTAAGGATTGTAAGTAAGCACTTTATCTTTCATATTGCATGTTATTGAATGAAATATGCGCAAGAGTGTCCAAATGGAAGGCAATAAATCGAGGGCGTGTTTTGACAGTTCAGCTTATAGTTACATTTATAATCGTGAAAATAATAAATACATTATAATTTACCTATAGCAGGCAAAGAAATAAACCTAAATGCTATGTCCTATAAGGGGTCATCAGTGCATAGTGGTCATTCCACAACTCGTTTCACCTTAAAAAAATCTTAAGAATGCTAAAATTTTGACACCACCGAATTGATATTCATGTCACTGCCCACGATAAGAAGATGTGAATGACAAAGTGAATAAATACACGAATAAATATGACGAGAAGCGAGATAATATGACTGAATAATGAAATCTTGAGGCGTTAACAATTCGCAATGGCCGTTTTCGTCTGCGCACGATCATTTAAGCGCGTAAATGTAAATTATTGTATCTTTCGAATTCATCGCGCGCTTGCGTTTTGGCTTTAGGGAAGTTATTAATTGAATCTTGTAGTTTTTTTGCGTTTATTAACAGCTAAAGTGCGAACGTCGCCACCGTTTATGGTGGGAACGGCGCCTGTTTAACGACTGGGATGTTTGTCCAATTGCCTAAGTTTATTTGCGAGCTAAGTAGTGTTTTATGGGCGTGGAAGGAAGAGGACATTTAGTGTCTAAATAAAAGAAACGATTAACATCATTAGCTGATTTATTGCGCGGTCACGCCTTACACGTCTTTTCGCATACGTGGCGACCTCTGTGGTGAAATGGCTTGATATCTTGTTTGGCTAGCAAGTCAGAGCACGCGAGTTCGATTCCCTGTCGATGTAGCAAACGAACCTATGTAACGGTTACCCGTAGTCCAGTGCTTCAACAGGATCTGGCTCGATTCCTGGTGGGGATACGTTAAACAAAAAAAATACTTTGTGTGACTGTCCCTATGTAGGCCAGGACGTCGCAGGCTGAAATCACCTGACTGTCCGAAAAGTAAGATGATTTCGTACTTCGGAATGTACGTCCTGGTTACTAATTATTGATGTAAGTTCGTAGTGGTTACATGAGCCATGTAATGCCTTCGGCTGCTCAATAATAACCCTAACACCAGGGTTGAAAGGTCGTCGACCTCACTACCAACATTATAAGATGTAAGGTTTTGATTTTACGTATGCCTTTTTACCACACAACGCGAGCCCCTTATACACAAGCTATCACTCACACGATAGATATAGTAAGCAGACAGACAGAGGGATAATGCAGGGGGTGCGGGGGGTTGTGTGGCTTGCACGGTTAATGTATGCGACGTGCACTCGTCACATCACTCGTCAGGCTTTTACACGAATGGAACCCCTTTGTTTTTGTAGACAGCCACAGGGAATTCCGCAGTGGAACTGTTATTTTTAAGGATTATGTATGTCGTTCAGAGTACAGAGTATGTCGTTCTTTAATGAGGTGTATTTAAAATATAATGAAGGGGGGTTGCGACAGTGGAAGAATTAGGAAAAAACTTACAGTTTGTTTCGCCAATGTTAAATCCAATATTGTTTGCACTTCACAAACACTCAGAGTCGTCGGGAATGCATTCCATGTAGGTTTTATTTAGGTTTTAGAGGTTTCCTTTAATATTCGATGTCATTTCTTTTTAAATATGGCGGTCGTTCCGTCTGTCCTTGTCAAATGACAAAGGAAAAGGGCGGGAATTTCAAATGCGTGGGAAATGTTTAAATGACGAACAAGAGAAATGTATTTTCCATCATAGTAATTAAATGTGAAATACGTCAGCAATGTTTTGTCTCTTGAGTATAGATTTTTTTTAAATTAATATTTTGAGGACCTGCAGTGGAGCAGCCTGGTAGATTATACTTTATATGCCTGTGCCTAGCAGTGGGACGTATATAAGCTGTTAATGTTATGTATTTAGTAGGCCATATTAAAGTTGGCAAGGCGAAATTATTATTTATTATTTCTAATTAGTCTTATTCTGTAGAAATGCTGTTTATATATCTACCGGATAAGTATCTGATAGCAGTATTGCTATCTACTAGATTAGTTCTAGACCTTGATCTGCTCATTTTGTTGGTTTTTTTTATTAAAGTTTTAAGTTAGTTGGAATATGATATAAAACGTCTCATCGACTCCTTTTTCTCTAACTCCGCAATGTCGGCTGATACCGCCTGAGGGTCAGGTTCACTCGCTTGATATGATCTAATTACCTAACTAGCCTTGCACGATGACCACAATGTGTTTATCACACGTCATTTGCTACTGTAACATTGGATATGACTCGATTGTGTTCCCGATGTCCAAGGTTTGATGTCCGCAAATACCAATGTCTTTCGACAAATAGACACACACTGTCGATAGATATGGTACCTACTTAAAAAAACAATGGTATCGATAGTTTTGTCGATATTTTTAACGATTCTCCTCGATGCTACAAAAAATAAGTGCAAAATCACTTTGCCTGTCCTCATAAGCGTTAAAACGTACTTACATTTATATTTTGATAAAATTATTTATTGAAAAATGTGTTAATGTTGTATATATTACTAACCTAGCTCAGCCGGTGTTGGGGGTATGCGTATTATTAGTCCTTATTATATGCTGCAAGTCACATGAAGGGAAACCTGTATGTGAAATGCATAAGGTCCCCAAAATGTCTCCTCTGTCAACGCCGGAATTGACATAGTTTAAGCATATATAAAGCGATATCATATTACCTCACCAATCTTGCATATAGACCACAATGTAGCTAACACACATGACTAGGTACTACCACATATCATGTAAACAATGGACTATCGCTATCGGACGTGACGCGTCGCTAACGTCACGACGCGTGCGCTATCAACTTCGTATACTTGCGCACCCGCGGGGGCGTTGACCTTTGTCACTAAAAATCACACTGGCATGCATGTCATTCTGAGAATTTGTTGTAATAATAATAATGAAATACAAAAATCAAGTTAAATTATAATCCTGAAAAGATTAAACGCTAGGGGACAAGTTGGCAAGTGCACGCAGACGTCTGAAGATAACCGGCGCACGCGCAAGGTCGCTGAGTCAATCGCATTGTCTTGCGCAGACGCACCTGATGCGCGTTACGGTAAACCGTAGGAATGTGATGCGCAACGGTACACAATTTGCGGTTATCGACTGTGGATTGAGGGTTTTTGGAAATGAGGAAATATTATTTTCGGATAATATTTATTTTGGGTGTATTTTGGTTTCGCGTCGAGTGCTCAATATAATAATAATAATAAAACACTTTATTGCACACAAATGACAAACATGTTATATGAGCACTTTTAATTTCATTATTAACGGTTCATTGGTATTTTTGGGTTTGACATATGTTACAAAACGATCTTGGCACTAATTATAAATAATGTATAGCACTAAGTAAAAAGGCAGTTTTGATGGAAAATAAGTTTTTCTTCTTTCCGATTTTTAGGGTATATAACTATAACACTATGAGTTAAACGCTGCGAAAAGGGTTATAGTGTGAAAATATAACCAAAACAGTACCTGCCTGAAATGTGTGTTTGTGTACCGGATTGAACGTTTCATGTCTACACGTATCTAACTATACATTTGAAATTAACCAAAACAGTATGTTTGTTTACTCAAATAGTAATTTAAGAAAACTCAACAGTAGCGACACCTAATGGCGGTTTTGTACCCCAAATTGTATGGGATTGATATAAGGTGACATGTTAATTCTAGGTCCATTTCTATTCCTAGTTTACATAAACGACCTACCTAGTCTTGTAAAACATGAGGTGGTGCTGTTTGCAGATGATACCTCCTTACTTTTTAAAGTAAAGAGACGACAAGATTCCTTTGACGATGTAAACAACGCCATTTCAGAGGTAGTGGATTGGTTTACTGTAAACAACCTGCTACTTAATGAAAATAAAACAAAATATGTTTATTTTACGTTATCGAATGTTAGTAGGCCCCTCGATTCTATTATTGTAAAAAATAAGGAATTGGACCTCACGGATACTGCTGTATTTTTGGGAATTACTTTGGACGCTAAGTTGCAATGGAGTCCTCATATTGATAAGTTGTCCAAAAGGCTCAGCTCAGCAGCATTCGCGGTCAAAAAAATTCGTTTAATAACCGATGTAGAAACCGCGCGATTAGTTTATTTTGCCTACTTCCACAGTCTAATGTCGTACGGCATCTTGCTGTGGGGTCATGCTGCAGATATGAACAGCATTTTTGTTCTGCAAAAGCGAGCCATTCGGGCGATTTACAAATTGGGACCCAAGATGTCACTTAGAAATAAATTTAAAGAAATTAATATTTTAACTTTGGCATCACAATATATCTTTGAAAACTTAATATATGTAAAAAAACATATAGGATTATTTGCAAAAAATAGCGATCGGCACATTGTTAATACCAGGAATAAAAATAAACTTGCTTTACAAGTCAGTCGATTACATAAGATTACTAAATCTTTTAAGGGGCAATGTATACGTTTTTACAATAAGATTCCCATTGACATTCAGAATTTGCCTTTCAACTGTTTTAAGACAGTAGTTAAACAAAAACTTTACAAAAAAGGTTATTATAAAGTTAGTGATTATTTAGAAGATATGAATGCATGGGATTAACTGTCTGAGAACTGATATTAGGCAGCTAAATTACTCAATTGTATACCAATATTTTATGTTTTATGTTTATTTTTATTTTTTTAAAGAACGTCTAGGGCCCTGTGCCGAGGTTTTTCTTGCAGCTTCTTTTCCCCGGCTATACAGGTTGTGAGAAGCTGCAGTAGTTTTAGGCGGATGAGACGTTCGTTATGTAAAATTGACGATTCAAAGTGTAACTATGTTACCTACTGAATAAAGATATTTTTGAATTTGAATTTGTTAATTGTCAATACCATGTACTTTATTCTATGACACTGTCGTTTTTCGTAATGGTTTGGAACTTTTCTAAGGCCCCTGTTATAAAATGAACGAGACACGAGAGTTAGGTTGGCTTAAAATACACATTATTGTATTGTATTGTATTGTACTGTTTGTTATTTCTTACAACATCCAAGTCTTCACTGCAATATTATTTTACATTGCAGTTTTTTCTTAAATAAATTGCTTTACCCATTGAAATTGTGGCAATATTATCAACGCAATAGTTACTTAAAAGCTGCCTAAACATAGATTAGTAGTTGCGGTTTGTTTGAACACCCCAAATGAGATTATAATTCGCTATAACGAAAGCGCTTTTTGCGACAACTTAATTTTGTTATAACGTAACCTAAATAACATTAGGTATATTTTCAACAGAATGTCATTTATACACTGGCCTGCAAAACTAAGTAGGTAATACATTTTTAAAAGTACATAATAAACTTTTAAGTAAGCACATAAGTTAAATTTTCTAAATAAAAACGACTCAAAACATTATAATATAACAGTATGATTTTAAAAGATTGATTTTTTAGCGGCACAAGTTATTCTTATTCTTAAATCTCTAACTTCTGTAGTTTAGAAAAAAAAGAAAAATTAAAAGTGTAGTATTTTGTTTTGTAGGCCAGTATTGTCTGTAACAAAATGTCATATCTCAACTTAACGTACGTTCTCGGCACAATAATTGTTTTGTTTATGAACACAGCGATTTTTTGCTCTAATTGAGGTTATATTTATAAACGTTTTCTTTGACTTTTTAAACAAAAACAAAAATAGGGTAAGTAATTCACAAAAGCGCAAGTACAAAAGGACGATTGCACTTTGTATGCGGAGAAGGGCACAGATTAATAAAGTTTTTGCCTCCACAGGAATGCCTGAATAGGTCTTTAAGCGTAATTAGCTGCTAGTTAGACTTGATACCCGTCGTTTAGCGGCACAAGTTATTCTTTTTCACTTAATTTAGTTGTATACGCCCCGCTTGGGTTTTATTGCGCCGTGTCAAGAAAATATCTCCATTCAGAGTACCTACTGACAAGTAAATCTTAGAACATTAGCTGGCGAGACTATTTTAATGAGAGTGGACTTATTGAAAACCTTTTATGTCAAAGGAAGAAGCGAAAGCGATGTGTCACGATCGTAGTATGTGGAGGTCCGTGGCCTCTGCCTACCCCGACGGGAAATAGGCGTGATCTTATGTATGTATGTCAAAGTGTGGAAGATACCGAGCACGCAACAGTTATGCAATTGCTGTACATACTCTTATTTCCTACATACACACATAAATTTACGCCCTTAATCGAAGAAAACTTGCAGCCACTGTTGATACAAAGTCCTGAGATGTATATGATGAACATTATAGTGACAAAAGTTCAGTTTATCGCACATAAAATAAAAAAAAACACCATTGTAGAAAGGACACAATGTGGCAATTGACAGAAAGTAATTCTTCAAATCTTTCATCTTATTTTACTTATATCTATGTTTCTTTTAGCCACATTAAAGTACAAAGAAAATACTCAATGACAATCAGTCGCGTAGACGTACACGTTTATCACTAGTTTACAAAAAAACTTACTTTTTTGACGTGAGTTATTGCAGTTCTGTATTCAAACTTGAATTTGCGTGTCTATCTCCAACATTTACATACAAAATGCACCCTCTAGGTACCCTCTGTAGGTCTGTACGTTGTCAACATGACATGTTATAGGTATAACCATCGACGATACAACCAAATAGACGCCTATATTTCTTTGTATAAAGTTTATTGAAATTGTCACGTATTGGGTGCCTCATCACGGGTATAGGCGTCGTGGTATTAAGTAGAGTACGCAAAAAATGGAAAGAGAAAGGGGAGGCCTTTGCCCAGCAGTGGCATCTGGTAGAATAGATTAGATTAGAATTTATTCTATCAACTAGCTGAGGTAACGCGTCACAAGGGAAACGGGACGCTACGTTCTTATTCGCTAACTTAAAACCCTAAACGAATCGAATGGTCACGGAAATTGTCGCAATTGGTCGAAGGTTAGCGGGCGGCATCTTATATCTGATTATTAGTACTAATACTAATGTTAAACAATATCAGCTTGCACGCATTTACTTTTATAATAATAGGTACCTAGACTTAAAAGTTGTCTACAAACATAAACCATTGTTAAATAATAACTTGGGAAGAGCGAAGCCACAAGCAATGTATTGCTTAAATGGTGTGCTTTCACAATTTGTGAAAAAGGTTTTTGGAAGACAAATAAATATTTTAGTTATTGTATTAGTCACATGTGTTGACGGAACCCGCTCATCTGTTATTAGGTTTCTAGTGGTTGTATCGTCGATGGGTATAACTGACTGGCAGTCTGAGTCACGACTTCAGCCCTCATAGCGACTGCCCTACACGGACATACCTACATATCGCATTTTTATCCCATATAAGACGTATGAGAAAAACTACATGTCAACCACATACTCAATTTGACGTGTGTAATAATGTATGACTAATACAAGTGTAATTTGTGTGATTTACTGTTAAATTAAACGATTACGTGGATATTTTCTCATTTGGTTGCCGTGGGAATCGTTAAGTGTACGATTGGGATGGAAAGAAAAACTTGGAATAAAGGTATTTTGTAATTGCTCTAGAGCTATAAGACCACCCAATTATTGTACTGTGCAATAAGGTGTATTTAATTTGATTTTCCCGGACATTTCACAAGAGTAGAATGACAGATATACATAGAGAAGGCATTATTATACATCTCAACCGGCGAGCATGCGTGAAGTCTTTGATGAAAGTGGAAGAAGCGAAAGTGATCAGGATCGTAGGAAGTGGAATTCCGTGGGCTCTGCCTACCCCAATGGGATAGCCGTGATGTTACGTGTGTATGTAATAATCGGTAGATAAAAAAATGACTTGTATAACTTAAAATTAGGAGGTGTCTGCAAGAATCGGGGCCAGTATTATTGGCGTTTGCTACAGTAACAAGTTTGTTACTTGTTACAGTAACAAGGTAACATATTCATTGTTTATCATTGATTAGATTTAGATTCCCCTGCGTATGTTTTTACTGAGTATTTCGTTTCCGTGAGAATCATAATTTCTCAGCGAATAACTACAGTGTCGAGTGAGCCGTGGCACGTTGCCAACGCTTATCTGCGCTGCACGGCACTTATTCGCCGCCGTAAATAATCGAGCCCCATTGTTTCCCCGCGATAAACCCTACGCCAATTGTCACCGGTGACATTTTATGATGTATCGCTAATCCGATTCCATTAACCAAGTTGCATCGACTGCAATGTCATAATATCCGCTTTAATAGAGTCAGGCGCACAAATGAAGCGGTCATGCTGCATGCACCGCCCGTGCGCCGCGCAACAATGCCGGCGATAAATCCGGCGCGGGCGCAGCCGGGCCACGTCGGCGCCGCATGTTATTGTTGTTGCCGCATTGTGCAACACTACGCCCGTCTGCTGGCCCTTTGTTGTGTCTCCCGCAACATGGAAACGTGGTAAATTGCCACATTCACCAGGATGAATTACTTAACCTCCCCGGCCGTGCGCGCCGCGCATGCGCGATCGAGCCGCGATACAGCCTTCCCCTGATTAATCGTCTCCGCCGCGCCGCCTCAAATATTTCGTAATGGGCTCATTTAACTTATAATTAAAGACGTTTAAGCGCCCGTCTCTCGCTTCCCTGAAGTTTCTCCGGAACTATAAAATTACAACGGCGGTATGCCGCACCGTCTCCTGAGGCAAAAACTGCAATGATAGCGGACAGGCGGGCTAAAAATAAGCGTCCCGCAGTCGCGGCGGCCGATGTTAATGAAGACGACAACCGGATTGCGGCTGACAGCCGGACTGTGTCCTGATGGATTATGGATGCGGGGTCGATCGATGAGAAAGCTGCTTTTTGCCGCGGGTAGTGCTGTAAACACCGCAACCCGCGCCCGCGCCACTCTCCCCGCGTGTCGCAACGTCGTCGCCGCGTGCGCCGCGCGCCAGCGACGTGTGCGCGACCCATTTCGATTAGATCGCCTGCCGGGAACTACAATTGTTACCGATCACGACTCCTTTCGCAAAGGTGAAAAATATATTCACTGAGAATGCCACGACTTGTCATTTCGCAGTCACGATCGGCACTAACTGCCAAATGTCATCTCAGGTGTACAGACGCATGGTGATAAAATTCGCTTGCAACACATTGGTTCACGATACCTACAAGAGAAAGGTTTAGACCTTTGTGACTAGAGAACTAATCTGGCTATTGAAATTGACGTGAATAAAGCGAAGTGAGGCAATAAGGTTAATAGCGGCATTAAAGCTCTTAACGCGAGGTATGTTGGCTCCAAATCATTTGTCACAGTCTATTTGACGCCGTCGTTGTTGTGTTTAACGACTTCCTAATCTATGTGCGAATGAGACGGCGTCGCCAACGTGTTCGCCGTTCAGATTAAACAAGTTAGTGAGCACCTTTAGTGCCTACCTTAATTCAAGGTAGAAGGGTTTATTTTTATTTGTGTTGTGTTGTCTCAAACGTGATGGATATCGAGGTATAACGTGTCGTCATAAGGTTCATTATCGCCATCTTAGGGAGCCTCTACCAAGTGTATTCTATAAACTCCGATTGTCTTCTCTCCTGGGTTGTGAGACCAATGATCGATCTCATCGACCTTCTTGTCAAGGTTACTAGTGAACCACCTCGTTTAAGGACTACCCACAATGAAGCAGCGTGGTGGAGTGTGCTCCATACTACGTCCACGTCCGGTTGATTGAGGGGACGCCAGCTGTGGAACATTCATAGGCTGTTTATGTTGTTATAAAAGGTTTTTAAAGCAAAGTTCTATAGAGATTTTGATAAAGTTGGTCATATGCTGAAAATATACATATCGCCAGTATGGGCCAAGTGGGCAAGAAGGTAAGTGTGTTGCGCCTGCGCAGGGGCCGCGCGAGGTATTCAGCCCGCAGTTAATCCTACGCAACATTAACACACGTCTCTTTAATTTGATTCCACAAAGCCATATGCCGACTATTGCTGCTGAGAATAATTTCTGTTCTAGGCATTCAATTGCCCTATCATGTCTAATGAATTTGGGTTTCAATGTCAATTTGTATCCTTGAGATTCAGATGCCTTATTTGGCGCGGTTAATTATTGAGTATTTAGTGCTTGTTGTCTAACAATGTTGTTTTTCTGTTTCAGGTAAGAATTGTGGTCCAAACGCAGCGACTTAGAAGAGTAAGAGTAACCGGCATGCATTGGGTCCACCAAAGGTCAGTTTGTTCTAAGACTCGGACTTGGAGGAGTGGTGATGAGGTTGGTGAAAAAAAACGTCGACTTCAAGGTTGACCACGGTTTTTGCTGTTTAAAGAGCACACAAAATTAAATAAATAGAATCAAATTAATTTAACACACGACGTAATAGACGCGCGATCGTAGAAGTAGAAACACAATGCTGCTATTTTACTGCTATTTATGCTATTTTGGGGTTATATATACGTTTTTACTATAAAATACCAGATAATATTTTTAATTTGTCAGAAAATAAATTTAAAGCTCATGTGAAGCTTACTTAATGTCAAAAAGATTATGAGATCTATGATTACCTAAATGATAAAAATGGTATTACAAAAATGTGTTCCTCTACTTATTAAATAACTTGTAATGTATACCTACATTGATTTAATAGATGTGTTGCTGTTGCAGTTTCTTGTCATTTCTTCTCCTCAGCCATAACACCTTGCAAAATGACGTAGATTCAAAAATGTTAAATAGACCTTCAAGAAGTTTATCTATAATAATTACGTTGAATATATGATTCTGATTCTATCCCACTTGATCCTGCTGGGCAAAGGTCTCCCCCATGTCTATTGTCTTTCTACAAGTCGCGATCCCGTGCGAGCTCCGTCCAGTCTCTCCGATAACAGTCGCCTACATCCAGGGTCTACCACGATAGGGGTACCCGTCCCGCGATAGAGATAAAGTAGCATCAATCAAAATACATAACACTCTCAAGATCAATCCAATTATACAAAGCAACGTGCAAATCAAAATTACCAGACGAGCGCGTCATTTCTCCAATCACCATCAATACGCCAATAAACCCGCCTATGATCACGAGCCACGAACCTGCTCCGAAAAGGTCGCTCTAGATCCACCCACAAACGGATTAAGACCACTTCAATTAAATAAAGATTTCTTTTTCTTGACGTTTGCAAGTGTAACCGGCGGTGATATTCTCTGACATTTAAAGGGCGTAATTGTTGTTTGTGCGTGCCTCCACATTGAGGATGTACCGGACCTGATGATGCTCAACAATTAACTGATGGACCTTTTCATGTGCGAGGTTTCGACGTTTCCTACATAATGATGGATATCGCAAAGGTGTGGCTGTCTATAAATTATTAATTTAAATGTTTTATTTAATGGGTTTTTTTTCTTGATGCGACGCGTGGAAATGTCTCTGACCTGCTGTAGAGTTCCCTGGTTGAGGTTTGAGTTGAGTTATTGCTCCTTTTTCATCTACTATGGTACTAAAATTTAAAAAAAAAATGTTTAAGTATCAGTCCGCTACACCTTTAAGACTTTCTAGTAAGGAACAACATAAGCTGACGACTATATCCCAATTGGGTTAGTCAGAGGTACATCCAACGCAAGATGTCCGAAAGCAAAATGATCTGTGCTTCGGAAGGCAAGTTAAGCCGTTTCTGCCGGTTACTATGTACTTATTAAAGAAAGTACGTAGTCGTTTACATCCTTTAGGTGCATAATGTCCAGTTTGCATAATGTCCAGTTCACAAAAAGTCCAGTTCGCAAAATGAGCCGTGTCCGCAGTCTTTTGACACTAGTCATCTAGAACCTTGACACTAGGGTTGCTGAGGTTGGTCTTTCACTGCACAACCCACACGACAGAAGAAGAATAAACCTTTTGGCTAAAGCACTCTAATATTATAACCAAGCAAACATCAAGCATGTTGATGTGAGTTCAGGATGTTCAGCAACTCGTACCCAGTTCTGTCGAATGATTCATTTACTCTTAATTGCTTTTGTTACGCCATAAGCGACCTTGGAAAAGTTCGTTCCTCGAATGAACGTTAGACTTAACTTCTGCTTCATTACCAGGGTCTTCAATGAATGGGTTTATGGCCTCCAAGAATAGAAACAAATGACGAATGTCCCGAGAATTTGTCGTGACATTACCTTGACTTCTACAAGAGCGTTACTAAGAGCTTTGAAGACGGATATTAAAAAAAAAAAAAAAAAAGAGTAAGAAAAAAATAATAATGAATAAGAATAATAATAACGTTTTGAGTTAATATTCAGAAAATGAAGAAATGTTTGCTAACGTATTTGCCAACTTCGAATTATCTGAATCCTGTCTTTTCTATCTACTATCTACTCAGCCTGTATCCACCCACTGCTGGGTGGGTATAGGCCTCCTCTCTTTTACGCCATGCTTTCCTATCCTGTGCGAGTCTCATCCATTGCTATCCGGCATACCCCACATTGTCATCCGACCACCGGGCTGGTGGTCTGCCTCGATATCGTATACCATCCCTTGGCTACCATTCGGTAACAGCCTTAGTCCATCTGTTGTCTTCCCGTCTTGCCAAGTGTCCTGCCCATCCCTACTTAATCAATCTTATTGAATCCTGTCTTTTAGCTTTTTTATTTTTTTGTGTGTGCATTTATTTTAAAGCGAGTTACTATCGAGTGACTTCAGACCAATGGTAGCCGCGGAGTAATTACTGGCGACGCTCCTTAATCGTCTCTAATGACATTGTGATGCTTCCTAGTTCCCAAACGTGACTGTGACCGGGCGGAGTGCCGTGTCCAATGCGCCGGCGCCGTGGCGAATGTGCCACAGAACGCTTAATGCGCTAGCAATGGATAGACAATAAGTCGACGATTATTGGATTTAATTGTTACGGTCTTACGGTTACCGTTTTCGGTGATATGTCATTTTATAGGAGAGGATGATGGGAAGATACGGAGATGTGTAAATTCGGATCTAGTTAATTCGGTAGTTCAGATTCGAATATGAGGAGCTCGGTGACGCAGCGGTAAACGTGCTCGGTCTGCGATTGTTGAAGTTAAGCAACTTTCGCAAAGGCCGGTCATAGGATGGGTGTGACCACAAAAAAAAAGTTTTCATCTCGAGCGCCTCCGTGCTTCGGGAGGCATGTTAAGCCGTTGGTCCCGGCTGCATTAGCAGTCGTTAATAACCATCAATCCGCACTGGGCCCGCGTGGTGGTTTAAGGCTCGATCTCCCTATCCATCCATAGGGAAGGCCCGTGCCCCAGCAGTGGGGACGTTAATGGGCTGATGATGATGATGATGTGTAAATTCAATGATAAATTTTCAGTATACAGGCCACAACCCAAATACCTATAATACGGTTATGCCGGTCCGCAGTGGCCTGTCAAACGGGTTAAGTTTTATAACAGGATTTGATAGCTGACAAAGTAAGTCACGGAATTGTCATTAACTTCACCAAAACTGTTGGCAAAGCAACTACACTTTACCTTGATGGACACAAAAAGTTTGTAATAAAACGAGGATTTTTGTTGATGATGTAACCAGTGATGTGTTCTCGGGAATGTTTCCACTTTAGGAATGTTCCCGGCAGGAAAAAGGCGAAATTTATGTTAAAAGAGTTTTATTAGCTAACCTCTAGGCAAATAAGATCAGAGTACAAGAAAGAACAATTTGAAAGCAGCCCTTGCTAATATAGATTTTTTTACAACGGGGTCACACTGCCACTTTAGGTACATTCCCGGGAAAGGCATCATCATCATCAATTTAAGAGCCACGCTCTTGTCGGTGCAGCATTTCTGTAAAATACTCTCCATGCTACTTTTTTAGGGAAAAATAGGGCAGTGGTTTCCCTCTTGCCTTCCGCCCCACAGTACTCTGTCTGACGCGAGTGGGATGGCGCCCAGAGTAAAAAGGCACTGGATGTAAAACTTTACTATCTTTGTTACGTTCATTTTAAATTAGCAAACTACGAGAACATGGTCTCTATATTATATATGCAATAGGTGCTTATTTATTATGTTATGTTAGGTATGTATTTTTATTTTAAATATCAACACACGCAATTTGTCACTGTCAATAATAAGTTACGCCTATCATAAGTCCGTGGTTACGCCTCTTCTAGTACGATTTTAAAATCGGCTTCTAATTCTAAATGCGTTCCCATCACAAGTAATTATAGAAACAGACCTCATATTTGGCTAGTGTGTTGAAATGGAACGTCATTAGGGTACGTTCGTTTCATCGCTCCCTTTCTTCGTTATTCCGTATTTGGAATGTAATGGTCGGTTTACACTAGGTACGCGAGTTCGCTTGCAAGTTACTTACAGCTACAGTTACTGTCATTAATCATTGAGGACGCGAAATTCAATATTTTAAGTTTCTTTTGCCACTTATCGATTCCACTAATGTTTACATTACAGTATGTTGGTTACTTGTAGCGCTAGCGGATCCCAAGGAATGAGAAGAATTCAGATTTCAACCGTTCTTTCACTTAGTTTAGACAACTCGCACGGTGATTTAAATAGCGTTTCTTGGTTTACTCGTTCACTAAAACAAGTGACTGTCAACTAGCCGGTCAGCATGCACAGTGTAAACGAGCCATAGGCTCACAAAGCGCGGTAATTAGTGGATGGTGCATAGGACGAGCGCTCGTAACCGGCTGCGGGTAGTTCGCACGCTCCAGATTGCGCGTGCGCCGTGCGGGGCGGTGAATCCGTTTGCGACATTGAATGGGGCTTTGTACAGCGTCATTAGTGGAAGCGCCGGAGTTGCAAGTTCGTTGCTCTGGTTTCGTTGCCTTTTAGTTGGATTATTGAAATTTCGAATTGTTTACGTCTATGTGTGGATGCATTAACAACTTGAGGACATTGATCTATGAAATTGTTGCGAAATTTTGAATTATCGTACCTTGAAACTATAGAAACTAGCTCTTGTCTATTTTGAGACGCAATTATTCAACCGAGACGATAATTTGTGTCGTTTAATAAACCTCCTTCCACAACCTGTCCGTTCAGTACAAAGAAGACAACATATAACATATTCAAGAACAGAATACATCAATTGCAGTGCAGATAGTTAAAAAAATATATTGGTAAAGTATTTACCTATGGCAAGGTAATATAATACCTATTATTAGCCGCAGCGACATAAATTAACCTACCGCATTGTCATTGTCGCGCCCCGCTTTCGCGATACAATCGCGGTGGGGGCGATAAATTTAATTACTTACCTGTCCTCAACAGATTATGTTATCGACTGGAGAAAAAGACGAAAAAATTGTCCCAAGATAACACTTTAACGAAGCCGATGGCGGATTGAAAAAGGCGGTTCGAAAATAGAATTTCCGTTTTTTTTTCTCGATTTGTGGTTCTCTTTATCAATCGTAATCATAGTTTGGAATAATGGAGTTTATTTTTGTAAAGGTTTTTTTCCATGTAATGGAAAATGCTACACCGACAAGAGCGTGGCTCTTAAATTGATGATGATGATGATGATTTTATAGTATCCACAGAACAAACACGAAATAGTCATGAGTTTATGTGTGTAAAAAAAATAAAAATATTTGAAGTTTTTTCTTTTTTATTTATAATCAAAATTACATACATGTATACTTAAAACTATCGCCAACAACCGTAGTTACAACTACAACCGTAGTTTGTGGGCGTCGCGCTCATTTCCTAGTGTTGAAATAATAATAATGCTTCTGCGAGTTTTGAACTTGTGATACGTTTGGTCGCAACCGCAAAATAAATCGGTTTAGACAGAAAAGTAATCGTATTTATAAGCTCACGACTACATTTCCAAATGGGGTTGTCAGAGGTACAGCCATCGTAACAAAGTTTTATATAGCTAAATAAATAAATCAGTAACTTATTAGTGCAACTCTGGCTGCGGGGAGTTAGGTAGTCAGTAATCTTAAAACTTACTTACTTTTTTACTGTAATAATTTGTAAAGAAAAATGTTAAATAAGTCTTTTGAATTCCCGAAAGTAGTTGTACTGTTCAAAAAGATGTTTTAAGTACATTCAAGCCGTAAATGGTAAGTTAATTTGCTTTCATAAAAGTTGTCTGTTGTTAAGGAAAATTGCAATAAAAGCGCTTTCACATTTTAACACGAATCTGCCATATTGTTCGCTGTTTTACACTTACTATGAAGATTTCACGGTTTATAAGTTAACAGAGGATTAACGCCCTATGTGGCCCAGTGGTACAGCGTTGGGATCACGACCCGGAGGTCCCGGGTTCGAATCCCATTGGGGACATATCACAAAAATTACTTTGTGATGTCTTGTTTGATTAGGACATCGCAGGCTGATCTCCCGATTGTCTGAAATTAAGATCCGTGCTTCGGAGCGCGTTAAGCAGACGGTCCCGGTTACTATGTTGTTACATGAGCCATGTCAGGGGCGTTTGGCGGGTCAATAACGACTCTGACTGATGAGTTAGGTTACTGATCTCACAACCCACACAGGAGAAAAGAGATAATACGTAGCATATTACGCGTTCAAATCAAATCCCTGTTCTCGTATCAATGAGGTATTTATTGCCAAACATCAAGATTCAAGAGGCGATTACTATTTTGCTGTTATTGGACATGAAGTTTGATTGTTAACATAGACGATACCGCTGAGCTATTCGTCCTTAGCATAATAACTACCGTCATACACATTTACTGAACAGCTCGTATCAAAAGTGGCTGCAAGTTGTCTTTCAAACATTTGTGGCCGTGTCTTTTAAGTAATACGGGCGTGAATTTATTACGTTTGTATGTCTAGCTTTAGTATTAAAGCTCTAGTATCATAGAGAGCAAAATTAAAAATCAGCAATTCATCTAATTGTAATTTGACATTTGCGCATATAAAACTAAGTGCGCAATTCAAATTCAAATCCAAAATCTTTATTTTCAGACTATTGTCCATAGATGTTAGTAACATAGTACTTAATCCTAATGTTAGTAGACTAATATTTATTTATGAAAACAAATTGTGAAAATTAGAGTCGTCTAGCGGGAGGAGGTATGTGTGCGTGTAGTCGCAACCATTGCGCCATCAATGGCGACTCCCAGCGGTCCACCCACACACCCAGGATGCTGTTGGAGCTGGCTTCCAAGCGACGCATCATTGAGGCGGAACGTTTCCTTACTATTGCAAAGCAACAATCCGTCTGCGTCTCAGCAAACATTAAAGATGCGCTGCAAAAACGCGGCAGCCCCAACAGCACCCTGAGCGCGTTATTATATTGGACACGCAGTCCTCCGTATTCCCGCGACGTATAGTTGGCCCACAGACGCAATGCAAACAAATGTCAAATAGCAATATTGCTCTCTTAAATGAATTGCTTCGATGTGGCCATTTTAACCCCCCTGTTCGGATAACGACTTACGCCGTAGTGTCATGGGTTTGAGCTTCGGCTCTAGTTCGTTAATGTTCATAAGATATAGATCATAGGATCCAAACATGGATTCAAACATCAGTTAGTAGATTTCAGTGAAGTATCTCTATACTTAACTGAAATCACATGGATTCTAAGATTTGTTAATGGCAATGCGAATTACATGGGATTCAATTGTGTTTGTAAAAACAAACAGTTTTTTTTTTCTTTATATCCTTAATCTAAATACATGGTTTGAATGATGCCGTTAAACCACAGAGGTTTGTCTCGGCACCTATTCCTCGCATTAAAACAGAAAAATAAAAAATAAAATAAAAATAATAATATAACAGTCTATGCTATATGTCTTTAGTATAAGATGTACTAGTATAATAAGTGGGATTAATGTCGGGACAAACCCTTTTAGGGTTTTCCGATGTTAACTATTTAAAATGTAACATTAAATTGTAATAACGATAAATATATAAACAATAATAATAAAATAAACATAGCTGGCGGTGATTGGGGTGTATACATTATAAACCTCTGCCTACCCCTTTGGGGATACAAGCGTGATGGTGTGTTACGTTAATATTCGCAAATTACATAAGCACACGACTATATATAACAATTAGGGTACCCATTAGTAAATCCGCATCGCAAGATGAACTAAGTACCCATAGCTCACCGAGCTTTCTGTTAGACCAACATAATAGACAGGTGGTGCAAATTCGCAAATCCCGAAAGGCATTTATTATTTTCCATACATTTTATTGCACGGTCTCGGCGCGATTATGTAATCGATGTTTATCCGATGCTTTAGCTCAATCGATTCGTCTCGCTGTGGACGATTCGTTTTTGTCCATTTCCTCTTCGATAGCGCCTAGCGACTGAGTTCATTTGCTCAGGTTACGACGACCTAGGCAAAAAGTGACGCAAAAACTGTGCTAAAATTGACAACGACTCGTTTTTCGCGGCCTTGTTTGCTTTCGCCTGGTTTAAGTGCCATTTTAGTTTTATCTTTTTAGCTAGACATATATTGTAGCTATTTGTTTATTTTCATGGGATAAAAGCACAATATGTTGATAATAGATATAGAATATTTTCACATTAATACATGTACAATCAACCACATAAAAACATAGGCTTTTTTTAACACTCCATACTTGTTATTTAACACTAAACACTAGACCAGTCTTTATAATACACTGTACCACTAGAAAAAAATACGAAATCCTTTCAACCATTATCCGCGTATTAATTTGAGCGATAAGGTTAATTTTTATATTTCTCTTTGTAGACGAACTTTAGATCTTTTTGAGAAGTAAATTCTTTGAACACCGATATCGTGGAAGGGTAATTTTGAATAACAAAACCCATATAATGATGCATTGGTAAATACAGTTGTTCTGGCGTGATAGTTAACAAAGAGGTGTCTTCTTAATCCAGTCACGTAATGTAACATTTGGCATAACTTCACTGTGACTATTCTACTGATCTTTAAAACGCTTTACCTTAGTCATCTATAGCTGTTTGTTCCGGTTACTACTTACTAATGTAGTAAACGTTACGTGAACCATGTCAGGGGCCTTTGGCGGCTCAATATTAAGTAAGTAAGTAAAATATTTATTTCCTCTACAAAAATACATGGTAATATTAATTAAACCTAAACTAGGGTGTGTGCGTGTGTGAGCGTGATTGTGTGTGTCTGTGTGTGAATGTATTACCAACCCTCACACTAGGGTTGCTGACGTTGGTATTACACCTAATAACTCACAGGACAGAAGAAAAGTTATCTATCTCAGATCCCTTCTACATTTGAAGACATTTCTTCATTTAACTGACGATGATTTATACTACTTTTGTTATTCAAAGCCTCGAAACCGCCACAACTAAGCTCGACTATCATTCCATTATTTATTATCCTCAACCGGTAACCTATTACACTCAATCCATTCCTAAACCATTGCGAAATACAAGATCCCTTATCTGCCATTTTCCGTCTATGACATGCGTCAAGCTCCGTTCTAATTCTGGCCACCTTTGACCTTTGGGGTCCAATCACGAGGGACCTTGGGCTCTGGGCTTGGCTTCGTGACCAGCCGTCTGGCCTTCTAGCCGCTCCCTAGTTCAGATCACTATCTAGTCTGTGAAGCTTAAAAATCGCTTTGTGTACTTGGTAAAGTCCTAAACAACTTTCCAGGAGGCTTACCATGAACTCTTACTGCGGTCACGATGCTTTGCGATCACAAAGAACGACTTCACTTCTATTAATAAGAGTCATTTTGAAAAATCAGATTCTGATGTGATAATGATAGCGTGGTGGAGTATGCTCCATACCCCCTCCGGTTGATTGAGGGGAGGCCTGTGCCCAGCAGTGGGTCGTATATAGGCAGTTTATGTTATGTTTATGTAATGATAACAAAACCTGGGTATAAACAAGCTACTTTCAATCCAGATAAAAAATGTCTCAATTTTTACCCAGAATGAAATTAATTGAGAGAAATCGAGGTTTTGTCAAAGAAATAAATTAGATTGTGGTTTCCAAAAAGGCGTTTCCGTGATTTTCACTATAACGCGACGACATACTGTTTGATCCTAAGCCTGATCGATCGTTTCGCGGTGTAAGTAAAACATACAAGATAAGAAATAATAACAGTAATAAAGGTGACAATCTGTGGACATTCTATTTTAATATAAACCATAATCCATAGTGATCGAAAGGTGCGCAAGCGCAGGCAAGGACGTAGCGACATGGAAATGTAATTGTTTAATCGCAACTAACAAGCACCAGATTGCTGTTAATTTGTTTCTGAAGGAAGTACAATTAGTTGTAGACATGAGTATTTTAATTAGGAGAGAGACGTATGGACACTTCAATGACAATGCGCAAGCGCAGAAGACGGATTAACAGAAAAACCTTGCTTTTAAAAGGGCATTGAAAAGACAAATTGTTTTGAAATTGGCCGGAAGTTATTAAAAAAACATAAACAGCCTATACTCGTATACGTCCCACTGTTGGGCGCAGGCCTCCAATCAACCGGAACATAGGTACTCCACCACGCTGTTCCAGTGCTGGTTTGATGGAGGTGTCTTGCCAGCAAGCAAGGTTAAATACTTCGGTGGACTAAATACCTACCTTATTATGACATTATGTATTTTTTCTCTTGATGTTATTGTATTGATGCTAACTTAGTCTGTATCAGGATGATTTTCCCTTTGCGGGTTGGATGGTCAGACAGGCAGTCGCTTCTGTAAAAAACCGGATCTGTCACATTTTCAGGTTAGGTAAGCGGACCCTGTAAAAAATGGGATAATGCTAGGGGGACGATGCTGTGTGTGGTGTACTTTCCTTTAATAATAATACTAAAGATATAATAATGAAGATTATTTTCTTTTTTAATTTGAAGTTTTGAACGGAGCTTCACTCTGGGTAGGTACTTGATTTCTCAACCTGAGTCACACGTTAACACACAATTAATCACCTAGGTTACCAAGACCAAATATCTGTGAATAATGTAATGTTTGCTTACACCACACACAAGCGCAGTCGGGAATCCCATACAGGTTCTTTTTCACACAATTGATAACGTAACATAACGCGTAGTTCAGTACAATTAGTGATTATATTTCAATATTAATAAAGTTTTACAATAGCTTCAATGCTCGGTACGAGTAGATCTGTCAAACCACAGAAGCTAGTGTTGTGAACTTGTGACGTTTCTTAGCATCACTATGCTAATGAAACGATTCGCTAAAGAATCGATACATAGTGATGTATCAGTCGAGATTAGGCCGATCGATTATATTTAACAGTACCTACACCTATTAATTGCCATATTAATATGTCATGAAAAAAATTAACTCGCTTTTTTTGACGTAATTTATTGTAGGTTGCTTCGGAAGGCATTATCTACTTGGTTGGACAAATGGAGTGCGCTAAGGGCTCTCACCCTCTATGGTGAGACCTGTGTCCAGCAGCCCACTGCTGCACGTAGCTATAGACTAGTCTTCTTCTATCGTGTGGGTTGTGAGGTGGAATACCAACCCCATCAACCCTGGTGTCAGGTTTACTATTGAACCACCAAAGGCCCCTGACTAGTTATTTTATCTAATTATGAATGCACATCTTAATACAAATATAAAACAATCATAAATCAGTTAATTACTATGTAAAGTAACACAGAAATTTCAACATCTTACTAACATGGTAATTTCTATGAATATTCTTGTCAATATTAAACTTGTCAATTTATGATTAATGGGCGCTTATAAACTTACCGCTTGATGTTATGCATTTATTAGCTGCAATAATTAGCAGTTGATCTTGTAGGTATTTTAATTAAATACTCCGGGTCATTGTCGAGCTTATAATAATTAATATCATAGAATAAGTAACAGTACCTAGATACTGTTAGATAGAAAATAATCGATCGACCTAATATCGACTGATACGTCACGATGCCAATGAACACAGCACTAGTTTACGTACTTTAACAGATCGAATTCTTACCGCACATTGAGACTTGTAAAATGTTGTCTTTATTGAATTATAATCACTAATTGTACTGAAGCGGCGGAAGGCAAGAGGGAAGCCACTGTCCTATTATTCCCTAAAACAGTAGCATGAAGAATGCTACACCGACAAGAGCGCGGCTCTTAAATTAATGATGATGATGATGAAAAAAAATTGTACTGAACTGGGCGTTCTGTTTAATTGTACTAAGGGCATACCACATCACATTGGTCTATCAGAAAGCTCAGTGAGTTGTGAGACTACCCCAATTGAGAATATAGTCTATAGGTACTAAGAATCTCGTCTTGCAGATGCAGTAGAATCATTTTGCTATAACTATTACGAGTATATAAGAATAAACAGAAACAAGATTTCAGAAGAGTGTTTGTGTTTTTAAAAAAATATGATGATCTGTTTAGGTCACCAGGTTAGTGAACTAGTCTAATAGGCTATTATAGGTCCTTGACGTTACATAAGACGAAAAAACCTATTGGACCTTTCTAAGCGTTTCTTTTTCTGTTACATTACAGGCTGTGCATGGCACAAACAAACAGAATCAAATTATGTTTCTATCTTATACTTGAAGGCAAATCGATTAATTTTATTCCTTCTTAGCAAACATGCTTATAATAATGTCGATATTTTATTAATATGACTTTTTAATACCTAACCTCGTTTGCAGATAGCATTAAATAACTAGTTTACGTTTTAAAATAATGCGATTGCACTTAAAGTTAAGATAAAGTTTGCGTTTTGTAGTTTTATTATTTTTAAGATTAACTTAAAACACCGAGGCATTTAAATGGTAACACTTGTGACATTTGAATTAAAAAAATACTAAAAAAAAAACTATGTATAACGACTTGGCTTAATAGCGAATGTGTGAGGTGTTTAAAAGTGTATAGAATAAGCACATAAGGGCAGAAATTTCGCGCCGTTATGTTGAATGACGTGAGCATGATTTACCTATGTTGCTAACCTGACACCATGTTGATTAAATTTTTTATTAATAAGTATACTATAATTATAATAAATCATTTACGAATGAAAGGTGCTATTTTACTTTTAAGTATGTTAATATGTAAACAAATTACCTACACATTAAGTTCTGTGTAAAATGTTTACAACACACTAATGTTGTCATACAACTGCTTAATATGAAAGTGTGTGGATTTGTTTACAACTTAAACATGTAACAAATCTTGCGAAATTCCTAGAAAATACTGGGAAGTTTGTATTTCACGTTAACAAGAGATAATTACTGTGATTTGGTATTTATGAGGTGGAGCAGTGTGGCTAGAAAGTTTACGATGAGCGGAAAGCGGACTGTAAAAACGTATTCATTCAGTCGCGACTGTGAGATTTGTCTTTGTTATTTAAAGTCGTAAGATCGAATTTCCTTAAAAAATCTAAACCCCAGTGTTTAACTATTGTGTCTGGAAATCTCGGCCGCAACAGGTTAAAGTGTGTCCTACTGGGTAAAAGTCTATGTCATCTGATACTTCATTCTCTCTCGTGTGCTTTCTCTATGCTCTAGCCAGTATTGCACAAACCTTCAATTCGTTGCGCTATTATTTGCTGCACTAGAATATCTATCTCTACTCGAGGACCGTTGATCAATAATAAAGAAAGATTCAATTTTAGAGTTCCGAACCTCAAAAGGAAAGACGGACTCTGTAAATGAATTGCGAATTATGTTATTTCGATATTCGTTAGTGCAAAGGTATAAAATACACAACACTGTATTTTCGAACTGGCGTACTTCCTGTTTTTATACTTTTGCACCAACATAAATCGAAATAACATAATTCGTAATTCAGTTACGAAGTTGGAAAGAGACGAAATCCTTATAGGAAAGATCACACTTTCACTTTGTTGTCCGTCCGTCTTGTCTACTTTAGCTAAGCTTTTCAAACACGCTAATCGCTCTGTCACCATCCTCGCTAGTCGCTCCCCTCTTGGCCGCGCTAAAGGCGACGATTTAAGCGGCCGTTACCGTTTGTTGTGGACAGATGTCGTGTAATCAGACACATTAGAGAATATTCACGACTTCCCCGTGCAGTAGGGCTGTGGATGTCCCGGTATATTGAGACTTGACCCGTTTTATAGTGATGTGTTGTCCCGGTTGGAATTTATGACTATTTTTTTTTAATATTATGTCAGGGAAGATTATCGTAGGTTCAGTGTCATATTATTATCACTTGTAATATAAATCAAGTGATTCATTCTTTTAGAATAATGTCTTTTTTATTTCGTTCTAATGTCAGGTAAAATTGTCGTCCCCAAGCAATTTTACAAGTTTTTACATAATAAATATATATATACTTTATTAATATATTACAATAGTGCAGACACACATACACTACACTTTATTTTTATTTTTTACTCTTAAGTTTTATCCACATTTTATCGTCGATTTATCCCAAAATTTACGCTCGGTTTTACGTACCTTTAGCAGCACTACCTCACTACCTTCATTAGCAATTATCACGATTTTTTTTATCGCACGTACACGACCGACCACTACCACCACTTATTATTACGGTCGCGAAATGTTCCCAAGATATTTTTTCTGATAATTCGATTTGTTAAATGTTAAGTAACGGTGTGTATTGAGTGTTTACAAGTGGTACGTTGAACTTATTACACATAACATAGCTTCGCGCCTGTATCCCTTACTTTAAAAAAAGTGTAGTACTGTTGGCAATTTCAAAAAAGGAACGTCACGTCACTTTTTAAGAGAAAAACGTTTTGGGGGGTGTTCCGTTCCGTCTGGGACTACGAAGAAAAAACAAGTGAAGACGATTATTGTCGAGAGAAGGGAAAACTGAAAGACTAGTTGCTGTATTATTTTGTATTAATATTTCTTATTATAATTTGCAGTAATAATATTTGGTTTCCGTAATAAGAATGATATTTGTGCTACTTAACATTTACTGACATTAACATTTAAAACTGGGTATGTTACTAATATTTACGTTTTATTGTAAAGTTTGCTAACAGTACACATTTGGGCAGGCCAGTGTATTAACCTGACTAATTACAATTTTAAATTGAATAATGGGGTTCTGCATTATAGGGTATAGTATATGATCGGATGTTCACCCTGTGTCATAGTGGTATGTGCGTGAGAGCGTGGCGGTGACTTAAGAACTATATAATTTTTATTTTCGTCTCAATTCCAATTTTGAAAAAATTAAACACGATTTTTTTTCTATATCCGAGATAAACTTCCCACCTAAACCTCATCTATGTGGCTATGATATCTAAGCCGTATTGCGCATGCGTGAACATGACGGGCTGAGTCAGCCTGTCACGTGTGCGCTATCGGCGTGACAGATTGTAGGTACAGCGCATACGCACATTTAATCCAACTTTGATCCGACCATGTGTGATTTTCCATTTATGATTTGCATATTCTTTATAGTAAATAGTGTTTTATTTAATTATGTAGGTAAGCATGGAAATGGAGTTTTTAAGGTCCTAAAGGCTTCGACCGTCACGAAAAGCAGTTACTACTGCTGCGCAAGCGCGGCGACTCATTCAGGGCTTATCGCTATTTGCCCACTAGGGTCGATTAATTGTTTCAATTATATTATAATTCTCTGAGACGATGCCGTGAGCTTCCCCATTTGTCCGGCCAAGTAATTAGGCAAATCTACGATAAGTGACGTCAATAAAAAGCTCACTCTTTTCGCGATTACGGGCTTCAATTGATATTTGCCTAATTAATACATTTGATCTGTCAGTCAGAAAGCTCGGTGAAGTGTGGGTACTTGGTTCATCTTGCGATGGATATACCTCTGAGTTCCCCAATTGGGATATGAAGCTTATGTTATATTATTTGTGAGTAAATAAACATATCTATACTTAACACTTTCTATTCCAAAAATAAGTATAACAATGGCATTGAATCTCGTTTTAAAAATAATCTATACGTTGGAAGTTTTACAAACCTTGTTGCATCGAGGCTAATGGTCTGACAGTACAGTCTCAAGGTCTACTCAGTCCATCAACTACTCACTTCATCAATCATATTTTGGATGAGCTGATGCCAAAAATACCGACAACGCTTCGCTACCTCTACATTATGTATCCAATCCACATATCATACCTACTCAGTTTGTTAACTTTATACAAATTTAAGTTTAAAGTTAAATAAAACACAAAAATAGTAGTAGTAGTTAAGTTTAATAATAATAATAAAAAACACTTTATTGCACACAAATTCACAAAACATTTACAGGATAAACTTATTCTAAGGTGGGCAAAGGCGGCCTTATCGCTAAGAGCGATCTCTTCCAGACAACCTTCGGCAAAGGATAAGGTTTAATTTAAGTTTTGGTAAGGATTTCTCAATGCGTCTTATCGGGGCTTCGGGGGATGCTAGGGCTAGTAGTTATTTCTGTCAGAGAATTAGTCTGGCGATTCAGAGGGGTAATGCTGCCAGCCTGTTGGGCACCTTGCCTCGATGTGACGCATTGGAGGAGGTGTTTTATTTATAAGATGTGTTTGTTTTGTTTTTAACTGTGCAATAAAGACTTAGTTTAAAGTCGTAAGACAAAATGTTCTTTTAAAATCTAAACCTCATTGTTTAATTATTGTGTCTGTAAATCTCGGCCGCAAGAGGTTAAGGAAGAAAACATAAATTAAATAGAATATGCATACACAAACTCACGCCTATTTCCTGCCTGGGTAAGCAGAAATAATAAAAAAATAGACACGACAAATGAAAGCGAAGCGAGAAATAAGTATTTAAATTATAAATTAATCAAGAAAATCTGTACGCCTTAATATATTCTTTAATCTGGACAAAATATAGAGTATTACTGTATAAATTGACATTGTATTACCTTGAGTTATTTTCTATAATTTAAATGCACGGTAATTATTCTTTTGTAAAATCTTTACACTGCATTTATGGCCAATAGGGAGGGATATCTTATCTTATCTATATAGAAGCGACTCCTTTATGGTGTTTATCTATAACGGTAACCCATATAACTGTTCCCGATATTGAAACGTTTGTTATGGAAGGACCCCAGAAACAGCGTAAAACAATATCAAACTCATTCAACACTATACAGGGTGTGAGTGACATTGTAACGAAAACAGAGGGGGATGATTCAGACCATGATTCTAAGTTGATATCAGGTGGATTTTTCCATCGCAAAAGTATAGACTTGAAAAAAATATTATATGAATTTTGTGACATAAAATTCTACTTGATGTCATCTCAGAATGATGGTCTGAATCATCCCTCTTAGTTTTCGGTACGGTGTCCTGTATATTATTTGCATAGCTTACCTATAGCTGACCGTTTACCAGGTCGACTGCTAGCGTAATGTTGTTTGCCATACATACTGTAATGTTATTCAATCACACACACGTCTTCTTAACGGTGTATTTGATTGCTACTCAGCCATGAAATTGTTTGAGACAGATCCTATTATTTATTTTTTTGTGTTATACTTATTACTGTTACAAGTGTGCGCCCGTGACTTCTTCCGTAACATATCGCTGCCAATATACTGCGCGAAACGCTAAAACTGCAGCGCTGTCAGTATTATGGGGCATGTTTGCGCCGGGTACGTTTGGAGCGGGATTTTTTTAACGTGACTTATTTTAGATTTTTACTATTGTAGGGTTGTACGGTCACGAGCATTAATATGTATACACTTTGGTACCATATCACATTAACTTTTTTGTCAAATTGAACTGTAAGTCTCACTAAATGTCAAATATGTTAGTGCGACAGAGTCCTAAATTGGATACATTATATTGCTCATGACTGTACTACCCCCTCCGGTTGATTGAGGGGAGGCCTGTGTCCAGCAGTAGGACGTATATAGGCTGTTTATGTATGTATGTATTGTAGATTTGCTGCAAATTGCATTAACTACTTGGTCGGACAAATGGGGAGCACCGAAGTACAAAATGTATTTAGTATAATACGTGTAAAGTTGATGATGATATAGCAACATATACAAGGTGTTAGTGACACCGTAACGAAAACTTTGAGGGATGATTCAGGCTATGATTCTGAGTTGATATCAAGTGGAATTTTCCTACGAGTACCTACCTA
Source organism: Pectinophora gossypiella (assembly GCF_024362695.1). Classification (NCBI taxonomy): domain Eukaryota; kingdom Metazoa; phylum Arthropoda; class Insecta; order Lepidoptera; family Gelechiidae; genus Pectinophora; species Pectinophora gossypiella. Next base: position 14,939,463 of record NC_065409.1, read on the forward strand.
ATTTATATGCACGTGAGTTTCCATTTTTTGCTTGATTAGAAAATTCACCACGGATGGTTGTAAAATAAAAAAACAAAACATAAAAAGTTGCTCGAAAGAGAACTTGAATTTGCTCACACCGAAGTGTGCGGGCTGAATCAAAATTTATAAAAAAAAACTCTGTCGTAAAATCACTCCGGTTTCTGGCATTAAAAAATGACCATTCAGCATTTTAAGGTCAAGTATTGAGGTTCCGTATATTGTGATAAAAAGTGTTTTATATGACGACCTTTGTACGTGCAAGACAACTTGACTGCCAATTCAGAGGTTTTAATACTACACTGTACTTCTCTTGTACGAGTTGGTGGAGCAACAGTTGATTCGAGTCATTTTAGGATAGTGCGTTATCCTAAATTGTCCCAACGGGGAATCCACTCCGAACAATTCGTAGAAAATTCACATTCTTACTATGTGCCACCTTATTGCATAAGTGCGAGCGGTACAGACAATCCGCGCTCGCTCCCCCTTACTCTTGCAGCAGCTTACTGCCATTTACATTTAGGGGGTGAGGTAAAACTATCCCGCCGCCCGCTACGAATTCGTGCGAGGGGATTTAGAATAGAATAGAAATAGTTTATTATAAAAGGGCGCCACACACAAAAAAAAAAGACAATAACATGATATGAAATTTCCACTAAACAATTACAAAAAATTGCAAGACGGATGTTACGGGTGTGTATACGCTCTTTATTCCATGCTTAAAGAGTCTAACTAACGACTTAAAAGGTCATTGAGCATAACAGCAAATGATTTACAATTTACTATATTTAGTATACGGCTTAGCGACATTTCCGTACAGAACTCTAAAAAAGCCAATTTTGATTCGGGCAATAAATTTCGACCTTGTTTGTGCAGATCCCTTCGCGAAACACATTAGTGTCGGTCTGCGCGCGCGCACAGTTAACAAACCGTGTTCGTTTGTGTTGCGCGCTTGATACACGCAACTCATTAATGAATAATGTTAAGCGAGTTGAATTGCCAAAGTGGATTAGGTTTTTAAAAAACTTTTTTTAGGTAAACGTACCTATATTTTGCATAAACTAGCGAATAGAAATGACTAAGTGGGATAGCAAAAAATATCCATGCTTGACATATACAGTTTAAATACGTCCCACTGCTGGGCACAGGCCTCCCACCAATGTACCTTAGCGGATATGGAGTATATTCTACCTCACTGCTCCACTAGACCAAATGCTTAACGTGCCTTCTGAAGCACGGAATCATCTTTCGGACATAACACTATCCATCCACTGTTAGTTACAGTTTGGTTTCTAAAATATGATTTGGTCCTACTTATCAAACAAAAATCATTTTTTGTTTCTTAATTTTTAGGCGAGCAATACTAACAAGTATTGGTCGAAGTTGATGCAGAAATCAGGATCATTTACTCAACGTAATTATCATGGATAAACTTGACGAAGGACAATGTAACATTTTTTAATTTTGAAATTACGTCATTTCGCAAGGTGTTATGCTGATAGGCTAATAGGCTGAGGAGAAGAAATGACAAGAAACTGCAACAGCAACACATCTTATAAATCATTGTGGGTATACATTACAAGTTATTTAATAACTAGAGGAACACATTTAATACCAGACATTTTTATCATTTAGGTAATCATTAATCTTATAATAAGCTTTTGTAAGTCGTAACTGAAAAGGTGGGATGTGCTAACAGCGTTTTGGCTTATCCTACTTCCTGAAAAAGTTTTATATAAAATAATTAACTGTGCTTTAAGAAGAAGCTAGCTTACTATGTTCAAGATATTATGTACACATATTCATTTGTACTGAGTCTTTGATCGGGGGTGGCATTTTCAGAACCTGATAAAACCCTCTAAAAAAAAACGTAGGCGTTTACAATTCGCAAAAGAAACTACTCACATTAAAAGACATCCACAAATAGCCCAACAATTTTGTTACATTCGCAAAACTTCCGCTCACGAAATATATATTTGTAATTGTACGCATTATGGTATCTAATTACCTGCGTAGGAGTTTAATGGTTGATTACCTGATTATTTCCAGAGGTTTACAAGTAAAAACTTGGCTAAATACTTCCTTATGGTGGTCTTAACTACGTTATGTGGTTTTGTGGAGGTCACTGTATTGCGAAATATGTATGCCGAATAAAAAAAAGTCGCTAGAGACAAAAAAATCTGGAAAGCGATGCACTAAATAAAATATTAAAAACTTATACTGTCATTACACGTGTTTTTTCAACAGTTGTCGTTTTCAAAAGGATTTAGTTATTAGTCGTTTTACGAAGTAAGGTTAAGTAGTTGCTAAAATTGTATATTTTTTTTTGACTCATTTTCTCGTCACGAGGCAAACAAAGTATAAAGAATTTTAATAGGAGGAAGAATACCTTTACCTAAATGTATATCTTCTTCTATCGTGTGGGTTGGGAGGTGGATTACCTAAATTTATATACTGAACACTCTTTTTTTACCCGCAAGGATATTTGCATATTGTCATCTAACAAGTATGCCTTAGACACAAAGGCAGTCGATATTTTTTATTCGTCTTTTATTTCAATTCGCTTGTCACCTCAACGAATTTGTCTATATCATAGCGGCCTTGTCTTTATCGCAGATTCTTTATCGCGACGGTTATTTTTTATATCAGTACAATACGCCTTCCTTGTCGTTCAAAGTCGTAAATAATAGCAAGTTTTATTATCGCCCGATCTTGATTCTAAAGTCGGAAACCGTCGATATATGTGCCGAGAAAACAATCGTATCAAAATGGGTTAAATGTTGTTAGCACATTTATTACCAGGAAATTTACACTCGCACGCTGAAAAAGAAAGTCAGTGTTTCAATTCATTTGTGTTACTACTATTATGTTTGTTTATCATTGCTCCCGAGTTGTTCTGATTTTGAAAAAGAGGCGTTAGTAGTGGAATGCCGACCGCTTCCGCCAGATGGCTGGCGCCCGCGCATGTACCGCGGCTGCGTGCTGTCGCCGGTACACTTTGTTGGTTTTTCACAACACTGGCGTTTTTGGAACAAGTCATAGACAAACAGATGTGATGTGGGAAATAACTTAAAGAAAGGTTTAAATAATCAGTCGCGGCTCACGCCGCGGTTTCTGCTGAGTGTAGAACATTTAGTCATTTATTGAACACGTCCCCTACCACCATCATCATCATCATCTCCCTAGCATTGTCCCATTTTTCACAGGGTCTGCTTACCTAACCTGAAGATTCGACAGGACCAATTGTTTTCAGAAGCGACTGCCTGTCTGACCTTCCAATCCGCGAAAGGAAAACTAGCCCAATACAGGTTAGGCTATATACCTCCGCAAATGCATTTCTCGGGAATGTGGGTTTCCTCACGATGTTTTCCTTCACCGCTGAGCAAGTGGATAATAATTTATGATCCGACATACATAGGTTTAGGCCTGTGCTAGGATTCGAACAAGCGACCCCAAAGTGAAAGGCAAGCGTTTTACCAATTGGGCTACTACAGATTATTATCAATATCTTTTTATTACTGGCATATCATTTTGCCTTTTACTCATAGATATATATATATATATATATATATTCCGTACATTTCTCGCTGGCTCCTCTAACTTCGCGGCTACATGATCGCATCCTTTGAGAGTGGGCCACACGGTTAGTTCAAGGAAGGGCCATTGTCTGACACCTGTACGCAGTGTATCCCCACCTACAAACGAGATGTGTGGTCCACGTACTGGGAACACGTAAACTTTGATGTCCTTTGGGAACACAGGTCGCCTTGTCGACGTCAAATAGTAAGGACACTGGCTGCTTTTCTTTTTCAAATTGTTCTTTCTGGTACTCTGGTAATATCTGCCTAAAGTGCCGAGGTTTTTCTTGCAGCTTCTTTTCCCCGGCTATACAGGTTGTGAGAAGCTGCAGTAGTTTTAGGCGGATGAGACGTTCGTTATGTAAAAATTGACGATTCAAAGTGTAACTATGTTACCTACTGAATAAAGATATTTTTGAATTTGAATTTGATAGTTCTTTTTACAAAAGTTGTGCACCTTTTTGTTGCCGGGAAAGTTCCCAAAGTAGGAATATTCCCGGGTCGTGTTGAGGGCGAATCCTTGTGCTTTGATCTTTGACGTCATCGCGGTGAAAGCTTTTGCTAATCTGTGTTGGATGTTTTCACAGACTGCTTGCTCAGAGTCTCAGAGTGCGTCAAACGTGGTGTTATAGGTATATAGTACGTCTCTCGGAAAAGTTACTTCCCTTATTTATGAGAATATACATACATAGAGACACGCCTATTTCCCACCGGGGTAAGCAGAGGCTATGGAATTTCATTTGCTTCGATCCTGACACACTTCTCTTACTTCCTCCACGTTCATCAATCAGAGTAGATCGTACTGAACCTTTTCTAGGGACATATCCAATTTGGTCAATGTACGTCCTTGTATGTCTTTCTCTATCAGCCCTACCATCAACCTTCGCTTTAGTATTCCTTATTCTATGGTTATGTGTTATGATGATAGATATAAACGTGAAAGTCACGTACATACAATGAAAAGCATTTTATAGTATTATATTAATTTGTATTTAGCTGTAAATTTAATGTTATATAGTTTAGTTTTTTGTCTCAATATATGGATTTAATCAGAAATATTATGAACTAGCTTTTGCCCGCGACTTCGTCCGCGTGGCGTGTTATATAAGAGAGAGATCTTTGTGTGTGTGGGAGTGCATATCAAATTTCAAGCATCTAACTTATGCAGTTTAGATTTTTTCATACAATTTTTTTCCCAATAACTCCCATTTTTCAAAATACAGCCAAAAATAAACTTTATATTTACTAAGGTATGCATGCATGCTAGATTGAATCAATTGATTGATTTGATTTTTTTTTAATTGATTGTTCATTGAGTTTTAATTTTAATACACACTTTCTCTCTTCCCTTCAACGTTGCTGTACCCTACAGGGTCCATGTTTTAGTTCCTATGCCTATGTAACACCCCATTGTACTACATGGAATGCAATAAATAATTTAATTGAATTGAAAACATCTATCTTACGCGGTTTCGATTTTTTCATACAAATGTTTTTTTCCCGCTAACTCCCGTTTCCGTGAGAATTTTGCAATGTCCTGTTGCAACTAAGCTTTAAGTTAACTAAGGTACCTGCATGCCAAATTTCAAGCGTCTAACTTAAGCGGTTTAGATTTTTCATACAAAAGGATTTTCCCGCTAATTTCCGTTCCCGTGGGAATTCCGGGAATTCCTTTCTTAGTGCACCTCTACGGTACCTAAGCTATGTCCCTTCCAAATTTCAAATGCCTACATTTAGCCGTTCAGGCTATGCGTTGATATGTCAGTCACTGAGTCAGTCAGTTTCTCCTTTTATTTAGATTTGATTTTTTCATACAAATGTTTTTTCCCGCTAACTACCGTTCCCGTGGGAATTTTGTAATATCCTTTTGCAACTAAGCTTTAAGTTTACTAAAGTACCTGCATGCCAAATTTCAAACGTCTAACTTGAGTGGTTTAGATTTTTCATACAAAAGGATTTTCCCGCTAATTCCCGTTCCCGTGGGAATTTCGGGAATTCCTTTCTTAGTACACCTCTACGGTATCTAAGGTACCTGCGTGCCAAATTTCAAACATCTAATTTGAATGGTTTAGATTTTTCATACAAAAGGATTTTCCCGTTAATTTCCGTTCCCGTGGGAATTTCGGGAATTCCTTTCTTAGTGCACCTCCACGGTACCTAAGGTACCTGCATGACAAATTTCAAACGTCTAACTTGAGTGGTTTAGATTTTTCATACAAAAGGATTTTCCCGCTAATTCCCGTTCTCGTGAGACTTTCGGAAATTCCTTTCTTAGTGCACCTCTACGGTACATAAGGTATCTGCATGCCAAATTTCAAACGTCTAACTTGAGTGGTTTAGATTTTTCATACAAAAGGATTTTCCCGCTAATTCCCGTTCCCGTGAGAATTTTGGGAATTCCTTTCTTAGTGCACCTCTACGGTACCTATGGTACCTGCATGCCAAATTTCAAACGTCTAACTTGAGTGGTTTAGATTTTTCATACAAAAGGATTTTTCCGCTAATTCCCGTTCCCGTGGGAATTTCGGGAATTCCTTTCTTAGTACACCTCTACGGTATCTAAGGTACCTGCATGACAAATTTCAAACATATAACTTGAATGGTTTAGATTTTTCATACAAAAGGATTTTCCCGCTAATTCCCGTTCCCGTGGGAATTTCGGGAATTCCTTTCTTAGTACACCTCTACGGTATCTAAGGTACCTGCATGACAAATTTCAAACATCTAACTTGAATGGTTTAGATTTTTCATACAAAAGGATTTTCCCGCTAATTCCCGTTCCCGTGGGAATTTCGGGAATTCCTTTCTTAGTACACCTCTACGGTATCTAAGGTACCTGCATGACAAATTTCAAACATCTAACTTGAATGGTTTAGATTTTTCATACAAAAAGATTTTCCCGCTAATTCCCGTTCCCATAGGAATTTCGAGAATTCCTTTCTTAGTGCACCTCTACGGTATCTAAGCTACCTGCATGCCAAATTTCAAACGTCTAACTTGAGTGGTTTAGATTTTTCATACAAAAGGATTTCCCTTCACTACTCTGCTCCTATTGATTGTAGCGTGATGAAAAGTATACTATAACCTGTCCAGGAGTGTGAAGAATAATTGTACCAAGTTCCATTAAAATCCGTCCAGTAGTTTTTGTTTCTATAAGGAACATACAGACAGACAGACAGACAGACAAAAATTTTACTGATTGCATTTTTGGCATCAGTATCGATCACTTATCACCCCCTGATAGTTATTTTGAAAAAATATTTAATGTACAGAATTGACCTCTCTACAGATTTATTATAAGTATAGATAAGGTTTTAACGCCAATGTCCTATATTGATAAATTGCGATATAAAACGATACCGTTCCGTAGAGCCGATGCTTATCAACATCTTGAAGTAGTCACTATTGAGATGAATAGCATTTTTATGCAACATTCATTTATTGAATACGTTTTATTTTATACTATGAAAAGCCATGTTTTCTACAACCACACCCCGGACACTTCATACAAACAACCTCGTTTTACACAGACAATACACATTGACGTTATCGTACACACGCATCTGTGTGTGTGACGTCTGACGCCATACGATTCAAGTCTAAACTGTGTCCGAGGGGGGGGGGGGGGGGGGGTGAGACAATCCTAGCTAAGCAGCTGGTGGCGAGCGGAGAGTTGCCGTTCTGTACGTAGCATTATTCCTTATTCTATGCTACAACCATAAAATATAAGATATCGTTCAAATAGATCTTATCTAAGGTACATGATCCATCGAACACCGACAATCGATACAGACTTGAGATGATTGGTTATAAAGTTTTTTTTTGTTTTTACAGGTAAGATGTCCGTTCACACAATAGCTGTCAGGTGGGGTAAGTGTCAATAAATCGGCCTGTTTACGGGTATTCGACCACAGGGTAGACACCCGCTGTGTTTGTGGAATTACTCTATTTTACCCTTCCGTGAGATTGGTGTCTCTGCTCCTTGGCTTGGCTTGCAGTAGACTTTAAATAATTCAATCAGTAACAGCTTTATTTAAAAACTGAGTCTGATCTTTAGATGACTCGACTCTGTATACAAAGACGGTATTTTAAGCAAATGAGTGAAAGGATATATTTTTTTAAATTAATAAAAATATAATTTCTAAAGACAGTTCTTATTCGTACGACATAAACGGCAAAGTAGGTTCTTACTCAGTTCCCAATGAGATCCTAGCTAACGTCTTACTTCAATTGTGAAAAGCTTTTTAAAATCAAGTGTAAAAAAAGTTTTCTTTTTTTATTTCAGCGTGACTCTATAGGTAATCTCCCTCTTCAACCCACCAAAACAACTCTAGTGTCTGATCCTCAAACAATAGCGTGCCCCATCCTTGACCGCTCTACAGTCTACACCTGTTGCGCGCGCGCAGGAAACAATGCGCGCTAATGCCGGACAATGGCGGTTGATTCCACTCCTGCGACGTACAAACGAACTTATATTGTCTTCTTGTGCTGCTGCTATAGGATTTGTTTGTAGGTTGAGGTGAAATAACAAGTAAATGTAATGTCAATGTCGCGGTAAAAAAAACTTTAATTATTAAAAAAATAAATTAATATAAAGCTCACGGTTATTTTCCCAATTGGGATAGTCAGACGTACAACCATCGCATGGTGAACCAAGTAATCGGGTCTACCGAGCTTTATTAGACCAACATGGTAGGTAGAAGATATTTAATTATTATTTATTACTTTTTGCTTCTATGCTGTTCTGAGAGCAAATAAAAATATAGAACACGATCAGATGCGTGTCTTTCCAGGAATGTCGTAAAATCCGACAGAGGGATTGTGTGCTCTAACATGATGAACAATTGTTATGTGCGATATATTGATCCCTTGTCACCCAGTGGTCCCAAACCTACCGATATTTGCATCAGAAATTCTCATGATTTTTGAAAATTTAAGGGAGATGTTCCGATTTTTTACCGATTTTACATTTTTAAACAAGCATATATATCTATATATCTTTCATGTTGTTTATAGTCCTGTTTTTGTATATTAGTTTATATATCGTTTTCTCGCCATACAGCGCGTTTGGTTACTCTGTAATGCTGTATGTACGATAAGGTGCTAAAGTCGAATCACTTTCTTGCAAAGTAATAAATTGACGTCGCACTTAAGACCTCTTGGTTACATGTCGTTTCTGTAATAATTATACCAAAAACACCTACAAAAACTTAAATTTTATAATTTTGACACCTAATGGTTCATAATTTGACCACTGTTTACAAATAAACCGCTGCGCTCAGTGACTGCACTTTTCCTCTTTGATTGTACCTTTGTTAATAAATAAATCATTTCGTACTGCAATAAAGTCCAAGTAGACCAAGCAACACTATACTTACAATTCCCAGAAGCAATATGAAGAGATTTACATCGAGAGACAGGATCCTTCATATAACCAGCATATATTACAGCTAATTCTACCAGCCGGTATCTCATACGGATTAATATTCATTGATGACAATGTATGGGCGCATTATGTCGTTTAAACTCGAATAAATCGCGATTTAGCCATCCATTGCGGCGTTTATACGTTATTAGCGGGCAACACTTTACTATGACGTTAATGGACTAGTAATAATCGCGGTTGTGGGGTTTGCAACAATATTTAGTGTCCGATTGGTTAGTGTTTCCCGTTTTAGTGTTTATGGTTATGTTACGGCGGTACTGTATCCTGTATTGCAATTTCTCCTTTTTGCAAGACGCTTGGTTTGTATTCTACTTTCTTTATTTACATACTGTTTAGATAGAAAAGAATCGATCAGCCTAATCTCGATTGCTACATCACTATGCTAATGAACGTCAGAACAAAAATACATAAGACATGGCTGTATGGGCATAGTTCCCTTTGCCTTGCCCTTCGGGGAAAACCAAAAGAAATAACAACTAGCTTACGTACTTTGACAGATTTCAATTCTTCCCGCGCATTGTTCTTTTGTAAAATGTTATTTATCTTTATTGAAATTTAATCATTGATTGTACTGAATTAGTCATTCTGTTTAACACTTTCAAGGACAGAACGTCTAATGACGTTCCGATCCCAAGGTGTCGTATTACCTATTATGAACCATCAATGACCCATGATATCGTACATATACCGGAGAGGGCATGGAGCATACTTCACTACGCTGCTACACAATCATTAAAAAAGCAAATATTAGCAGTCACAAAACAGCTCCACTTTCGAGAAAATTCCAAGGCGATTTTTTTTTATTGCCGCCATGTCATACTGCTCTTAATGACGTATGTGCGCGAGCCGGTCATATATCTTGCGCGTCGATCGCGGGTAATTAACCAATCAAGGTGAAAGCATGCTCCCGCGCAGCTCTCGTCGGAACACTCGTCCTGTGCCGTAACCCACTTTGGTTAAGCATCGGCTGGAGACGTGTGGTTTGACTCCTTGTTCATGTTGCTACTGATTGGCAACTGATTTTACATGCAGTCATATATAAGATCACGAGGCCACGGAATTCCACTTCATACGATCCTGACACACCATCTTCGCTTCCCTCATCCTCATCACAGACTTCAAATGACTTTAGAGCATTGTGAATCATGTTTTCGATATTTTGCAACGCTGTATTCAATTCAGGTATCACACTTTCCAAAATTCCCAATAGTTTATAACTTGGTGAAGCTAAAACTCCTGATAAAGAGTCATCGGCCTGAAAGGTAAAGAAAAACAAATAAAAAAAGTGATCATAAGCTGTAATTACTTGATCGAGAACTCTTAAATTCTGATCATAAGGGCCCTTATTTCTTTAGCTAGGGGAGCACGTTTAACCCTACCTCCTCAATCATTTACTTTTCCAGTTTAAAAAGGCGTATCAGGCACTCGACATATCTCATCTTTAATTACCAATAATAAAATATCTCCAAAAGAAATATGAGTCTTAAATCCAGTCAATACACAACACTTAAGCTGTCTGAAATATCCTGGCATAAGAGCGTTAACATCGGAAATTAATTCCAAGTGGACACTTCATCGTCAGAGTACCGTTGGAGAATTCATTTTTCATCCATGAAGAAATCCAGTATACAGGGTGTTAGTGACATCGTAACGAAAACTTTGAGCGATGAGTCAGGCCAAGATTCTGAGTTGATATGAAGTGGAATTTTCTATCGCAAAAGTATACTTTTTAGTCGAGAATTTTTCGATGGAAAATTCCACTTGATATTAACTTAGAATCATGAGCTGAATCATCCCCCTCAATATTCGTGACGATGTCACTAACATCTATATAATAAACAAAGTCACAGGTAACTAGTCAGTGACACCCTGTATACTTATTAATGCAAGTAATTTGGCAAGAGTTTGGTAATAAGTCAATTGGTAATCCGATGCAAATTGCAAGGGTTTCCTCTGCATGATTGCGCATTCAATAGCGCACTTATCCATATTTACGATGATAAAGGGCTGATGTTTTGATGGGAGAAAGTTTGGAGTCGACAGGATTTTATAGCCAGGAGGTAGATCGTTCGATTTTGTTCGGTCGATTGTGTTCTGAGAAATCATACTCTTTTTAGAGTCGAAGAAGTCTTTATTACACATAAGGGCAATATAATATATTTTAAGTAGATGTTTTAATTATTAATTACATTTACCTCTACAATGGAATCGAGGAAGCAGCAACCTACTTTTAACTTAATTGACAGGACTAAAACTCGCTCTATCCCTTTCTTGCACTTATTGTAAGTAAAGGACGACACTAGTTTAAGATATGACAAACTGAAATAGTTTAAGTTTGTGTGCGCCCCAGTAGGCACCAATAGCTGATCTAATACTCATAAAGATAGGCCACTTTCATGCTTTAAATGATAACACTGGACAACAAAATTGCAATTTTTGCCTGATGATTGACTTTTGATGCATGATGTTTGTTAATTTGATGTCGCTGATTCTAAATATACTCTCATTTTTTTTGTAACAGCTCTTGTTTACGATTTATAGCATTCACTCAAAATTCGCCAAGTTTCAGTCTTAATTTGCACACAATAAAAAAAATATTAATATTTTAATACAATTTGAAATGGCATCATCAAGTCGAGTGTGTATAAATGATCTAAATCATTTTTGCTTTATTTGCGGAGAGTATTATGTTTAAAGAATACCGTTTAAATGTGACAGCGTTCGTTAATGAGGCTTAGAAAAATTACTTTGAACACCCTATGAATTAAAAAAAAAGCCTTGGATTCCGCAAAAGGTATGTAAAACGTGCGTTGAGTTTATACGTTTGTGGACAAATAAGAAAAGAAACAGATTTAGGTACGAAAGTGCTATAATCTGGGACAAACCCGTAAACCACTTGGACGACTGCTATTTTTGTTTGGTGAACATAACTGGCATTAACCGAAAAAATCATAAAAAATGGGAATATCCATGTATTCGGACGGCGTGTAGACGTATCTTGAGCCCTAAGATGCCACCTGAACCTCAAGCTGATGCTTCACCACAGGAGCCCATGGATTTTGAGGCGAAATCGCGTGCAGAGAAGATAAAACCAGGCAATTTTGATCGGTCTCAGATAAGATCATTAATAAATGACTCAAATTTTACGGATATTATGACAGAAAATGAGAAAAACGCATGAAATGAGTTTGTTTGGGTTGTCCAAAATTTTTTAGGAAACAAGAAAAGTTCAGATTACTCTCAACATATTGAACAATTAATGACTAACTTTCAAAGGCTTGGATGTAACATGAGCATCAAGTAACACTTTCTTCACAACCACCTGGACTATTTTCCTGCCAATCTTGGGGATCTAAGTGAAGAACAGGGCGAACGATTCCACCAGGACCTTCGTACGATGGAGGAACGCTATCAAGGCTACTGAAACGCGCACATGATGGCTGACTATTGTTGGAGCATCCAGAACGCCTCTCTGGCTTCATCTTCAGCAAGGAAGTCCAAAAAATTAAAGTTTTTTCAAATTAATTACGAAATAAAGTAGGATCATCTTTAAAATATTGTGTTTTATTGTTAAAGGACCCATATGCCATATTTTTTTAACTAGAGCTGATAGAGAAATTTTAGTCACAGATTTTAAATTGTCTTTAAAAATTGACTTTATATCATGTATCGGAACCCAATCATCAGAAATGCTGTTGTGCAGTGTAATAAATAATATAATATTAAATGATAATAATGTATCTTATTATGCCATTCAATCTTCTCTGATTTGCGCCGGTTTTAGTTACATTACAATCATGACAAAATTATAAACTAGTCAATTCAATTGCGTGTTACGACATATATTCCTTATGGTTATATTTTAAAGTTTACCTCATCCTCTAACGTGACTATTAACTGTAAACACACATTTCGCATGCCTCACGCCATGAGCATATCGTAATCAAATCGACGGAGACATATGCCATGTAAATTATATTAATACATCTCTCCTGACCCGAAAACGAAGCAAGTAGGTACTTCGTACGTCTCCAATGATGTACAGCGTCGGTAATAATCCGTTGTATAACACGCGTAATCTGTTTGGAAATTATTTTTTTAATGCGGCCATTAAATTTAATAGCCCCGTGACGTAATATGGCTGCATCTTCCTCATAGGCAAACATCGGGCATTGAAAAGATTACCATGAGTTGTTATGCATTGTGAAACGATGAACGAATGACCCCCGTATTTACATTATGTCAAATTATGTCTGATAAAAATGGGCTATTAATTTGTTCGACTGATTATTTAATGTTATGACATTATGTTTTTGATGTCAATTGCATATATTAATTTATCGATTGACTTTTTGTGTGTAATGTTGTGTAAGAAATGAGTAGTAAATCGCATTAGTTTGTCGATTATGCTTGGTGTGTAGCGTAGGTGCTTAAACTTACAGCTGTGATTCCCATAGGAGAAGGCACTTTACCTTACTACTGAAGCCGTTTTGGTATGAAGGTTCAAAGATAAACATAATGGTGACTGATTGTTGATCGGTGTAATAACTTCATCATTATTGTCCATCATTGCGCGGTTTCCATGATAAAATTGGTCGTAAAAAATAAATGGGAATTATATATTACCATTAAAATTTTCTGTTCCAAAGCGATCACAAGACAAGCGGCAATAGAAACAATCAAAGGCCAACATAGTTGGAATGTTTAGAATACACGTACTGGAATCGAATTCCAAAGCGGCGGAGAACAGCAAATTAATTGAACTCATTTGTTTAACACAAACAGATAAAATTAACGACGGTACCAACGATTCGATTAGTCGATTAGACGGGAATCGATGAAAGAATCGATTCCAGGTTAGTGGGACGGACCAGTTCTTGGGAGGGAAATAAAAAAAATAAAATTGTTTGTTCGGCATACATGGCGATTTATGAGAGAATAAATCTTTTCATAACGATTTCGCGATCGGAGATAATTTGCGTTAAATTTTTGCTCGGATCCATTCAGTATTTGATTTGCTACTCTAACGGTAAAAGCAGTTTCTGCTCTATTGAAACAGATATAAAGAAAAAACAAACGGTATCCATTTAGTAAACATATTAATGTACAGAATAAAGACTCAGGAAATAGACCGCGAAATTGATGACAATTTTGTGAGAAGAATTTATTGATACGCTTGAGTGAATCAGGTTAAATGTCTTTCGATGTATACTTAAAGTATTGATTCAGCGGTTTAAGCGTGATATGATAACAGACAGACAGATAGAGTTACCATTGAATTCATAATATTAGTACAATATTTAGATATAATTTATCCATATTATCAATTTAGAACCGTCGAATACCGTTCCCAGCCAACCTCTCGGCTGCATTATGTCCCCGTGTCGTGTTATCACGAGCCGTGGCGAGACTACAGTTATCTATCCTCCAATTAAGACTGGCCTTACGCAATTAATTAGAAAGCATGAAATCTGCGCCGGAGTTGCACAACCCCAGGTGTTAGTCATTGTCGCTTAGATCTTTATGCTTTACACTCCATTTGCTGGGAACAAAGGTTTGAATACTTAAAAAGACATTCAACTGTCTAGTGCTAAGTCTAATTAGTAAAGAGACTAACGAGTAAAGTATCGTGGTGATCTAGTTGTGTCAGATGACATGAATTGTCTTATACTGAGTCATGCCAGCCAGTTATTTTGAGAGAGCGAAGTCCTAGATGGATATGATATTATGCTGACAGGTCACCAGCCCATCGCATGTACAGATTGTCCATGTTGAAAAGCCAAAGTGGCCCTCTGTATTGGCTTGCTTATCAAATGGAGAGCGCCGTTCAAGACCTGAACCGGACTTGCACCAATGAATGATTATATTAAGTGCAATTTTCACTAACAGAGTTGGTTCGACCATGGCAGACGGCGATAGGGTCACCGTCTATCACATTGTTGTTTTGTCTAACAGAAACCCCAATAACACAACAATAAAGTACTAAGTTCTGAATTCAAATTCTGATACACGATAAATCTAATAATTGATGAACATGGAAATTAGCATTTCTTTGTATTCAGAAATGCGTTAATATTCCGCCAATGTTCCTCTTCCCACTCGAGTTTCCTGTTTAATTTTAAATCCTATTTTGTTTTGTGATATTATATTTTCCTTTCTTTTGTTAAATGATATTAAACTATAGCAGATACCTACTTTCTACATCCTATTTATTTAATTAATTTATACTTGATAGACTCTCATATTTATTTTTTATCCCATTTACCTGATCCTATTTTTGTGTAAATTTCCGTTCCCGAATGTTATTTTCCTTCCTTTTAGTTTCCCAATCTTTTAAAACTTGACATTGGCACAAAGCAGCACTAGTGCCATTACAAAAAAAAAATGCGTTAATTGCCGAGGGGCATTAAGAAAATAGAAGCACTGTACTCATCAAGTCTTCACCGTATTATCCCTGCATTTCAAACTTTCTTTTTATCCTCTCTCGACGTTTCAACACGTGTCCCGCCACCTGGCGTCTGCTGTCATTTCTCTCCACAAACGGAGGTTATTTTTATTGCATTCCTGCGCAGGCACCACTCATCTCAGGATTGCAATCTTGTCAGTGTTGCCGTCGTTTTGTTTGTCCATTGAATCTTTTACTTGTGCCAGTGGTGCTGTCAAATTGTAGTCAACAGAATAGATACTTAAAATGCTTTGAGAATATGTTCAGATTTTGTTTTGTCATATCATATATAATTTTATTTTTTTTAGTTTTGATTGGTCTTCTTCTATCGTGGGGATTTTGAGGTGAATTACCAACCTCATCAACTCTGGCATCTGTCAGGGGCCTATGGAGGCTCAGAAATAACCCCAACACCAGGGTTTTGATTGGTGATAGATATTATCACCTCAGAAGTCTTCTTAGATAAATCATGTTTCAGAAGGTTCTAGAAATCCCAAATTTCCTTGTTGTTTTGGTGAAATTGGGCCAAAAGCTCACTCCTTTCGTTCATGGTTAGTAACTCGTAACTAATATATCTATGGCTAGAAGTAACCAAATATTTCGCGTTTTCTTACTAAAATTAACATATGACTATTCGAACCTTTCTCATTGTTAACAGTATCCCTTCTCTCCTATTAGTGACCCTGAAAGCCCCCAGTAGTGGGACGTGTATAATCTGTTTATAAGTATGTCACATGCATCGACTAGTCTTGCACTTGCGCAAGCAAAACCTTCTGCATTGCTGCGCCCACGCAGCGCTAGCGCCAGACCCTTGAAGAATCCACAGACGAACAGTCATTATCGACTTGTACCCTTTTAATGTCAGTTTTATCCTCATTATAAATAGCTTAGGCTGTGTGGTAAAGGATTGTCTTGTCTGCCCTGTCAAATGTGCGTTTATTTATGTGCGTATGGATATTTTGTACAATATTTTATCTCATATTGTGCTATGTTTGGATATGCTATGTTTATATGTGCTAGTGAATATCTTTAATAGTCGTAGTCAACGTTTAGGAGTATGTCGTGTAGGTATATGCTTGGCAATATTGGTAACTAATATTACCTTTATGTACATGTGTTATTAACCTTTTTAATTTTATTATTTTCACTAAGGCTAGTCACCAACTCCATTGTCATAGTTTTAAAGGCTTCTGGATTAGGTTAAGGATCAATGACATGGGCTTCATATTAGTACTATATCACCTGTCATGCACAGACAAACCTTAAATTGTTCATGATCACGACATGCGCAAGCGAGCCAAAAATCTCCCAAGCAATAACAACACTTCAGTATCTAATGTACTTACTTTTTAATTTGACGTCAATAGCCGATCAAATTTCGACATACCGACAAGCATCCCATCAGCTGTCAGTATTGTCGATACAACCTCATGTACCCTCATTAGAGGCTCGTACAAACAACACATGATCGATGTCCGTAACGGGCCCCTTCCTGCGCGTGCGCACACTACACGCAACAAATACAGTGACAGATGAAAGATATAGTCGCGGCCGTTGTTAGTTCTCACGATAGATGCAGTAAGAAGCGTGTTAGTTGTTTAACTGTGGTGTTTGAATGGCAATTATGTATGCATATACTCATGTCCGTTATCTGTAATGGGATGAGCATAACCATAGAATAAGGAATAATACTACTTTTAGAACGGCAACTCTCCGCTCCCCACCAACGGCTGTGCTAGGTACCCTCCTCGGTCTTACTTTAGTCTTCAATCGTATGGGCGTCAGATGTCACACACAGATTCGCGTGTACGATAATGTCAATGTGTAGTGTCTATGTAAAACGAGGTTATTCGTATGAAGTGAGGGGTTTGGCATAACCACAAGTTGTATAAGAACTATGTGCAGACCTTTTGGGTTTTCGTGTAGGTATGCTTAAAGTAATGTACTGTAAACAAGGTTACCAGCACCTCGCTTGTAGTAAGCGCGTCTATCGCGTAGATAAGGAGATTTCTAATTCTTTCTTATTCAGTTAAAAGTAACTTCATGCTGGTATTTGTGACGCAGATAAAAGGGAATATTTTTTGTGCTGTCATTGCTAAAATACATACATATATAAACTCACGCCTATTTCCCAACGCGGTAAGCAGAGACTGTGGAATTCCAGTTGCTTTGCTCCTGACTATCCTGACCGTTGCGAAAGAGCTTTCCAAATATATTTATCTACCTTCAAAATTACGAGTAAAATTAATAAACCCGGACAAACCTATTATTACCAACTGTTAAGGCATTTTAATCGCAATTTTCATGGTGCATACTAATTTGAATTATTCAGAAGAGTATGCAAATTAAATATTAAATGAAACAGGCTTGAACTGTTCAGTCATGAGGCAGGCACTCTCGATATTTCCCGATGACAAAGCCACATAGTTGCCAAGTTAGTCACGGACAAAGGAGACTGCTAGCTTGCATGGCTTTGATGCTTAGTCAAGGGTTTGAGGACCATAATAAAACCTCAGCGATGACGCTAACTTCACGGGTTACGTGATGGCATGGATTTTTGATAATATATAAGATCACGCCTATTTCCCATTGGGGTAGGCAGATATCACGGAATTTCACACAATACCTACTACACCCTCCTCCGCTGCTATATTGCTGTCTATCTTACTGTCTATAGACTGATTTTTGATAGACATACTTGTTTTAATAACAATTAGGGAGTTAAAATGGCCACATTGAATCAATTCATCTAACAAGCAATATTGCAATTTGATATTTGTGCATATAAAAGTAAGTGCGCAATGGAAACATACGTTAAATATCAATATTGTTTTCTCAGATGAATTGCTTTGATGTGGCCTTTTTAACCCCTGTAGTGTTTATATTTATCAATATCGACCCATTTACCTTTATCCTCAACATTAACAAGTCGTAAACAGTAAATACATTCTCAAGGAGTTCACCGATGACAATATAATTATGCTTCCTGACAAGATATAAATTTATTGTTACACTAATTACGAATAATACGCAACCTCGGGCCGTTGGCGTAGCCATATTTCTTTTGAATTGCAAAAATAAATAATAACACAAAGTGTTCCAGTTACAGTCTTCTAAGGAATTGTAAATTATACCCGACTGCATCAGAATGAGGGTTGTGTTTTTAGAATAGACTGGCCCCGATTCCTGCAGACACCTCCTAATTTTAAGTTATACCCGTAAGTTTCTTACTCGCCTAAAAGGAAAAGGACGGATGATTGACAATTATTATTTTTGAAATGAATCAATATTTATATTTAGTTCAGTTTTAGAACATAACCCAGCCTCACATGTATTGGGAAGGCAGAGGTTTGTATATACTTACTACGTATGTATAAGTATATGTCCCATATAATAGGGGTGGCATGAAATGTAATGACAATTTATTGCAATAAATGTGGTTTATATACAGAATAGATGGAATATATATGCAGTATTACTTTTAGCGTTCAGCACATTTAGTCATATTGTGACATACAATAATAATTAGATAAGGTACTAACAAATAAATTACAAATATTATACAGGGTGTTAGTAACATCGTAACGAATACTCAGAGGGATGATTCAGACCATGATTCTGAGTTAATATCAAGTGGAATTTTCCGTCGCAAAATTCATGTTATTTTTTTAGTTTTTTAAAATTATTTTCAATTCTATACTTTTGCGATGGAAAATTCCACTTGATATTAACTCAGAATAATCAGCTGAATCATCCCTCTCAGTATTCGTTACGATGTCACTTACACCCCATACAAGTACATACAGTAGCCATACAAGTAGGTATGGGTGTTAGTGACACTGTAACGGATACTGAAGGGGATGATTCAGACCATGATTCTGAGTCGATATCAAGTGGAATTTCCTGTCGGAGAAGTCATAAAAAATTTAGAGCTTATTTAAATTATTTTCCGTTCCATACTTTTGCGACGGAAAATTCCACTTGATATTAACTCAGAATAATCAGCTGAATCATCCCTCTCAGTATTCGTTACGATGTCACTAACACCCTGTATTAACCAAAACAAATATTTAAAGACTTTTGGTATCAAAACTGTATTAGGGACGCGAGCTTAGAAGAAGTTTACAAGTGTTTTCAGAAATGGAATCGAAAAGTATAAAACCGTTTCTCCGTTGGAATGTGTATCAGAATCTCTCAGGAAGTCGGTGTAGTATCGCGAACGCCTCAAAACTCATTCCTTTCCGCAAGGGAAGAGTGCATTTCACCTAAATACGAGTAATTGTGGCATTGTTCCAACACTTCCAACGTTCGTGGGAGACGCGTTGGAATTCCACCGACGATGAAATGAATGCGATAATATTGTGCAAAGGTGATGAGAAAAATCAGGATGTGGGAAAAAAAAAGATATTCTATGACTTGTTGTTTTTGAAATATTTGAGTTAATAAAGGTAAGTCAACATGGTAATGAGGAGGGACGAAATGCATCATCATCATCTCCCTAGCATTATTCCATTTTTCACAGGATCCGCTTACCTAACCTGAAGATATCTTCAGTACCTGTCATATGACAGGTCCGGTTTTTTACAGAAGCGACTGTCTGTCTGACCTTCAAACCCGCGAAGAGAAAACCAGCCCAATTCAGGTTAGGTCACATACTTCCGAAAATGCATTTCTCGGGAATGTGGGATGAAAGGCATATAACGTGGAAAGTTATGAGTATGAATGTGGATAGATATAGGGGTAGGGGACGACCCAAGAAAGTGTGGATGGATTGTGTAAAGAAGGATATGTATGTAAAAGGTGTGAGTATCGAGATGACAACTGACAGAAATGAACGGAAGAGGAATACATGTTGTGCCGACTCCACCTAGAGTGGGATAAATGCAGGAGGATGATAGGGCTTTTACAGGGCCGCTTACCTAACCTGCAGATTGGACAGGTCCGATTTTTTACGGAAGCGATTGCCTGTCTGACCTTCCAACCCGAAGTGAAAACCAGCTTACAGGTTAGGTCACGCCGCCACGCGGAAAACACATTTCTCACATATATGGGTTTTCTCACGTTGTTTTCCTTCACCGCTGAGCACGCGATAAACATCTGAAATCCAAACATGAATTCGAAGCCAAATTCTAAAATCATTGGTTTAGGTCCGTTTTGGGATCACAGTGAGAGTCAAGCGTCCTAAAGTGTTCGTTAGTCTCCGTTGAATCCTAGTACGATGAACACATTGTTTGTTGAAACATACTCAGGTATTCTAACTTTTCATCTTTGCTTCAGTGCCGCAAAAAAGCCACAATTTTTTTTGTCATTAATATATTAAAACACAAATACTCGTAAAGAGCAATGATCCACAAACGTCCAGTTCAGCGACCCCAACAAATTAAGAATTGTTAAATAAATCCCATGGAACGCGGAACAACTCCTTATACTCCAAAAGCCCTGCCCGGTTGAGTTACGAGCGTGAAGACGCACTGCGCCCGCGCACGCTAGCTGCTAATTTACACGCTTCACCAACAATTATCCTTTTGATAAAGATTCGCTTTATTTGGCGAAGGATCTTGCACGATTTTGTAAACGAGGTTGTTTTCTCTGCAGTCGATAAAGGGTTAAATTGAATGTATACATTGGTTTTATTTTTTGTAACACTCACCCGTTCGTAGGGAATCTCGTATACTACATTGGTTATCCATTGGTTGGTAAGTTTTTGAGTTGGCATGCATTTTATCTTCATAGCCATCACCATAACAAATTTTAAAGAGGTACTCGTAGTAATTGACAGGATTTAGAGAAATTATAGAAGATTTTTGGCTTTTCATAAGTGTTCCGAAAATTGTAATATTTGATATCAATTTTCTACCATTTTCATGCTACTCGTGCAAAGTTACATACGTGGCTGTTAGTGGTCCTAAACTTTTATATACGTAGGTACTGCCATAAGATTATACAAATTCTGCAGAATAAGCTCATCTGCACTGTACGTCAATATCTATACATAAAACATGAACAGCATATATACGTCCCACTGCTGGGCACAGGTGTCCCCTCAATCAACCGGAGGGTTTATGGAGCATACTCCACCACGCTGCTTCACTGCACTGCTGGATGTGTTTTTTACGGCTAATAGCCGAGACCAACGACTTAATGTGGCCTCCGAAGCACGGAATCATCTTACTTTTTCGGACAATCAGGTGATTCAAGCCTGCAAAGTCCTTACCAAACAAAGGACAATCTCACAAAATGGTTTCGACAATGTCCCCATCGGGAATCGAACCTGGGCCTCCAGATCGTGAGCCTAACGCTCTACCAGGGGGCTGTTACACTGTTGAAATATATTTATCTGTAAGTAATATATCATGGACTCTTTGCCTCTGTCTGCATGTATTATTGGAATCACTCCCCCTCGTTCCGACTTGCCCATTTCATTGTTAAATCTGCCATTATTAATCAATCAGTTAAAAACCAGGCATTAACTTAGATCATTAATTTTAAGATACAGTTGCCTAAAGATTTTTTAATAGCCGCCTGCCACTCCTGGCGAGGCTGAATGAAATTAAAAAGGTTTTTGAAGTACGTTTCCTTTCTTGTTGGCATCATGATTCCTTCGCTAATTTGATTTCGGGAAGTGTCCGTGACGGTTGATGCCGCAGGGTGACTTTAAGGCTTTTAAAATTGAGTTTTCCTGCTCGGGTTGTACCTTTAGGGTATGTCAGATACACGCGAGGTCCGCGAATAATCCTATCGGTATTAATGTCATAATTTGCAAAGGTATGAGGATATTTTGTACCGACATTGAAATGGAGATCATTTGTGACTGTTTTGTTTTTACATCCCTCTCATCTCATGTTTATAGTTATAACGTTTTGATTTCTTTCTTTGGCGTCAAAGTTGTCATCAGGTATTACAGGATGAATAATTAAAAGCCAGACAGTTACTTTAATTTATTTTTAAGGGCTGTCGTCTGCATCCCAAGTTGTATCCGACCAAATGATAAATGGTCTTGTTCCCTATATTTTGTTGATCTCACTCCTGAAAGCAAAAGTGGGCTATTCATATGCGTCATTTCGCTCTTGTGCCGACCTTGGCCGATTTCGCCCTGGACTGAGTAAGTCTGAGGGAAGATTTATTACCACCACCATAAAGCAAATAAAGAAAAGTATGCGCAATGACTGTCTCTCTATTTAGATTCCTGGTTTTACATGTTTTTCTTTACTCTCAGAACACGCTTTTTTACTAGCTCTATGATTGCTGCTTTATTATCTAAATGTAATCGCTGCTTTGTAAACTTAAATTGCAGTTTATTCTCTGCTTGTCATCTTTTTTCGGAATCGACTTACTTAACCTGAAGCATAGAATAAGGAATAATACTACGTATAGAACGGCAACTCTCCGCTCTCCACCAGCGTCCCTTGAACATAGTTTAGACTTGAATCATATGGCGTCAGACGTCACACACACTGATGCGCGTGTACGATAACGTCAATGTGTGGTGTCTGTGTAAAACGAGGTTCTTTGTATGAAGGGTCCGGTGTGTGCCTGAAGTCCGAACTTAAAGTACTTTGTCTCTTAATAAATGATCTCACTCGAGACAAAGCGAAAGTTATTCGCGGTGCATCACTTACTCCCGTCGACCTTGACTGCAGTTCTGGAGTGGGTGAAGATATATCACCGCAAGACCAAACAGGGAATGACAAATGTGTCTTTGAGTGGCTCGTATCATGAGATAGTAGGGTGGGTGGGGATATAGAGGACAGGGTGGAAGATGAAGCGGATATAAGTTATATAGGTAGACACCTCTACTTGATTTAGTACTTAGCAGTTTGTTATGTTGTGTTTGAAGTGGTAGGCTTTGCTAGGGAAATTCTCAAAGACGAAAACGAAATTGAAATCACGGTTGAAATTCAGTTCACTATTTAGATTTTGTTTTCGAACAGAGGTAAAAAAAATACTGATTTTTATATTTGTAGATTTAACAAAAGCGGCTCTGCGTCAAAATAGGTAATTACTATTTACATCCCGTTTTGTCTACTAAAATTTAAATTTTACGACAGCCGCCCTTTGCGTGCCACTCAATCCGTAACCTCCGCTTGATATATATTATGCGCGTGCGCATCCCCCTGTTTTTTGTTCAACCACGTAGGTGGGAACCTTTTTATTACATTACCGTGTGTAATAGCCCTCAAAGATAAGCCGAAGCGGACCCATTGTCTTAGGGCAGAAACGGACGATGGCGACAGAACGTTGCGATATGCGGCCGGTTTGCAAACCTGTCGCGGGAGATGACGGATCGCCGATGCGCTATATCATGTTATTTATTGATAAGATCAAAGATTATACGCTTGACTGACGATAACGAATCATGTCAGTAAACTATAAACTACTTTAAGATACGCAGGATGGCATGCGACTGCGCAGATGAAGGCTTACTTAGGCGTCAAGATTCAGGATCTGACAATTTGTGACGTCTCTCTCGCGCTTGCGGTTGACGCAGCGTTTCTTCAACACAGTCTGTTTTATTTGCTTTCGTTATTGTTTTCCGTAGGCAGTAATTTAAAATTTTAACGTCTGTCCCGGTTTTTTGTCTGTCTGTCTGTCTGCAATTAACAATGGCCGGGGTAAAGGAAGAGTTTTCTTTTTGTGTCTGCGATTCGGAAACAAATCACTGGTGTTCCGACATGACAAAAGTGATTGTTCTGATTGTAGCTTCGCGGTGTTTGGCTTTGGATGGAGGAAGACAGGGTTGACGTCACTATCAGGACACGTTTATGGTAGGGATGGAAAACACATTCAACGGTTATCCGAAGACAACTTGCAACATCTTAAAATAAATCCGGAACGGAAAATCTGACAAGTGGTAGATGCTATGAAATACCTACATAACACATTTTTCTTTGTCCTTGACTAATGCAAGGAATGTTTTAATTGAACCTTGGAATCGAACCCAAAACCCTTATCACAGCGGACAGACACATCCCACTGAGCTAATCGTCATTCTTTCATTTCATTTTGTTGACCGTAACGGATGAGTGATGAGTAGCATTTCGTTTTTTAGTTTATATTTGGGATGTTTTTCGTATTGTTTTTATGTAGAACCCGACGGTTATTCTAATCGATCCCTTTGTTTGTCTATTAATGTCTTTTATTTATGATGATTCGAATGACTCTCATTCATTTTTGGGAACAGTTGCCTGCAACCGGAATGTTTGTTTTTGTAAGTCGACAAAAACGACAGAATATTAACTTCTGTTATACTTTTTAATGCATTTTTTTCTTCATAAAGATTGGGAACCTTCCATTGGATATAAGCGTTTCTGCTTCTCTAATTACCTACGATTCTTTTATTTTACTTATTGTAGGTTTACCACAGATTTTTGACTTAATGTCTTTGTCGGGGTATAATATATAAAAGACTGAATTTCGATAATTTAGCACAATTTATAGATGTCAAAGTTTAAACGCAACATTGCTGCGCATAACCCTTTTATGCTTACAAACGCGTGTTATGTCCCTTCACAAGAAATAATGTTGGAACTAGAATGCACCAGTACTTTCTATGCACCCCTTTTAGTATCCTCAATAAATATGTGTCTCATTTGCATGCAAGCAAGGAGTACAAGCACTCCTATCGTTGTAACTATACCTTTGATATACCAGTCTACGAGTAGTACAAACTTTACACGGCTGCTTACGCAAGTTTTTAGCTTCCTAGTCGCGAAACTACGTGGGTTATATTAAATTAGGTATATTGTTAGATTTTAATTTACTATGCCTCCATCGATGTAAACTTACAGAAAATGTTTGTAGATGTTTAATCTTTGATCGGCTTCTAAATTTGAACAGATTTTATTAATAGACGAGTTGAAACCCTACTTTTAACACTATAGAAGCTTCATACAAACTTTGTAATCCATTTTTACCCCTTTAGGGGTTGAATTTCGCAAAATCCAACGGACACCCATGCACATTTTGAGACTCCTAGCATCTGTAGTTTCTGAGAATTCGTGGTGAGTGAGTTAGTCAGTAAGTGACCTTTCGTTTTTTAGACAGAAGAAGAATGTGTTGTTTGGATTTTGTTCTATATTGCCTGCAACCTACATTTTCTTAATTTATATTTTATGTAAATGTGGTTTTCCTTCCTCGTGATATTCTCTTTATTTCATTGGAAAATGACAGTCTTTGCTTAGGGACAATAACGGAATTATCCTGAATTATGTTTATTTTATATGTAACATTTTTATTTATACCGTGGAACCGTATTTAAAAAATTCATCTCTAACCATGTCATGCTGTACGTAGTAACAGCCAAGTTCTGTTCTAAAAATTCTTCTATAGTTTTCATGTATTATTTCTGTTCTATACTTTCAATAAAGTTATTTTTGTATGGTAGTATTACTAAGACATTACTAAGTTTTCTCTCGGCAGTAAAACTCCTCTAGGGAAACGTATCGATGTTTATGGTACAGTACGAACATGAACATCGATTGCACAGCACGATACATCCATATCTCGATTCGGAACACCGATTTCCCATGTCTCGACTTTCACCCTATTCGCGCCTTCTGCAATATTTATATGGCAATTTACAAAGATGGTATGTTTGCCGATGTTCACGTTAAATTACGTGTGCTGGATAGGAAAAATGTACCATGCTACTTGTCACATCCAGCATGTTCATAACGCGATTCTCGTGTCATATCTATTCCGATGGACATGTTACATGTGACAACTACTTGTAAATCTTGTAATTTGATGTTTAATTATTATTTTTTTGTTTTCAGGTATGTCTACATGCGTACATGCGAGTTTAGTTTACATATAACCAGGGCGATGACGTTTTGTAAGTAGTTTTTTAAATTAATTGTTATTGTTATTTTGAGTTATTATTATCTTTACTTGCCCTATTTATTTCAATTATTCAAATTAGACAAGAAGATATATCCCACTTCTCTATTGGAACAGGGATTAATCCAGTCCCATAAACCACCATCCAATTATTATCCACCATTTGTTATAAAGAATATGTGTCACTGGCCCAAACCAATTTCGTTCCAAAAATACATTTTCTAAGTCATTGTCGGCCCCCAAACGCGGCGGGAGGTCGATTTATGGTCATTTTTCTCAAATCGATACTTTTTATTAACACCATGGTGCATGGTGTCCATTACGGAGACTTTTATGGTCATGTGGGTAGATTATGGCCGAGTAACTTTTCAGGGTTCCTTTAAATTTATTGATACGGTATTAACGGTTTCTGTACCGGTTTGTTGTCGGCGAAAAGTAACGTACGCGACACAGTTTTGACTTAGTAATAAACTTGCCTACCATTATTGAAGCTAAGACGGCAGTAAAATGAAAAACGACCACTTAAACTTGGCTATAACACTACCGTGCCGCTACTTTTAAACCAGCCGGTTGTAATTATATTGTGGGTAATATTAATTTGTAATTTATATCTTTAGTTTATGGGATTGGAAGTAATTGCTTATGACAATTTGTTCCCTAAGGTTATTATATTATAGAACTAACTTACGTTTAGCGACCATTCGAAACCTATTTACGCAACATAGTATGCTTTGAAATAATCGTTTCTATTTCTATCCACTCGAATTACATTACCCTTTATTACCACAGCGTGAGAGTAGCTGTTTCTTTGTGTGCCTTTTATTAATCTTCTGTACAAAAACATAGAGTTGAGGAGTATATATTTATTATTATTGTGTCTAATGTAATTCTCATCCTTTACATAATATGGATAAGACGCTAAAATAGTCCTCCATAACATCACATAAATAGCCTATATACCTTCGTCCCACTGCTGGACACAGGCCTCCCCTCAGTCAATTGGAATGGGTATGGGTCGAATCCAGTCAATTTTCTAAGACCCTAGTGGATTTTAGTCGAGGCAAGAGAATTTTAGTCGATTTTGTCGAACCTAGTGGATTTTAGTTGATTCATACTGTACCACGCTCCTCCACTACGGGTGCGTCGTGGTGGTGTTGGTAAATCCTCCATTATTATATTATTAATCATCCAATGCGGATATGAGACATGTCATGTTTAATTATCTCATTTTATGTTTGCATTTGCCTTGTTGCTTATTATTGTAATGTAATTATTTTATATCGTTAATTATGTAAATAGCGATGCTCTAATTTGTGTTTATGTACGTGAACAAGCACGGAAGGAAAATAACTTGCAGCCACTTTTGATATAAAGTGCTAAGGTGGATATGATGAACTGTATGGTGTCAGGTCATTAGCCCAACGCCCTTAGTCCCTGATACGTCACTTTGTTTATCAATAAATTCAAAGAGTTGTTTAGGGTTTGGGCATAGAATAAGGAATAATACTAGGTTTACCTCAAACCCCCCCCGCCCCTCGAACATAGTTTATACTTGAATTGTATGGCGTCAGACGTCACACACACAGATGCACTCGTACGATACCGTCAATGTGTGGTGTCTGTGTAAAACGAGGTTGTTTGTATGAAGTGTCCGGAGTGTGGTTTGGGTAAAAAAATGATAACAAAGGTAATACAAGACTAATTATTACATATATTAATAATTATAATTTTACAAAATAATATTATACAAACAGTTGCTAGGATACAAACTAGGATATAGAATATAGATTTGGATTGCGCTTATAAATGCCTTAAGCGTCAAATCTACGACGGGTAATTCACATAAAAAAAAGAATGCCTGCGTATGCGTATTGAGTACTCCTTTCCCCGTATACTCTTAACCACCTTACAAATAAAAAATAAACTAGGGATGAACGTGGGTTTGAATATTTGACAGCCAAGCAAAATTGAATCCAATTTTGCTTTAATCAAAGTGGTAAGTATATGGTATGGGATGGTATGGATGGCCCATTATGCGATTAATAATTCTTGGCTATACTAGCTAACCCAGCTCCTTCCAGAAGCTAAGATGTCTCTTGTGATGACCGCAGGCTTCGCACTCTAAGAATAATTATGATCCAAATCAGAATATCTTTATTGCAAAACATAGGTATTTCAACCAGACGATGACAATAATAATACAGGAAAATAACATTAAATAGGCAAGTTGTCATTGGAACTGTCAAGATGTATCTTACAAGTGGATGGGTAGTTCGTAATTGATCTGATTTTCATCGGATGTCAATGTGATGGTTGTATGAATTATGTATGGGTTAAGCCATAAATTGTTGTATGAATCTCGTCCATACGTCTAGTCTTGAATTCTATTTGCACAAGATGAATTTGTGCGTAAATGTTGAGGGTATTTGTAAATTTAATAATTTGTCAATATTGTATTTTTTTATATTAAAAACTTAATTTTTATATTTAAAATACGTATTTTTTTCGTGATAAGATATTCAGTGTCGACTTGTTTACGGACGAGAAACGCGCGAGTATTTATTACAGAAGCAGAATGACAAGTAGAAAGTATTGCCAACATAATTAGCATAAGTGACAGATTAGCCAACATACTGAAAATCGTAATGCGTTCTCAATTCCCATCAAGTGATAAAATCTTGCAATATTAGTGTATAAATATACTTTTATGTTTAATAAACGGGGATTTTGTTTTACTTCACAACTTTTTACATTAAATAAAAAGATATGATCTATGAAACAAGCGGCATTCTTCTTAAAATAACATGTCAACATTTCCATTGCTCGTAAAGATAGAGCGAGATTTTCATCACGTTTCCTTCCTTGGCGTGTTATCTGTCAAACGTGTGCGCCTGCGCAAAGACAATGAACTTGCACCACGATCTGTTTGGAAGGCGCGGGCGCAGCTTGTGGCTTTGATGTCAGCTGTTTGAGTTGCTTGGGTTGGCAACTGTAATATCGTTATTTTACGATTTTTTTGTAAAACTACAAAGTATCCACACAATCATTGTGAACTGGGAGTTCTGGTTTCGTTGCACGAGATACATATATAGTGTTACCATTGTAACGTTTTTGTAATTATAGATAAAATGGTATTTAATTTATGATGAAGTATTTTTTTAATAACCGTGTGCTATTTATTTTTTTCGTTACATCTCGTATATTGAAAATCTAGATAATGAAACATTTTGTTAGCAACACCATTAAAAAAAATACTTTTTAAAAAATTATCCTGTGCTGAAGTTCTCGTAGCTTTTTTTCCCCGGCTATACAGGTTGTGAGAAGCTGCAGGCGGTTGAGACGTTCTGTAAAAATTGACGATTCAAAGTGTAACTATGTTACGTACTAAATAAATATATTTTTAATTTGAATAGACACCCCTAGATGTCGGCGTCTTTTGATTCAAACTCGTATCAAGTCGTATCACACGGAATTCCTCAGACACAGATCTCGATCCATAACATTAATGATAATTATAATGAAGTGCGCACCAGTACTTCTAGAGCCGCAAAATTCTAGAACGTTTTATTATAAATTATTATTATTATTAATAGCCCTCAATGTCCCACTGCAGGGCAAAGGCCCTATAAATAAATATATTTAAATATAAATAAATAAATAAATAAATATATTTATTGTAAATATATTTTGTATTTTATTTTTAATGACAAACTGGTTGCTCGGTTATTTCCTTGATTAAAGATTTTAAAAATGTTAAATGTAAATTTACAGCTGTTTTTGCAAAGTTTTTTTATACATTCTACTAATATAAACGCGAAAGATTATGTGTGGATGTTTGTTACGCTTTCACGCAAAATTTACTAACGAGATTTAGATGAAACTTCTCAGTTTTTTGTTTTTATATACTTAGGTAACTACATCACTATAATATCCTATATATAAGGTGTTAATGACATCGTAATCAATACTGAGGGGGATGATTCTAGAATTAATATTAAGTTTTGTTGGCGTTGAATTTTATATGTAGGTATAGGGTATAATTGATAAACTTATTGAGAAAAAAAGGAATTGGAGTAACAAGCAAAAGACAATGCCCCCAAATAATCTAACTGTATTTATAACCATTTCTCCTTATTAGTCGCACATGTGGTAGCAAAAAATACATCATGATCTAATCACTGGTATCATTAGCTGCGCCCGCGCATCTATCAACGCACTAGCTATAGTGTACATGTGTGGTGACCGTTAGGACAACGTGTGTTTATGTAGGTATGTATGTTTAGTGGTTAGTTTGTTAGCCTCGCCAGTTAGGATTATGTGGGAGTAAGTGTATACTTTAAATATTATAAATATTGAATGGCCTCTGTGGTCCAGTGGTTGAGCGTTGGACTCACGATCTGGAGGCCCCGGGTTCGAATCCCAGTGGGGACATATCACAAAAATCACTATGTGATCCCTAGTTTGGTTAGGACATTACAGGCTGATCTCCTGATTGTCCGAAAGTTAGATGATCCATGCTTCGGAAGGCACGTTAAGCCTTTGTTCCCGGTTACTACTTACTGATGTAAGTGAGTAATCGTTACATGAGCCATGTCAGGGGCCTTTGGCGGCTCAAGCATAACCCTGACAGAAGAAGAAGAAGCATAAATATTCAATACAAGTGATCACCCATAACTAGCAATGTAATGAATGCTTTCCGAGGCCTTTAACTATATGGCCGGACAAATAAGGAACACTGAGGGCTCTCACCCGGACCTCCAAGTAAGTCACTTCAAAAAAAATAACTCTAGAATCTGTGCCGGGATCCTGTCAAAGGACAACCCTTATCGCATTGCGCATTTATAGTACGGTCTCTATCAAACGAACCTTTTCCAGAAGAAACTTACATATAGCTTAAACAGCATCACGCCTGTAGCCCTGAAGGGGTAAGCAGAGGTATACAGGATGTACAGGTACCCACGCCTAGTCAATTACGTTTAAGTCCAATGTAATAGGGGGCAAGCCTAATGCCATGAACAAATCCTGGCAATCATGCGATATCATGAATTCAAACTCACAAAGAATTCAGTGGTTTACAGCTCAAGCCGGGATTCAAATCCGTGACACTGAGATGTAACTTAACAGCAGTCGTTGCAAATCAAAATCCGCTGTAGCGGGTATGAAATCTGATCTGTTCTGGAGCCGAGGTCAACGACCCTTTGAACCAGGGTTCACGACCGTCACGGACGCTTAGCGGGAAAAAACGCCGTCAAAATTGCGTAGTGCTGCCAAAATTATGTGGTTGGATTAGAGCTACGTGATAAGACTGAGAGCGAAAAGATTGAATCATTCTGGAGATGGATTCAAACAGAGATCGCATACATAATGTGATCGAAATATCAAGCAACAATTATTTTTATGTATGATTCTGCCGTTACCTTGTATTTTGGAATAATTATGTATCCGAGTACTGACAAAATAGGTAACTCGAGGTCCTCGAGGCCCTTGAGTCAGAGGTACATGCATCACAAAATGGACCCACACACACCTCACCGAACTTTCTGTTAGAGCTTTTGGTTGTTTCTGTAAGACGTTTACAGACTAATTGCTTTAATTTTTTGTCTTTGTTACTATCGTATCGAGTAACGGTAACGGACCAATGCTACTCCGAACGTCCCAACACTATCCCAAATCTCGCCAGATGCAAATCGCGGCACGTTTGATGCGTTCACCGGAAACTGCGCGGGAGTTCCTTACCCGTTCATTTGGCAAATGTTCGCAACAAAACGTAAAAAATTCTCGAGATTGCATGACGACGGAGATTGCGTTTTGTTTGAAGGTTTATTTGCTACTCGTTTGATTTAGGCCGACGCAAGCGCAGTTGATGAATGAATCTTTATATAAGAAGACTTTTGTTTTGTCACTGTTTTCATTTTGTTTTTGTCACTTTGTTTTTTAGAATTACAATAAATAAGAGGTGTTGTAATGCAACATTTATTAATACAACGCAAAAGAAAGGAAAACGTCTATTTTTATAATTTAAATATAAGTAAAGGCTTTCCATTCATACTTTCGTACTTACTTCAAGTCGGTTATTTATTTCATAGGCTACTTGCAGTTTGCCCACTCATTAGGGATTGCGGGCGGGAGGACATTTTATTTAAAATTGTTGTTGTATTTCTATATTGGAACAAAGAATTATTTTTTGTCTTCTTCTACTTATCCTGTGGGATCAGGGACATTATTTGAGCCGCCAAAGGCTACGGCTCATGTAACGACTACGTACTTACTTCAGTAACTATTAACCGGGACCGGCTTAACGTGCCTTCCGAAGCACGGAGTGGGATAAAGTTACTTCTTCTTATCGTGTGGGTTGTGAGGTGGAAAACCAACCTCATCAACCCTGGTGTCAGGGTTATTATTGAACCGCCAAAGACTCCTGACATGGCTTACATCAGAAAGTAGTAACCGGGACCAACGGCTTAACGTGCCTTCCGAAGCACGGATCATCTTACTTACGGACAATCAGGTGACCAGCCTGTAATGTCCTAACCCAACTAGAGATCACAAAGTTAATTTTATGATATATCCCCACCGGGTTTCCAACCCGGACCCTCCGAATCTACAGTCCTTTTTGTGATTATTAGTCTTGTGCAAGGATTACTACAAGGGCTTTTTAAAATTAATCCATCATCGTGTTCCTTATCTTTCCATTTTGAAACATAACTGAGTGGCAGTAAAGCTAAAATAAGAATTCCATTTTCTTCGCCCAGAGAATGATACGCAACTCCTCAACACTCCATAAATCCTTAATCTTCACAAGCCATTCCTTACATACTCATCCCCAAACCCTTTATCAAACTACACACAGTGTTTACAAACTGACGGACAGACAGACATAAATCTCCGGCGTCTGCGTGTTATATGTAAACATGTTGAAGACGCGGATTGATCGAGATTCATGCGTACGCGCATATCTGCGTATGAATGTTTTACGGCTCACCATTAATTATAAATTATTATAATTAGCAGGTACAAAAAAAAATTGATCAGTCTGTTTTACTATAGGCGAAGTGTAATACTTTTCCATCGATTTAAATAGTATAACTTAGGTAATATGCTTTTAAAAAATACTGAAACGTATTATGTTAAGCCTAAACAGCCTCCGTGGTCTAGTGGTTAGAGCGTTAGGCTCACGATCTGGAGGTCCGGGTTCGATCCCCGATGAGGACACCATCGAAATCACTTTGTGAGACTGTCCTTTGTTTGGTAAGGACTTTTCAGGCTTGAATCACCTGATTGTCTGAAAAAGTAAGGTGATTCCCTGCTTCGGAGGGCATATTAAGCTGTTGGTCCCGGCTATTAGCCGTAAAAACACCACCAACCCGCATTGGAGCAGCGTGGTGGGGTATGCTCCATACCCCCTCCGGTTGATTGAGGGGAGGCCTGTGCCCAGCAGTGGGACGTACTCGTATATAGGCTGTTTATATATGTGTACGTATGTATTATATTCATTAGTACATTTCTTGATTTTGGATTTAGCACGAACTGCTTGGTCGGACAAATGGGGTACGCTGAGGGCTACCGGGCTCTATTACTGCAACATAGTCATATAATCATAATATATACCTATCCGGTAATATTATGAACTGTAGTAGTAAGTAGGTAATCTCATTAGATATTGACCGTAAAAAGTTTATGCCTTGCACCGAGCGGTCGGTCGGCCGGCCGGCGCCTGCGCATCTCATACAATATTAATGCTAACATTGCTGCACCAATTAGACGCCCAGTAATTTAGCTTAGAAAAACAAGGTCTAGACGGAAAAATGCGTGTTTTGCTGCCATTGCGTTTAGATACGTTTTCTCTCTTCTAGGAAAATTGTAGACGGTTTTTGTTCAAGTAAATGTGGTCGGGAAAAAGTTATAGTTTCTCGTATGAGCTTATTATAACCGGAGGTGGTCTCGGATTACTCTGTGTGGTGCCTCATTCAGTAGTTGCTTTGTAACTTTTTATTCGAGTTAATCGCCCCGATTCCTGCAGACACATCCTAATTTTAAGTTATACCCGTCATTTTCTTATCCGCCGAAAAGGAAAGGGAGGGATGATTGACAACTGTTTAAAATCAAAGAGTGAATGAATAACCCGCGCGAATAAAATAGGCGTCTCGCTGATATGCAGCCTGTTTGACGTATGCTGACAACTTAATCATGTCGGGTTATTGGCCAATATAACATTTTGGGAGAGATTTTTAAATTAAAAAAAAAAATACGTGTGTTCCATAAATTTTATGCTTGTAGATTACCCGTCCCTTTCCTTTTCGGAGGATAAGAAAATGACAGATATAACTTAAAATAAAATTAGATGGTGTGAACTGGAATCATCACCAATATAGTTAATTTAGTCGTAGTTACAAACTTTTTATTCATGGACGGTAGGAATAAGATTTTTGTATGGATTGTTCGAGGTGTGGCAATACATACATTTGTTAGTAATAGACCATTAGACTCACACGCATGAACGTGTCGAAACTCCTCATTAACGTGTGCCAACATCCGTTGGAAGCGCGGGGCTGATTACGAGACTGCACTCTGATCACTTTATAACTGCCCAGCCCGCTGCGGCACAGCGTAATGAATTTAAATCGGGACTATTTGTCATACTGGCAAAAAGGTGCAACGCATACGGTGAACTTTTTATGCTGTGACAGATGAATAATTTTTCAGTGACAACGATAAACTCATAATATGGTAATGTAGGTTGACCAACGCATTGACATGCTATGATGGCAGTTTTGTCGCTTGTCCCGCTCATCAAGTTTCGTGTTAATTAATAACTATATTGACGGAGCGAATAGCTGTACTTTATTATGTCAATCCGGCCATAATAGCGTTTTTTGAGATTTGTCTGTTACTTGAAAACCATATGTGAGTGTCTCTGCTTTTTTAAGATAAAGTAATGTGAATCTAATAGGCTATTAAGATATTTCATTTCTGTTATCTCTATATATGTATATTCATGGATATTCTGGAAGTCGTAAGTAATAGCATAGATAAAATTAAAACGGTAACCAGATAAGTCGTCCTAATGTAATTGAGATTCAGAAGTCAATAAAATGCATTAAAGTAGAAAGTGACGAGCTATGCGCAAAAGCATACGTAGGCCGTCTCCTTTTACAAACGATGCTTACCGTTAACAGACGCGATGTTGGTATACAACCAGTACCATAGTTTACAATACAAGCACATGATACGTTTCGTCTGTTAATGAACTTAAAACACGCGAAGGGTAAAGCTCACATTGCAAATACTTCTATTAAATATCATATCAGTCGTATTATGGACTATATATACGTATATTGGCAGACAAAAATACAATTAAATTCTTGATAATTATTTTTTTCCTGTAGAGTTTGTCTTTGTGATGTTATAGCAAGAGAAGTGAAAGACTAACTATGATAAGATAATTCACTGACAAAAAAGAAAAGAATAGTGGACACAAAACGTTAAAGGTGAAGCTAGCTGCGTTACTGTCTCAGTTTTATATTGTTTCTAAAGGCGCGGCCAGTTGAAGAGAAACACTTTTTTATAGCAATAGACCTAAACAAATTGTGCCTTTAGTAGTAATTAGGCGACTGACTTTCTACGATGGGTGCTTGCGCGCAGCCGACTGTTTATTCAACCTGTAACACATCTGTCGTACGGACAGTGAGAAAGCGAAGGTAAGGTTACAAGACTTACAAGATGAATTGTATATGGATATTGTCACGCTATGACATTTGCAGGTTGGGTTGTTTTGCGCCCACCTGAACACTCAAGCTTGTTGTTTTAATATTACCGTCTAAAAGCGTCCCCTATTTGTTCGGTCAAGTAGTGCTGCATGAAGAAAATCTAGATTCAATGTATTAAGTTTACGCGGTTATTATCATAATTAAAACACATAATAACGGGTTCTTCCCGCATCATCATCATCGGTCATCCCGTGATCATGGCACTTGCAACAGTGTCGAAATATCGCGAGTCTCATATCCCTATTTTAAACGCGGTAAGAACCCGTTATTATGTGTTTTAATCTAGATTCAAGTCAGTGTTGAAAAATTTCATGAATATTGATATCTTCAAAACTACGGTGAATTGAATAGCTGTTTGCTAGACCGTGTACCAAGTAAGATCTTTACATGTCGTCAGGTCAGATTGCGATGATGACAATGAAAAAAAAAAATGTATTAAAAAATATACATCCGAAAAACTTCACTTATATAACGAAACATGAATACCGTTTACCTCTGGAACTATCAAACATAACATACAAATCAATTAATAAGTACCTGAGTATTTGCTTAACCTCTTTATTATGTAGTTTTACTATGATTAAGCTTAATTAAATAAATAAAATGCACTCTAAAAGGAAGCGCAGTTGATATAAATGTACAATTAGTATCATTATTTTTTATAATACCATTATATCGAATAGTACCTACTACAAAAATAATAATTTATATTTTTCTGGTTCATTAACAAGGCCGTAAATATTTATTCATTACATTTCTTCTCATAACGGCCTCCGTGGTCCAGTGGTTGAGCGTTGTGCTCACGATCTGGAGGTCCCGGGTTTGATCTGGAGGTCCCGGGTTTGATCTGGAGGAGATCTGGGTTTGAATCCCGTAGGGGATAAATCACAAAAATCACTTTTTGATCCCTAGTTTGGTTAGGACATTAGAGGCTGATCACCTGTTTGCCCAAAAGTAAGATGATCCGTGCTTCGGAACGCATTTTAATCCGTTGATCCCGGTTACTACTTTCTGATGTAAGCCATGTCAGGAGTCTTTAGCGGCTCAATAATAACCCTGACACCACAACAAAAAAAAAACTATGCACAATAAAAATCTTTATCTTTATCTTTACCAGGGTTGATGAGGTTGGTATTCCACCTCACAACCCACACGATAAGAAGAAGTAACTTTATCCCAGACCCTCGCAACTCCATAGAGCAGACACATGCTGCAGAAATAATTATCGATCGTTTTCTAGACCGTAAATATTTATGCACCATACTTATTGCATTTCTTCAGTTAGTTATCCTCAGAATGCAATAAACAAATGCTCGCGATGGTTGAGTCAATACCGCCGACGTGAAGGTATGGCAATAGAGTTGCCGCATTATTGTGACAGTAATATAAATAATTATATATATTTTTTTAAAGAATCGGCAAAGAATTACTGTATGTACTATATTATAGTTAAAAGAAATGTATTCACTTAAACCAATTGTAGAGATACATCGTAAAAAATGAGTGTTTTGCGTCTTTTCAGTCTTATATTACCTACTGAATAAAGATATTTTTGAATTTAAGTTTTAAATATTGTCTGCAAGTGTCTTTCATTACTTGTGGGTCTGTCTGTCTGTTTTTGGTAAAATAAAGTAAAATAATATCTCTCTCTCTATCTATTTAAGAGCCGCGCTCTTGTCGGTGGAGTAATCGCCATTCCTCTCTTCTTCCCGCCAAAACCTTCACCTCCCGATACGACACGAACTGCACCTTCTCTTTTATTTGTTTCATAAATGTTATCCTAGGTCTACCCCTAATAAAAAAAAGTATATATAAAAATAATAATATAATATAATATATTTATTTAAGAAATAATATATTATACTGAAAACATCCAAAACATACTCTAACACGTTTTCGTTGTCGTCTTAACACGTGGTATAACAGAAAGCTCTATAAGGTGTAGTACTTAGTTCATACAGCGATGGATGTATCTCTGACTACCCAATTATATCCCATTTGGGGTAGTGAGGGACAATATAACATAAGCTGTTGTTATGTTATGTTACAAAAAATTCGGACTTTCAAGCCTTCCAAACTTCCAAACAAAAAGCTTGGCTTCATTCAAGTTCGATTTATAAACGCATTCGTTTGCATAGAAAAACATATTGTACCTATGTACGTAACATATATTATATGTTTTTTATTGCGGAAACATATAAATATCTGCGATAATATAATAGTATACTTTTTTGTGTATAATTAGTATGGTTGGCAACCCTATATGGCAGTTATAACGTTTACCTACTACATGCGGTTTCGAAATATAACGTTATAAATTATTAACACGGCGCATGCGTCTTGTCGCCAGACCGGCACGTGTTATCTTATGTATTATTTATCTTTATCATTTATATAATGAAGTGTGCAAGGATCGGATGTTTAACATCGTACATAAACGTGTAATGTAATTTAAAGGCCGATGAAGGGGTAGGAGAGGCAGAAAGAGAGAATAATTATTGAAACAGTTTCAAAGCGGGTCCGCGTTACAACCGCGATATCATAGCAAAGTGGACAGACCTACAAGTAATCAAAGCAACTTGCAGTCACTGCTTCAAATTCGAAAATATCTTTATTCAGTAGGTAACATTGTCATTTTTTACATAACGAACGTCTCATCCGCCTAAAACTACTGAAGCTTCTTACAACCGCGTATAGCCGGGGAAAAGAAGCTGCAAGAAAAACCTCGGCACAGGGTCCTAGACGTTCTAAAAAATAAACATAAAATAGTATGTGACCTAACCTGTATTGGACTGGTCTTCCCTTCGCGGGTTGGAAGGTCAGACAGGCAGTCGCTTCTCTAAAAAACCGTACCTGTCAAATCTTCAGGTTAAGTAGGCGGACCCTGTGAAAAACGTGATAATGCTAGGGGGATGATGATGATGAGAAGTAACACTCTCTTCCCCGCACCAATGCGATCTTGGAGCTAGCTTGTTACCTTGCTTGATTTACTTCCCCCGATGGAAGTCAATTTAGTTAATTTAAGGAGTAAGAGAGTGCCCGCGAACTGTCTGTCTCGTTTGCACGCACGGGTACGATACACGGTAAGATTTTTTTTTTTATGGAGTGTGCTGGCTAGTCTGTGTAAGCATTGAATCCGTTGTTTTTACAATAAAGTACCATCTATCAATGTAAATAAAGTGTTTAACGTCATCAAACGACAATAACCCGTGTTAACAGTGACATTCCCATGATGCATAATTTATTTCTCGCTAATCGCATGCGCCGGCGACGCCACACTGTCGCGACGGTTGGCCTATAAACTTATATTCTAGGTGTAATATCATATTTAATGGAATTTGTATATTAGTCGCATCCACATTACCCCTTTGTCAATCCCTATAGGTAAGCACAATAATTGAGATAACTTTATTTTCTTAACTTTTTTTTTTGTTATTTGCCTTTTTTTTCTAAAAAGTTGTCAGATGAAAAATTTGCAGGTAATTCACCCCCGCAAGTCACCAGAGAACTTGCAGCCTTTTGATTTTCGTGATGTGTCCCCACCGGGATTTGAACCCGGGACCTCCGGATCGTGAGCCCAACGCTCAAACCACTTGACCACGGAGGCCGTTACAGCCTTTATAATAAACAAAGTCACAGGTAACTAGTCAATAAAATATGCCCACAAGAGACATACCCGTATCCATGTCGCCAACAATTATCTGCTTAAAGAAATAGCTTAATTACAGTGCTATGTAAGTATTAATTGTTAGCTTTATTGCCGATACTCGTATAAATAACATAATGGCGGTGTAACTCGCTTCCCTTACGCCTTATATGGGATGTCTTTCTATGGTCAGTGTGGTTTTGCTAGTTGACCTATTATCACCTGATTGATGACTGAGTACAGGCTGATCACCTGATTGTCCGAAAGTAAGGTGATCCGTGCTTCGGAAGGCACGTTAAGCCGTTGGCCCCGGTTACTACTTACTGATGTAAGTTTGTAGTCGCTACATGAGCCATGTGAGGGGCCTTACCCGAAGGCAATTCTCGTCTATAATTTATCTAGATAGGTTATCAATAATCAGCACATCTCCCATGTAAAATTCCATTGTGTGGAAATGAACACAATTGGTTGTTAACGTTTACAAAACATAGAAAGAAACAAAAAACATTTGTGTTGTCAGCCCAAGTTGACCGAGATATAACAGTATTTAAGAAACCCACACTCATAAGCCACTTTCGATATAATTCCTTAAAGACAGTAAATGTTTCTGACTCCATGGTACAGGCGTTTGGTCACGAATATACTGTACCTTTAAAGCCTTAAGGCGGTGGCCTGACCAGGGTCATTCTGGGTCCGTTAGCTGCCCCTTTCTCACGCCTTGAACAATGCCCTCTACAAATATCGTGCATTCATGCCCTTAAACACTTATAGTGCCTTTGGTATTAGCTCGCTTTTCAATTTGAGCTGTGGTTTATGATTAGTGTGGCCTACGGTCACGGTCCGGTGGTCGTGCGTTGGGCTGACGATCCGGAGTTCCCGGGTCGAATCCCGGTGGGGACATATTATTAAAATAACTTTGTGATCCCTAGTTCGGTTAGGACATTGCAGGCTAACCTCCCGATTGTCCGAAAGTAAGATTATCCGTACTTCGGAGGGCACGTTAAGCAGTCTGTACCGACTACTATTTACTTAAGTAATTGTAGTTAAATGAGTCTTGGCAGGGGCCTTTAGCGGCTCAGTAATAACTAATAACTGACACACACGAGAGAAAAAGTGTGATAAATGTAGGCTGTTTAAGTGTGTTTATGTATAACCTTTCGTCTTTTGTACCCTCATCAGAATAACAAAACCTTGAAGACAATCAGACAAACAAGGAAACAAACAATCAATGTAACCCTGAGCATCATCATGACAAGACCAAACCATAAGGAAACTTTACCTCGTTAAGAGTTCAAGACACTTCGGCTGAAAAGCAAAAATGCTTCGTCATTAGGATATGCCTTCGACATTTGACCCCCAAATCGAAATTGCGAGATTTCAATACATAAATAAAAGAAAACTTGAAGTAAATCTTGTAAATTACATTTGTGAGGGTTGTTCTCTGGCGCCTGTTGAAGGTCTTGTCATGTTTTGGCCAATCATGACGTGACGTTGCAAAATTAGCTGTTCTGTAATGTGTATACGTCTTTTGTCGCTAGATGTCGCTGGGGTAAAATTAAAGCGCGATTTACAAATCTTTTCCAGTTGCTCTTATATTTCTTACATTATGTAATATCCGAAAACGTGAAATGATTCCGCGCTTCGGAAACCACATTAAAGTCTTAAGACCGAATATCTTTTTAAAATCCAAACCCCATTGTTTAACTATTGTGTCTGGAAATATCGGTCGCAAGAGGTTAAGCCGTCGGCCCAAACTCCTCCACCAACCCGTAGTGGAGCAGCATATTGGAGTATGCTCCAGACCCTCTCCGATAGATTGAGGGGAAGCCTATGCGCAGCAGTGGGACGTATATACGCTATTTATTCTTACGTAATTACTCTCCTATGACGCGATTGTAATTCGTTGATTACGAATTTTATTATCTTTACTAATAAGGAAGTTTTCACAACGCGGAAAGGCGTAAATGAATGGCTTATTCTTGTAACTTCTAACTAACGATCATGATTTAACCGACCGTTGGTCGAATTTCACGCACTCGACCATTGTCTGCCCTCCAACCTTGTAATTACAAATCCCCTAATTACAATTGTAATGCGTTTACGAATTACAAATTACAAGTGTAATTGCTTGTCTGCTTGTCATGTTTGAAGACTGTCATTGTGGATTTCCGCAATGGGTTTTCCCATGACCCGTGGGCTCTGTTCTACTTGGTGGAAATTGTTGTTTTCTCCAACGATTTCGATCTTTACCGTAAATTACCATGGATGTAATGGGAACGGTCAGTATGCCAGTGCGCAGTTACAGGGCATTTTGCTTT
This sequence comes from Pectinophora gossypiella, assembly GCF_024362695.1. Lineage (NCBI taxonomy): Eukaryota > Metazoa > Arthropoda > Insecta > Lepidoptera > Gelechiidae > Pectinophora > Pectinophora gossypiella. Next base: position 14,981,520 of record NC_065409.1, read on the forward strand.
CTGTGTCAGTAAGTAAGCGAAGTAGATCTTTCAATCTTTACACATATCGTTCGCCTGGTAGGGACATGGTTCTGAATGATTTGATTTTTTCATTTTATTATGGTTAATGGCAATCTGCTATCGCCCCCCTATTACATGGAACAGGGTGTTAGTGACATCGTAACGAAAACTTTGAGGGATGATTCTGACCATGATTCTGAGTTGATATCAAGTGAAGTTTTCCGTTGCTTACATTCATGAAAAATGTCGGTTCACGAAGGATACTGACGACCCGATTACTCTAGCCATAAAGGCGGCCAGTCATCTCGCGACAATAAACATTCCAGAACACCGACAGCGACCCCGCAGGCGTGGTCGACACGTGGTTTCCCTCTTTCAGTGCTTATCGCTATCAGACGACGCCCTGACCCAATGTTCGCGTTCAACTAAGCACCCTCGGTCGCTCCCCATTTGTCCGGCCAAGTAGTTAATACCATCTGAGGCAAACCTACAATAAGTTACGTAAAAAAAGAAAGATACAAGACCTCTGTTTTGGTGGTCTATGTGTCAAAACAGACAGAAGTTATTCATGTTATTAAGTAAATAAAATTAGATACAAAATTTCTTCAAAGAATTATACATTTTCAAAGTAGACAGGTATGTTTGTGCTAGGTTTCTACTCGTAAAGCGATTATTTAGCAGACCGAGGAATTTCACATATCCTCATGAAAAACGGTGAAAGTTGGCACAGTGGTAATCTGCCAACTAAAAGCGATGTTGAAAGTCTAACTACATATTTTGTTTATTTTTTAATCGTGTTGGTTGTGAGGTGGATAACCAGCCTCAGGAAGCCTAGTGTCAGGGTTATTATTGAGCCGCCACAGGCCCCTGTAACGATTACGTACTTACATCAGTAAGTAGTAACTGGGACCAACGGCTTAACGTGCTTTCTTTTGAACAATCAGGTGATCAGCCTGTAATGTCCTAACCAAACTCGGCATCAAAGAGTGATTTTTGTGATTTGTCCCCACCGAGATTCGAACCCGGAACCTCCGGATCGTGAGCACAACGCTCAACCACTGGACCACGGATGCCGTTACCACTGACATGCCGCTTTCTAATTACATCAGTAAATAGTTACCTGGACCAAAGGCTTGACGTGCCTTCCGAAGCATGGATTAACTTACTTTCGGACAATAGGATGATTAGCATGCGATGTCCTAACCATACCAGTCGGATTCGTACCTGGAGCCCAACTCTCAACTACTGGACATGGTGGCCATTGATTTAACGTTCAAGTAAATGAATGTGGTTCATCATCTCTGAGGACATATCAAAAGTGACTACATAATCTGAGTACTTGTTGGCTCTGCCCACCCCTTTAGGGTCCACGCAAGTTCCTTACCAATCTCCACAAAAGCCAATCTACAAAGACAAAATAGTATAGAGAAAACGAATTCCTATCTCGCATATTAACATACATGCGCACACGCACGTTACCGACGCAGAGGTCAGCGGTGCACGCGTGGGCACTGAATGTCTCCGCGTGAATGGCCGGCTTTAGTCGGCAGCCGCCTGTGAATGGGCCGCCCATTCAGGCCCCGACAGTGACATGTTGTCCGGATGATCCCTGCTCAATGGCATGTGAAAGTATGACTGCGGATATACTGTGGTATATACTGCAGATTTATACTAACTTTCTGGGGGTTAAAATGGCCACATCGAAGCAATTCAATAAGTGCGCAATGCAAACAAATGTCAAATTGTTCGACTTCGCTCGCATGGATCTTCATACCTAGGGTACAATCCTTTTCCTCCCCTAATACATTTGACCTAGACATAGTTGTGAAGTGGGTGTATATACTGTACACCTCTGCCTACCCCTTCGCAGATACAGGCGTGATGCTGTGTCTAAAGTTGAAGAACTAGACCAACTTGCTACAAATTTGGAGTTTTTAAGGCTAGAGTTTCACTTGCCACCAGTTAAAATTATGATCAAAACTTTAATAGATATACAACACCTAACATCATGCATTTATCTCCGAAGGAGCGGGCTGAGGTTTATAGTGTATACAACCACTCTTCGCCAGCCAGGTTTAAGTCCCATGTAATAGGGCGAGCCTATTGCCATTAAATCAGGCACAAGTTGCAGGCTTAAATCACATGATTGTCCGAAAAAGTAAGATGATTCCGTGCTCTCCGAGAGCACGTTAAGGAGGTCCCGGCTATTAGCCGTAAAAAAACCTCCACCAACCCGCGCAGCATGGTGGAGTATGCTCCATACCCTCTCCAGTTGATTGAGGGGAGGCATGTGCCAAGAAATAGGATGTATATAGTATGTTTATGTTATGTTATTATTGAACCTTAGTTACTTTGTTTACCCAATAAACTAAGAAGACGGACGTTGAATCGAGGTTTAATTAATACTACTTTAGGCTCCAACACCGTAATTGTCACTTTAAAAGGTGTCAGATGCAATGTAAGATGACACCTGCCCATAATAGACATTATTGCTATCAATTATTCACACTTAATTGACCCACGGTGACTTTGATTACCATTTAAGTTTCAGTTCTAAATAAACCGTTCTGGAATTGTAGCCTTAATATTCCCATAATAGCATTCCACAGTAATTATTGTAATGCCATAAGTTGCACACATTGAGTTATTAAGAGGACAATTAATGGGCAATTGTGTCAAGTGTATGGTCTATTCATGGTCTGTGAAAAAAGTAAAGCTGTAACTTTGTCGTTATAGTCTATCGAAGGATCACGTTTTCAAACTCCGACGCTACGCGGTGTGGTGTTATAACTTTATAAATTTTCCTTTGTCTGTCTGTCGCGCGCCATCGTAGCTCCAGAACGGATGGTCTCCGATTTGGTTGCGGTTTTTTTATAAGTATAAATAGTGACCTTATCACCATAAGGTTCATCATATCCATCTTAGGACTTCGTACCAACAGTGGCTGCAAGTTGTCTTTGATTACTTGTGGCTCTGCCCACCCCATTTGGGATTACGGGCGTGAGTTTATGTATGTATGTATGTATAAATAGTGACTATAAATTGTTAAACAAACTTGTAACTAGTAACTATAAATTCTGAAATAAACTTAAAATAAAATAAAACGTTTATAGTTGGTATTGTCAAAGGCCACCTGGAAGAGATTGCTACCTAGCATTAAGCCCACTTATTTTCCTCTTTCCATTTCTCTTATGTTTTTTTTACTTTTTGTATTTCCTGCGTGTGCGATCAAGTATTTGTTATGTTTAACCTATGTTTGTGTAGATACCTAGATAGACATGTTTCTGTAAAATCCCTAAGTACCGTTTATCACTTGAATCTTAGGATAAATCCTAAGATCCTAAGAGTGATGGTAGTAAAAGTCCGAAGTGACTTTTTTATAATCGTTCGTTTCAGACCTTTACTGGCAGGCTCCAGTAAAAGCTCAAGTAAAATCCATGGTAAATATAAAAAAACAGATGTATAGACGTGTTTCAGTACTCAAGATCCGAAAGTCCTAAGTCCTAACTGCAGTGGTGGGTTTAGTGGTAAATCTTAAGAATTACCGTACTTCGGACTTTTACAGTAACATATCGTGGCCTTATAGTGATAACAACGTAAGCCCTTTTTATAAAATCACATTCTGATGGGATTTTCTCCAACAAAATCTCGATTTCTTTCAATTAATTTTAATCCGGGTAAATGTTGAGATCCCACATTTTTCTTTAATTTAAACTATCGTGTCTATTGCGTTACGAGAAGTTGTCAACAAAATTCAAATTGGAATGTTATTTTTCAGAAAGGTACTTACTTACGTGGTTTTTACAAGGTGACAATATATGTATAGTAGTTCTACATATACGTAAGTATCTAAATATGTCCTAAACAGCTAAGCATGGGCCGGCATTCAATCAGTGCGCAATGAAGGGTAATTGTTCAAATAGACCTTACGCAAGCGCCTCGCAAGATGCTACTTCGTTAAACTATTTCGCCAACATGATGTTACTCACTTGTTTTGTTAGTTTTTGTACCTACTCTAGTAAAGGGCTTTTTGTTAACTAGTTTTATTGATTACCTATCAATCATAATCGTCCTAATTGTAGTAGGTATCTATGTTACCTAATGATAAATATATTTTTGATTTTTTGAACCTTATGGAAGTTAATATTGTATAGGAATTCGACTGTGTGTTTAAGTTTCGACATTTTAAGATATCACGATCTGATGAACATATACAACTCGTAATATCTATATAAAGTAATATTAAGTGTGTAGTTGTATACATCTGTAGGGTGATAAAATTTTGCCACGCTCCTTACAGTACAATACAAATACACTTTATTGCACCAAAATAAAAAATAAATAATTACAAAAAAAAATATACGGTCGAATTGAGAACCTCTTTTTTGAAGTCGGTAAAAAGACTCTTAACTAAGTACCTTCCTTCCTTTCCTTCCTTTCGTCCTTTTATTGATTCTGACGATATAGTTATGTCGTTTTGCCAATTGGTTCTAATATGTGAACCCAAATAAGTCATGTCGTTTTGTCAAAATACGAACAAAATCACGTGCCACGCGTGTTAGGGAAAAAACAAACTTATCGATTACGACAAAATTTATTGAATCGATCGCGTTGTACATGTTAGCCCTACTGATAGATCAAATCTTCATATAGTTCATCATATTCCCTACCAGCAAGATTCAAAATTAGCTCATGTTAGTTAAACACTTAATAACGTGAATGTATATGTGATGAGAGGGCCGAGAGGTCGCAATGCGATATAAATTGCAATAGTCTCGGGTGTAGACGCGACCACCGAGACGTAACGAGTCCCGGACAAGTGGAATGACTGTTTATGTAAATTAGATTGCACATCAATTGCCCGGTTAAATGTAGAGTTGGATTTTTATTTATTCTTTAATGTAGAAACAGTTCGTTAAAAATGTGTATGTACGTATTGATGTATATGAACTGGTTTGAGTAAAATGTTTATCCAAAAAAAACGAAAAGTCCTTTTATATTTATTATAGTTCTTAGGAAAATGCAGATAACTCAAAGGGTCTCGAGTTTATCACAAATATAGGTAAATTATGTCTTATCCAATAACATGGCATCACGCCTGTATCCCCAAAGGAGTAAGTTGGGTAATGGTCTACCTATTGTATACAAACCCACTCCTCGCCAGCTATGTTTAAGTTCCATGTTATAGGGGGCGAGCCTATTGCCGTTATTCATCATTCATATTCACCACCCCATTAACGTCCCCACTGCTGGGGCACGGGCCTTCCCTATGGATGGATAGGGAGATCGGGCCTTAAACCATCACGCGGGCCCAGTGCGGATTGGTGGTTATTAACGACTGCTAATGCAGCCGGGACCAACGGCTTAACGTGCCTTTCGAAGCACGGAGGAGCCCGAAATGAAACCTTTTTTTTGTGGTCACCCATCCTGTGACCGGCCTTTGCGAATGTTGCTTAACTCCAACAATCGCAGACCAAGCGCGTTTACCGCTGCGCCACCGAGCTCCTCACCTCGCCGAGCTATTGCCACAGATCCTGAAAACCACGCGATATCATTTATCTAAGATTCAAACGTGAATTCAAACTCTTCAAAATCGAATTCAGTGGCTTTGGGCCCGTACCAGGATTGATTGAAGACGATGTAAGGAAGGCGTACTGCGAACAAGAAGAAAAATGCAAGAATTTCTGAAGTCCCCTCCGATTTTTCTCGAGACTTCGGGTACAGAAGTACCCAGCTACAAAACATGCCACAGTGATAATACCACAAATGTACACAGAGTTTTAAACTCTTCTTTGAACTTCAGTGCGTTGCCCTGGATTCCTCCCGTGAAGTTTCAGCATTCCACAGCATCAAACGGATTAACCACGTAATTAAGTTAAAATTAAACGCGGGATATTGCTCATCAAATGAAATGAAGGCTGAGGATGATGAAACTTCCATTCCGAATATCATAGAGTATGATGTGCCAAACCCGAGTGAGAGTCCTCAGCGCTCCCCATTTGTCCGGCCAAGTAGTTCATGCCATCTGCGGCAAATATACAATAAGACATCGTAATTAATACTAAGGAGTATGTGTCAGACTATGATCCTGTGTTAATATCGAGTGTATTTATAATATATATAATCGTCATCTGTCGCCTTTCTGCGCGGACGCACGCCGGCGGTCGACATGCGCGCGCCTAATCGATCCACTCGACCAAGATTGAATCGAAGTGGATATGTGTCGATTGCAATTTCTTAGGTTTGAACTCTGACTCATATACCTACATTAGCGAAGTACATAGTACCACTAGTTGGCTCGACCACTGTGTGGTGACTGAGGCCGCTAAGCAGGTAATTGTGGATGTTAAAATTCATTACAATGTATATTGGTCGGATCATTTCCCACTAGAGATTAAATGTAATTTAGATTTAGTTATACCGAAAATTATAGATAATGTTATTGCATATAATAAAGTGATTTGGGGTGAGAGAGATTGTCAACAAATAGAGTGTTATAAGCAAATATGTCATAAAAAATTAAGAGAAATTCAATTTCCATCAGAGCTTAGTGCGTGTTGTGATCATACTTGTAATAAATTAGAACATAGAGCAGTCATAGATAGCTTGTATAAAGATATTATTAATACTTTGAACGAGGCGGCCATATTATGTAGTCATGGCAAGCCAAGGCAACGTAAGAAGAAATATATTGTAGGATGGAATAAGCATGTTAGTGAGTTACACGGGCAGGCACGGCTTGGGTTTCTTAATTGGGTGTGGTATGGGAGACCTACCACCGGGCCCGTGTACGAAAATATGAAATTAACTAGAAAAGCTTTTAAATTAAAGTTGAAATGGTGTCAAGATAATAAAGAACAAATTAAAATGGATATTATAGCAAGCCATCATGGAGCAAAACAATTTAGCAAATTTTGGAAGGAAACCCATAAACTGAACCCCAAGCCGAGTTTACCAGTAAACATAGGGGGAGTCAATGAGCCTGCCCGAATTGCTAACTTATTTAAAACCCATTTTAAAGTGGAATCTCCTCTAGAACCCACAGCGCAGGCCTATTCTGAAATGCAGCGTCCTCAGGTTCCATATGTTAAGTTTGTAGCGAAGGATGTAGCTTCAGTAATCAAGGGAACGAAGCGTGGAAAATCACCCGGTCATGACCATCTAAGTATAGAACACCTGCAGTACGCGGGAGTTCATTTGCCGAGGGTATTAGCCATGTTCTTTTCTTTCTGTGTTGGTCATTCTTACTTGCCAGATGACTTGATGAAAACAATCGTAGTTCCTATAATAAAAAACAAGACAGGAGACACATCTGATCCAAACAACTATAGACCCATATCGTTGGCCACCATAACAGCTAAGATATTGGATGGTCTGCTTGATAGACATTTAGGCAGACATATAAATCTACATGATGGCCAATTCGGGTTTAGACCTAACTTATCTACAGAGTCTGCTGTCCTGTGTCTTAAGCACACCGTCCGGTATTACACGGAGAGACGTACGCCGGTACTCGCATGTTTCCTCGACCTATCGAAGGCCTTCGATTTGGTGTCTTACGACAAATTATGGGACAAGCTATCCAATCATACCAGTCTCCCCAGTGAACTAATATCTGTATTCAAATACTGGTATGGTAATCAATTGAACTATGTACGTTGGGCAGGCTCTTTGTCAGACATGTACAGATCGGAATGCGGGGTAAGGCAAGGGGGATTAACATCGCCTAAGCTTTTTAATTTGTATATGGACGAGCTGGTCCGTGGGCTCAGTAGTGCCAGGGTTGGGTGCTCTATTGACGGTAAATTTGTCAATAATATTAGTTATGCAGACGACATGGTACTGCTGACCCCCTCGATTTGCGCGCTCATGAAGCTCCTCCGGATGTGTGAACAATATGCTGAGACTCACGGCCTCAGATACAATGCGACTAAGAGTGAGCTGCTGATTTTTAAGGCGGGAAATAAAACTTACTCTAACATTCCGCCAGTGAATTTAAATGGCACTCCTCTCCAACTCGTGACGCAATTCAAGTACCTGGGGCACTGGGTCACAGACACCTTGTCAGATGATACGGACATAGAGAGGGAGCGTAGGGCTCTGGCCGTAAGGTGTAATATGCTGGCTCGTAGGTTCGCACGCTGTACCAAACAAGTAAAAATAATGTTGTTCAAGGCTTATTGCCAGTCAATGTACACGTGCAGTCTATGGACCAATTACACTCAGAAGGTATACAGAGCTCTCCGCGTCCAATACAATAACGCGTTCAGGGTAATGTTGGGGCTGCCGCGCTTTTGCAGCGCATCTGGCATGTTTGCTGAGGCACGCACGGATAGTTTTGAGACCATAGTGCGCAAGCGGATCTTCTCCCTGAGGCGCAGGGTGCGGGGCAGCGACAACATGTACCTGAGCGCGTTAACCGAGAGGGTTGACTGCCCTATCGTAGTACACTGGATGAAGGTACTTATTATGCCTAATTCCGGTGCCTACGAGAAATAGACATTACCTAGTGTTACTTTACTAACATAGTTTTATAAGCGCCTTTTTTCTTACTAACAATAATATGGAGTACAATCTGAAATAAATGTAATAATAAAATTTAAAAAAAAGTAATGTTTTTAATATTTTCAGTTCTATACTTTTGCGATGGAAACTTCTAGTTGTTATTAACTCTGGGACATGAGCTGAATCATCCCTCTTAGTATTCGTTACGATGTCACTTACACCATGTAGAAGTACTTACAGGTAGGCATATGAGTAAGTATGGGTGTTAGTGACATCGTAACGAAAACTTTACGGGATGTATCAGACCATGATTCTGAGTTAATATCAAGTGGAATTTTCCGTCGCAAAATGCATGTTTTTTTTTTTAAATTATTTTCAGTTCTGTACTTTTGCGATGGAAAATTCTAGTTGTTATTAACTCGGAATTGTCGTCCGAATCATCACGTAAAGTTTTCGTTACGATGTCACTAACACCCTGTATATATACCTACAATATTCTTAATACAATGTAGAGCAAGATTACCGTCGCTTTACAGTATTTAGTAGTAGTAGTGATTTTCTTCAACAAAACCTCAATTTCAATTAATTTCAAACCAGATAAAAGTTGAGGTCACTAACTTAAGGCGACAAAAAGTCAAAGTCAAAGTATTTATTGCACAACATTATGGTAAACAGTTATTATAAATATTATTTATTATAGTACCAAATATGGACCCGGGAGGGTATACAAGAAAAAATAATAAAAAACTCAAGTAAGCCAGAAATACAAAATAATAATAATAAGTACTTAACATTCAACAAAATTAATAAAAAAATAGCTATGAAAGTCTTAAAAACTTTAACAAAATCTACAACACTTAGTCTATTTAACTTTTCTCAATTAGGAATTTTCTTAAGTTAATTTTAAACTTTTTAATATTAAAATCTTCACGATATAAAGATAGAAGTAATGATAGGTTGATCATACTCGTAGTTTATCACAGGCTCGTATTTCTGATAATTGCGTTTGCACAAAAATAAAACTTGCGTTTTGTGCCCTTTTCTCAAATCATGGGGAGGACGTTGCCCAGCAGTGGGACCGAGTAGGCTAGATAACTATGTATAGAACATCAAACTTTGGCCCACACATGATAATTTCACATTCACCATTTGTTGTGCCCTTGGACAGCTCACCTACAAATGAACAGCCTCTGTCGCAAGTAACACATGGTAACGGCAGGCGCGTGGGCCGCAGCGGTCAGTCGCCATGCGCCCACGCACATCGGTGGCTTAGAAATGATTCCTTACATGTGTGATGTGATGACTTCATTCTATACTCCGTTTTGCGGTCTGTAACTTGATTTGTATTTAATATAATGTAATGTGATTGTTAATGACTTTGGAGGTTTGAATGCATTGCATTGATCTTGTCAGTTTATGGCGAATGACAAAGCTGTATTTGCAGTTTGTCGGTATGTTATGATAATTGTATTAGTGAATCAGTTTATACTTTGAAACAGCTACTGAAACAAGTCACATCATCATCTCCCTAGCATTGTCCCGTTTATCACAGGGTCCGCTTACCTAACCTGAAGATTTTACAGGTCTGATTTTTTACAGAATCGACTGCCTGTCTGACCTTCCAACCCGCGAAGGGAAAACCAGCCCAATACAGGCTAGGTTACAAACCTTCGAAAATACATTTCTCGGGAATGTGGGTTTCTTCACGATATTTTCCTTCACCGCTGAGCACGTGATAATCATTTATGAGATAAGTATGAATTCGCAAACAAATTCGACAATCATTTGTTTAGGCCTGTGCTGGATTCAAACCTGCGACCTCAAAGTGAGAGGCAGACGTTCTACCAACTGGGCTACCACGGCTCGAAATACAAGAAGTCACATAAAAAAAAAACATATACTTAATTGTCACATAAGTGTTCAATGCCCAAATTGTCCTGAACGTACTCGTAAACGTTTAATATAAATTCCTCTTCCCACGGCCATTTTGATTTATATCCCACCTGGGATAGACATTTAGGAGTCGCCGTCGCCGGACACGGCTTGGATGAGGATGAATACGTGATTTTTAACACTTGTTTCTTTTTTTTGTGGGTTGTCGACGTGTTGTATAAGGTTTGCCTTAAACTTGCCTGTACTCATTATTCTTTTTTTTTGTTTCAGGTGAGTCAAGCGGCCGATCTAAAGTCGTAAGTGATTTTAAAAGGTGTCTAAGATCGATTAGTATGGTGCTATTTTTAGAATGCTGTTAATACGTCACTGGGATTCGTCTGTTAAAGTGTAGATGCCGACATGCGCTCAGGCAGATATAAAACGTCGTATGAGTCTAGAAGAAGTTTACATTCCTAATTGGACTAGTTACAGGTTCATCCGTCGCAAGTTGACCTGAGTATGATGACTTTCTGTTAGACCAACGTGGTAGTAGATGAGCCGTATCGTCGTCTATACCTAATAGGCGACCCAACTGTGTTAGTGAAGACTGCACATTAGATAAATGCGTACTCCTTTAATAATAATTATCTCTTTCTTTCGTCCATGGAATATTCATAATAATATATTTTTTTTCCTATTATTTATATTTAGAAACTACAAGATCGTAGCTCAGCTTGCGCAATACGGTGTAACGGCGCACGCGCCTCGTTTACATGGCCCACTGACAATAACACCAGCATTATTTAATTACCGACTATTAATGAGCAAGCCTTTATTGTTATTTAAGTGCGTTTGAGTCTCTAACTAACTGTAATTAGAAGACAGATGTAATCGCAAGTGTTAATTGGAATAAAGGCGAAGTTTAAGATTATATTAAAGATTGAGTTTACAAGATTTTATTGTAAGCTTTTAGGCATAAGGAAAAATCACCTATCACGTTGGTCTGAGAGCTCGGTGATGTGTGTGTACTTAGTTCAACTTGTGACGGATGTGATTCTTTGGGATATAGTGAGGTTATGTTATTAGTAGGTGAGTATGTATTATTTTCGTATTATAAAATCATATTTTTTTAGATAACAACACAAATGTTGTGCAGAAATGACATTTGTAAATAAAATTGTACGATATATTAATTAATATAATGTTAAAGAACATTTGAATTTGAATCGTCATTATGCACCAAAATAAAATCAAATAGTTACAAAAGTGACTTAACTAGTACATGAAAAATGGTGGCCTTGTCGCGTAAAGCGATTTCTTCCAGGCAACCATAAGGTGAAGGCAAATATGCAAAAGTGCAAAGATTACGATACAAATACTTACACTTCTATTTTCGACGTTCCCTTGTAACAAATATTCCCTTTTATAAAAAAAGTGACTTCTATTGAAGCGTGTCTTGTTATACACAATCGGATGCGCAGTCGCATTTACTTAGACACCTATTATAAAATTATACAGATGATACATTGGCGCCTATGTAAATGCCACGGTCATATTCCAATATGTTCACAAGTAATTGATAGTAATGGCGAATCTTATGATGATTGCATAATTATTGTTTCGTAGAAGTGTAAGATTTACGCTAATTGGCGACATAACTGGACAAACATGCTGTTTTATGGTTTATGAAGATAGTTTCTAAAGGAGACGGGCTTTTAAAGCCTATCAAATATAGTTTTATAAGGGCTTCTGTAAAAAACCGGACCTGTCAAACCTTAGGTTAGGTTAGGTAAGCGGACCTTGTGAAATGGGATAATGCTAGGGAGATGATGAAAAGGAAAAAAACATAACATATAGCTTACCATCACGCCTGCATCCCCGAAGTATACACCCACTCATCACCAGCTATGCTTAAGTCCCATGTAATAAGGAGCGAATCCTGGAAACCACGTGATAATAATTATACAAATACAAAAAGTTGAGACTCAAACCCGCGACTCTACGACGTAAGTCTCGCCTCCGAACAAGACTAGGCTTTAAATTCAGCAAAAATATGCATTTATGTCTTTTCCATGAAGTTAGAAGGTTAAACGAAGAAAAATATGTACAGCGCCATCTCATCATAACCAGCCCATTAACGTCCCCACTGCTGCGGCACGGGCCTTACCTATGGATGGATAGGGAGACCGGGCCTTAAACCACCACGCGGGCCCAGTGCGGATTGGTGGTTATTAACGACTGCTAATGCAGCCGGGACCAACGGCTTAACATGCCTTCCGAAGCACAGAGGAGCTCGAGATGAAAACTTATTTTTTTGTGGTCACCCATCCTATAACCGGTCCTTGCGAAAGTTGCTTAACTTCAACAATCGCAGACCGAGTGCGTTTACCGCTGCGCCACCGAGTTCCTCACACAGCGCCATCTACTCATATTGTTTTTGAGGAACGTAGCCTGTAAAATCCCTCATTGCTCGCCATCAATAAGATACCTACTGTAATTAATTTTAAATCGACCGGCTTATAGGTCCTTAACATTTAGTTTTTTCATTTCAATCGTTTAATGTTAAACCTGCGATTTGAGACCATATCTTATTGGACGTGGGCGACTGTCAGCATCAGAGCAGTTGCCAATTTGTATGTGATTAGTAAAAAAATGGCAACACCAAATATGGCGGGAACGTAATTGGCTGAAAGAGCGTGACGGTCTTAGATACCTATCTTTTACTGTGAACAAAAAAACCTAATGGATTCCTCATGCATAATTTTCTTTCCAAATAAGATAATGTTGTTCAGTTAACTAGTAAGTAGAGATGCTTATAAAATGTAGATTTACTTCGATGACTCAATACAGGGAAGTTACTTCGGTTATTGAAGTCAGATGTTAGTTTCAGAATATCACCATCTGTTATCGATAGGTTGCCAGCGGATATCAGAAGTAATAAGTGTGTATAGATTTAAATAAAGTAGAAGTGAACCATAGACAAATCCTTTAAATCGTTACCTATTTTAAAATTATAATTCTCAACATAAAAGAGTTTGAAATTGGACATTAATATTTTTTTAATTTCAGAATATAAAATTACATGTTTTATTCTTAATTCTCGTATTTTATTATTTTTCTTGGGATGTGTATCGTTTTTAAATAATTTTTAAATAAAGAATTATTGATTAATTCTTTTGATGAGAAGCTTATTTTATCGCTTATGGAGTAATAAGGTAGGTACTTCAAAAGCTTCTGGTTCAACATGCAGCCAACTTTAGCTTCTAAAGTTTTAGTATCTAGGTTGTATTTCTGTACCGTAACATTGTTAATGTGTAAACATACCTCATTCTTTTTTTACTGCTCAAGTCTTTATTAGAATAGGTCTAATAAACACAAAGTTGCAAGAAACAATTTAGCAAGAAACCGTCACGTTGGAATAGAAACGTGCATAGGCTATAATCGTAAAATGTACGCAATATCACAGACATTAGGCTTTTCATACATAGTAGGGTTATAGAATAACCAATAATAGATACAGAAGGGACAGTCTGCCTCGCGCCTCGGCTAACTAGCTTGATTTACTGCAAGTTTTGCCTACTTGCCTACTCTGCCTACCCCGCTTGAGATTACGGGCGTTAATTTATGTATGTGTGTAAATGTACACATAAACTTCGAGAAATCGAAACAACAGAAATAAATAAACACTGTTAGAAAATAAGTTTCCCCGCAATTTATTACATCTGATTAAAGTACTCATTAGTAAGTATTACAGGATATTATAACTTTAAGTAAAAGCAGACAATGGGCATTTTCAATACAATATTCACTTATCTCAACATCAAGTAAACGATAACATTGCACCATACATTTTGCCTTCTAATTGTTGTTGCTATATAATATGCCGCTAAGCTCGAGCATTAGAATAAAATCGAGTGTTTAATGAGCCTTTAGTACTGTAGTTAATGTTCTAGCAGATCGATAAATATATTATTTTACCGTCCCACTGTCCATCCTCACCTTAAAATAGTCGATCGCAAATCTTATGCAGCATTTATGGCTCTTTGTCTGGGGTATCTTAAAATCTCTATGCGATCCTGCTATATTTATCGGGTAATTACAACATAAATTAGGTTTTGTTTTGCATAGTTTTAACTGGAATTTTGTTTTGTGCATGCTTTTAATTATATATAATGAAGTAGGTAAGTGGTGACATAAAAACGTGAAAAAATAGCGAGGAAAGTCGTTACTTGTAGTGAATACCTAGTACTAAAATATGCGATAGAGATTTTGAATGACTCCAATGATTGTCGAATTTGTTTTCGAGTTCATGTTTGCATCATAAATGATTATCACGTCTCAGCGGTGAAGGAAAACATCGTGAGGGAACCCACATTCCCGAGAAATGCATTTTCGGAGGTATGTGACCTAACCTGTATTGGGCTGGTTTTCCCTACGCAGGTTGGAAGGTCAGACAGGCAGTCGTTTCTGTAAAAAACCGGACTTGTCAAATCGTCAGGTTAGGTAAGCGGACCCTGTGAAAAACGGGATATAATGCTAAGGGGGGATGATGATAGATATTTTGAATACAGACAGAAAATAAAATTAAAACTCTTGTTAAAGAATCAGTGATTACTTAAATAATAAAAGGCCCAGTAATTAATAACGTTCCTCAAGTTATTAAATAAATTGATGTTAATGTTACCTACATTGATTTCATCTTTTTCTCTTCAGCCATAACCACCTTACGAAATTTTGATTGTAAATAAAATAAAAATAACTTCAACAAGTTTCTATAATATAATTATGATATCTATGATAATTACGTTGATATATGATTCTGAATGGTAAACAGTCATTAATTTTTATTTTGGAACAATTGAGTGGTTTTGTATTCGTAAATGTTTAGATATCGTGTGCGACATAAACGAAGCGTAAACATATCTATCGATACCGTAAGTAGTACCAAAGTTACTTTGTAAAGTTAATTCGATACGTATGTAGTCGTCGTGTTAATCGTCTCTGGAAACTTGCCCCTTCACTGTCAGTCTTGATCGCGCCAGTTGCACGGCTTGCCTGCATTCCAACACTCAGGTTACACCCGCGCTCGCGACTGCCCGGGAATTTGTCACCGGCTTTCACTTTCCATATTAGAACACCGGTTCAAAGAACTCGATTGTGTTTATCAAACCGTGCCCGACAGGAATGCTCGCTCTGACAACCTTAATGAGCCATAAATCTGATATTACCAAGCTGAAATTAAAGTGACCGAGCGTTGACTCAAGACGGCATCCCATTCATGCGAAGGCCGGCGGAAAATAAACGGGGAACGCAACAAAACGCCGCCAGCGCCCGCTACTGTTTCCGTTATTCTAATTTTACAATCACATACGCGTAGACGCATCCGCGCGGGAAATGGAAAGTGAACTCTCCGACGAAGAAATCGAGAACGATGTTGACGCTCGCAAAAAAATTTCTCCGCGGGAGACGCATCACAATGGACGCGATCCACTGCGCCGCGCATGATTCACGATTTATGCCCGCACTTCAGCGGTTTCCTCAGACTTACTACAGACGCCACTACAGGATCTTGAAATTTTGCCAATGGGTGTTTCGCAAGACGCGATTATCGTAAAATTCAACGGCGGCGCTGGCAGTGACCCATATTGCGGCGGTCACGGCCGGGGATCTTCGCTAATAGACGGCTTATACGCGAGCGCGGGGTCAACGGCTGCAACGCGGAGAACGCTCGCCGTTATTCCGCGTCTCGGGAGATAAGCGGATAATTTACAGCGGCTTTGATGTGTGCGGCGCGGGCGCAGTGGGCGGAATACGAAATGTCCCGAGTGTCGCCCGCATGTGTGCTGTTAGCGCGGCGGGCGTGAGCGCCGGCTGAGCCTTAGACAAAGGGTTGCTAATGCGGGTTCCATGTCGGCCGGAGGACAATGCGGAAGAAGATTAACCGTTGCGCGGCTGATATGGAGCGGCCGCGCGTCACACCGAGCCAGAGCCGGCCAGCAGCCGCGAGTAACCCCGAGAATGCGCTTCATATTTCAGCTGTGTTTGTTTATGTGCGCCGACGCTCCCGACGCGTGACATCTCGTTGCGCCGCCCGGCGGCTGCGCGGGCGCGTCGTTATCATAATATCCATTTCCGCCGATATCATTCACCGCCGCCTCCCGGAGCGTCAACCTCGCGCATGATTTATAGCCGCTCATTATCTGTCGCCATTAGATAGTTTATAACAGCATAATCGCGATACAGCGGGTTTCCAACCAGCCTCCACAATTACCGTGAAACCTATGATCTATGGGTTGCACTGACCAATTAACAGTGATTGCATTAATCATCGGCTGTCGGCGATAATTCCTCCGTATGTCTGGGAGCGATTGTCTTCGGCCTCGGCGGATCGCCGCTGTCATATCTCATACGGCGATGTGACCGGCCCGCGGTGGTGATTAGTTCTTACGGCCGCCCGCGGCGTAATTGCCTGTTGACAAAACATTAATTGCCTCAGATTGCTATCGGCTGCCGACAATGACAAACGGTCGTTGCCCGACCAGAAATTGCCGGCGGTTTAGTCGAGCGCCACAATTATTGATTTGTCCCCTGGAATTTCACAGATAAACGTGAAAGGTAAGTAGCGAAAGTGCAGTGGCGCGCGCAGACGGCCAGACGGAGGTGTGGCGATATGTGTCCGCACTCTAATTGCTCCTGTAGGCAACATTTCAAACGCAAACACCCACCCAGGGCATTAGAAAACCCTCTCGCTAATGCATTTCAAGGAAAAGCTACGCTTTCCATCAACAAATATAATAAGTTCCATTTACTGACGGCCTCTAGTTATGAAACTGTTTTCATGTAACTCGAACAGAAACATTTTTTACTCTAATTCAATAATCTACGTCCTCAATACGCAGCAAAAAGTGTAACGAGTGACGGCTGAGTTGATACAGCGACAATGGTTGCGTCTGCGCAGACAAAGCCGCGTGACCTTGCACTGTTTCCGTCGCGTGACGATCGCGACGCAATCGATAATAAGTGGAGGTTTGTAGAAACTGTAACAAGCGGGGGTCGCTGGGGTTGCCGGTGCAACGCTATCTGATTGCAGAGTAGAAAGCGAGTCCGCATATGGCGTGCGGCGCTCGTGAGGTCACTCGATACAAGATCGCGGTCCCTGGAAAGGTTACCGAGAGAAAGTAGCTTCACGACTTGCGCGCATCTCTTTGTCCGCGAACCAGTTCCGTCCAACTGACCACAGAGTAAATAACGAGCGTGGGACCAAAACACGACTACCATTGTCGCTTTGACTTTTTCCAGTATTGTGCCGTGAAAAGAGTAGCGGATGTAGGCTGGTGGCCTTGAAACTGACGCTTTCTTTGCGTACGCGCATTGTACTACGTGTGAAAGAAGAGTTCATAGTTTAATTAGCGACTGCGTTTAATTGGCGCTATCGCTCTTTCGTTTGTTTCTGGGTTGGCTTCGAGAAAGAATGTAAATTGAATCTTACAGTGTTGTGATAAAATTGTATTCATCTTATTTCGAATAGAAGGTGTCTTCGTGTTAATTACATAGTATTCAAAGGAAATTCAATGGACAGACAAGTAAAAACTATAAATCAAAGCATTCTTTCACGAGTTTTCTTTATATTTATTTTGTTAAACCGTAATAGCCCAGCGGGCCTAGCACCGTAAGCGCGCGACTGTTTCTCGCCGCGACATACGTCACCCGTCACTATCTCACAGTACTGCACAGAAAGAGACAGACGATCTCTGTCGCAGCGACAAAGAGTCGCGTGCTTACGGTGCTAGACCCGCTGTTCAAAGCACGCGCGACTTAGGTACATAGTAGAGTTAATTCCACGAGCTCCACTGAATTTGACTTTATAGGATTGAATTCATGTTTGGTTCATAGATAATTGATATCACGTGATTTCGTGATTTGTGCCCAGTGGGTGTACTAATACACCTCTGCATACCCCTTCGGGGATAAATACATAATGCTATGTTATTATTTACCTGTATATGTGATTGAAATTCTACAAAGACTCGCAAACATCCCAGGTGTTTTTCCCGACGTCCTATTACCGTCTAGCAACGCGGAATTGGACTCAAATCGGATTCTGTCTCGTCTTCCCCCCTCTAGCACTAGACTAGACGAACCCCCCAGGTCTTATGCATGAATTACGTCTGGAAAGTTAGGCGGCTATCGGAAGCCGAGATCTTAATAGCTCGTGACAATGGGCGGCCTATTAGCCCGACCGGTTTCAGATCTACTCGCAAATGTTAAAGATATTGTGCAGTGTCGGATTGGATCACTTAGGGCCCGCGTAAGCTCTACATACTTATACCTTTCAGGTCGACATGGCATTTTTCGTCGTTGTTAATTGTTTAATGGGGACCACCCGTAAGGCCGTACTTGCCAATGTTGCACTAACAAAGTTGACTCGACCATTATAGACGGCGATACGGCTCACCACCTATCACGTTGGTCTAACAGAAAACTCGGTGAGGTGTGGGTACTTAGGTCATCTTCCGATGGATGTTCCTTTGACTACCCCAATTGGGGTATAGTTGTGAACTTGTGTTGTTAATTGCATAGAATTCCATTTAGAATAATAAACATATTATATATTATATTTCGGTCTTAAAAATAGTGACAGTTGTAAACCTTTCTTTACAAAGTATAACATTTTAACATTTCCCTCACTGTACATAATTGAAACTGCAGTATTTGTAAAAAAAAATCCAGGATTTTTCAAAAATGTAGAAACTACAGCCTTTCATAGTCGCCTTCGTCCACGTGATTTAGCTAAACTATGCCAGCAACGCACAAATACTGCATTAATGATGAAGAGTGTATTTGGCATGGCGCCAAAAATATATAATAAAATACCACTAGAAATAAGGTTGTGTAACTTAAGTCTATTTAGAAGAAAATTGAATGAGTTGTTAACTAAAAGATGTTATTATACGATAGATGAGTTTTTGAATGATAAATTGTAATGATGATGCATGAATTTATATAGATAATAATCTAGGTACTCAAAATTTTGTGCGCCGCAAGGCAAACATGAAGAACCTATAATGTGAACATTGTCATCTGTATTTAAATTACTCATGTTTAAGCAAATAAATTATCTTTATCTTTATCATAATCAAAGAGGTTAATGTATCTATACAAAGACACTTACGTAATTTCAAATATTAAGCTTGCCAATCTTTCTATAAGTATTTGTTAACAAATACGTTCTTAAAAATAACGGCTATTAAACTGATATATACGTTATATAATATACGGTTATTAGTATATAAATATTTCGGATAGGACTGTAAGTAGGCCTTGAAGAGCCTCGTTTTCACCCGGTTTAGTACAGCTCCTTAACTGTCACCAGTCGCCATCACCGCCCGGAAACGACGTCCTTCAGAACATCTGTTGCAGTTGGTATTCAAAGGCCGTGCTGAATTTTAATATAAAGGTGGCAAGTGACTTATATATTCGCTTGATATATTGAAATATACGAAATAAAGGTCTTTATATTATGGACGATAGATGCAATGTCTTACTTTGGGATAGTTCTTGATTAGGTAGTTTCTTAATTCAAGGTGGGGGTTTAAGAACGCCACACCAAAGCAATTCATCTAAAAAAGCAATATTGCCATTTGACACATCTTGAAATTACGCACTTACTTTTATATGCGCAGATGTCAAATTGCAATATTACTTTTTAGATGACTTGCTTCTATGTGGCCTTTTTACCACTCCAATAATAATTCTAGGCTTCAACTCGCAATGCCAGTACCACTTATAAAGACAAATAAAGTCTTGAACTTGAAACGGTTTGAGTCACGCGCATATTACTCACAATCATAACATTCATATAGCGAACGGCGGCGCATCAAACGCGCGCGATGCGTAGGAGACGGGATTAATAATAGTTAACTCGCTTCCGCTGCGCCCGCGCACGTTGTAGCGCCAGGGTTGGATGATGTTGATAAGACAATCAGGCGGGACAGGATTAGCTTCGACATAGACGTATTAGTCAGACTAAAATGATTGTAAGGAGTTTTCTATTATGTAGTTCGATTTTCTTCTATGTCCATAAAAAATAACTGAAGTTACCATAATATTTGTTTTTTTTTACTTTCCTGGATGGACATGTTACAAAACTTGAACGAAGGCAAGCAAATGTATATCAATGTATCTTAGGACGTTTCACTTCAATAGTTTCGTTATCACTTCAATAATGAGTAGAAAAAAACCTATCAAAACATTTTTTTGACAACACCAAAATTTACACATTTATTCAGCGTCATGGCAACCCTAAACACTATTGCTTTGGCGCAAATGTTCTGCGCAGGGCAATGCGCACGCGCACTTTACTCCCATTTCAGGAGAACGTAAACAAATAAATTTTCTTTAGTACTCCTGTCGATTGAAATATAGAGCGTGTTTTACTCTTTATAATGGTTTGCTATACACAGAATACGCAGAGACGTTGTAAGTAGTTACAAACTATTTCTTATAGAAAATAGTTAATTATAAAAAGTTTAAACACCTAATTTACTATTCCTTCCTTCCATCGTGTGGGTTGTAAGATCAACGAATCACCTCTTCAACCCTCAGGGTTACTATTGAACCGCCAATGGCCCCTGACATGGACATACTTAGGTACATAGTAGCCGGGACCGACTTATTTTAACCCACTGAAGCACGGATCATATAACCTCGTTGATCAATTTACTGTTTAAGTATTTTTGTATATTCTCATTATATTTTAGCATTATGCTTGTAATAAGACCCTCAGGCCTGTTGTCTTAAACGTTGTACCGGGTGAGAGCCTTCAGCGCTTCCCATTTGTCCGGCCAAGTAGTTAATGCCATCTGCGGCAAATCTACAATAAGTCACGTCAAAAAAAAAGCTTGTAATAGGCTAGTTTCCAACTAGTCAACTCAGTTACTTTTTACTAAACGTCAAAACACAAAATGACTATGGAATTTGTATGAAATAGCACTGTGTGACGTCATAGAAAAACGTGATAAAATATCGGACTTATTATTTACATTAAAAATAAAAATAAAAAAAATAAAAATCATTTATTTGCAGACAAAAAAGTCCATAAACATTGTCCACATTGTTCTTGATTAAAATTCATAAACAAGTTAAACAGAAATAAATAAGTCAGAAAATGTTTTTCGTTAGTTCGTTATCTGTCTTTATTTAGTAATTAGAATTTCATAATATCTTGAACCTAGTACACGACCCAATTTCAGAAATAATTTTACGAGCCGATTAGAATACAGGGTGTTAGTGACATCGTAACGAATACTCAGAGGGTTGATTCAGACCATGATTCTGAGTTAATATCAAGTGGAATTTTCCGTCGCAAAATTCAGTTTTTTTTTATTATTTTCAATTCTATACTTGATATTGATACTTGATATTGATATATGAAAATTCCACTTGATATTAACTCAGAATAATCAGCTGAATCATCCCTCTGAGTATTCGTTACGATGTCACTTACACCCCATACAAGTACATACAGTAGCCATACAAGTAGGTATGGGTGTTAGTGACACTGTAACGAATACTGAAGGGGATGATTCAGACCATGATTTTGAGTCGATATCAAGTGGAATTTCCTGTCGGAGAAGTCATGAAAATTTTAGAGCTTATTTAAATTATTTTCCGTTCCATACTTTTGCGACGGAAAATTCCACTTGATCAACTCAGAATTATGGCCTGAATCATCCCTCAAAGTTTTCGTTACGATGTCACTAACACCCTGTATAGGTAATAATAATATAATTATTACAGACATTACAGGCTGATCACCTGGGACCTTTGGTTGGTCAATAATAACCCTGACACCAGGGTTGATGGGGTTGATAATTCAACTTACAACCCACACGCTAGTAGTAGTATATACGAGTAATTATCGAATATTTTACTAACACAAAGATTACAGTTGGCACTTAGTACGCTTCCGTCAATATTTGTTGTATGAGCGGTAAAGTACACATTATGTACACGCAGTATGTATTATACGACCACTGATGTGCCTTTTACAGGAATGTTCCCACTTTGGAACGTTCCCGGCAGTAAAAAGACGCAAAACATATGTAAAAAGAGGTTTAATAGTAAGGACACTGGTCCTTTAGGCAGACAGTGGTGCTAATTCCTGTAAACACCATCTAATTTTATTTTAAGTTATATCTGTCATTTTCTTATCCGCCGAAAAGTAAAGGGACGGGTAATCTACAAGCATAAAATTTATGGAACACACGTCAAAGCACAAATCTAAAACAACCGTCTAAAAATTTTACATTGGCCAATATCCCGACAGAATTATGTTGACAGCACACGTCAAACGGTTTGCATACCAACGAGACACCTTTTTGATTCGCCCGGGTTATTAATTCATTTACTCTTTCTTCCTAAAATTGAGAGTTGTCAATCATCCGTCCCTTTCCTTTTCGACGGATAAGAAAATGACAGATATAACTTAAAATAAAATTAGGAGGTGTCTGCAGGGATCGGGGCCAATACCAGAGTACAAAAAATAACAATTTGAAAAAGAAAAGCAGCCGGTGCATGTTTTTACAACGAGAACATTTCACTTTGGGAACATTCAAGGGAACAGCACATCATGATTACGACAAAGATCCATTTATTACAGAAAAAGAGTCGTCGTAAATGTAACGAACGTTAAGTGTATTATTACACTTGAGTTTACATACTGATCAGTTGCACTTTGGATCAAGGTAAAGTGCGGTATGTTCTGCGTTAATGTAACTAACACATGTTGGCAACATCAAAGTCTATATTATAAATTTTACTGTAATATTTTTTCCTATGGCAATATTACAGGACTTTTACGCCACGGTCTTTGTCGACGAGACACGTTTTCTTACATCTCGGTACTTATGTAAATATTTCCTAGTTTTTTATTACAATACAGTTCACATAACATATCGAAGGGGTTTTATTTACCGGAGCGACCATCATCGCCTCCAACAACACCATCAATCTATAAAGGGGGTAAGGAGAGAATAGTGCCGATTGCAACCGCCAACTTAATTTGACAGGTCTAAAATTTGCTCCAACTCTTTCTTGCTCTTATTGTAAGTGAAAGACGGGACGTGTTGTTCTCGCGGAATTCAAAACAAAAGAAAAATAAAGTTCTGAATTCAAATTTATGAGCTAATTTAAGGGCTGTCCAACTATAATTAGGGTTTGTGTCCGTTCAAAGCCACCAATGGCGATGAACCCAGTAATCATTTCATTTTTAAGTTATATCTATTCTGTCATTGTTTTATCTGCCGAAAAGGAAAGGGAGTGATGACAGAGCTGTTGTGAATGAATTACTGGATGAAATAGGCATTTCGCTGGTACGCAATCCGTTGACGTGTACTGTCATCTTAATTATGTCGGGTCACACGCCCGCTTTCCTGCCGACTCCTGAAGTCTGTTACTGTCCTTGCTAATATTAGGTGCATATGACAGTCTGAATTGACTGTTATCTTATATTAAATATGACTGTGTAAGTATCACCAGTCGAGTTCCAACGATTGATCCAATGAATGCGTTGGCGCAATAAACAGCAAGTTATATGTGTTTTGTATCGGACTGAGGCGTAGGTTTCGCTTGCTCTGATTGTTGGCAGTTCCTTGTTATTATCGACCACAATGTACTTGTTTATTCCATGTTTTGATGTAGTGTATTTGACAAGACAACGAACACGCCCGTATTACCATGGTAGGAAAGAGCCACAGATCACTTGATGCTGGGCTCCTAATGTAGGTGTTTCTATCTTGCCCACGGCAATCATCGTTTTTACGAATACAAACGAATGCTAATTTCCATGTTCATCAATTATTAGAATATCCAGAATTTGAATTCAGAACTATATAATTGTTGTGTTGTTCACGCGGAATTCAAAACAAAAGAACAATATAAGTAGATGAGTAGTCTATGTGCGTGTTTAGTAATATCAGTAATAAGTATACATTTAGTTTATTTGTAACTCATAGTTATCAACTCATTTACGTATTGAGTCTCTTTCAGGCTGTCCAAGGTTAGCTGGAAGAAATACAAATTAGGGATAAGCTCGCCTATGCTTTACCTAACGATAAACTATATGTAAATTTCCTTTGTATTTTAAAGTAATAAAGAGTATACAAATAAACAATAAAGTACTTAGTTCTGAATTCAAATTCTGATAATGGTAAATCTAATAATGATGAACATGGAAATTAGCGTTCGTTGGTATTTGGAAATGCGATAATTGCAGAGGGACAGTAAGAAAATAGAAGCACAGTACCTACTTAGATGGATCGATTCGGAGAGATAACTAACGAGTACATATACATATGTTTCATAACGAGTAGATGTAACAACTAACATATTTTTT
The DNA here is from genome assembly GCF_024362695.1 of Pectinophora gossypiella. Lineage (NCBI taxonomy): Eukaryota > Metazoa > Arthropoda > Insecta > Lepidoptera > Gelechiidae > Pectinophora > Pectinophora gossypiella. The sequence continues at coordinate 15,006,292 of NC_065409.1, forward strand.
GATTTTATAAACATTCATCATTTTAAAATCTCTATACACTCTTTGTTAGAAATTAAAGTATGGTAAACATACCTAAATAACACATAAACTTGCAATCGGAAACGAAGGGCGGTTAAAGTGAATAAAGTCGAAATTAGCATAATATGCGGCTGCCGGCGTCAGCTGCGCGTGCGCCGGCAGGTGTCCGAGCACCGATTGTACCCCCCTTCCTCCTGCCACTCCCACCCTTTCTTGTACATTGATGATTAATTCGCATACTTACACAAATACTTACTAAAATAATAATATACCTAAATAAAGGAAACTAGTACTGACGTTTATCAAAGCACTGCAAAAGAGGGTTGAATTTTCGCATATGGATTCGGTCCTTCTTTCAATATTACTATTATATATTATATATCTATAACAACCTCCGTGGTCCAGAGGTTGAGCGTTGGGCTCACAATCCGGAGGTCCCGGGTTCGGTTCTTGGTGGGGACATATCACAAAAATTACTTTGTGGTCTTTAGTTTGGTTAGGACATTACTGGCTGATCACCAGATTGTCCGAAAATAAGATGATCCGTGCTTCGTAAGGCACGTTAAGCAGTTGGTCACGGTTACTAATTACTGATGTAAGTAAGTAGCCGTTACATGAGCCATGTCAGGGGCCTTTGGCCGCTCAATAGTAACCCTGACACCAGGGTTGATAATGTTGGTACTCCACCTCACAACCCACACGATAGAAGAAGAAGATATATAGTCATTAGGCTAGCTAGCTAGAAGGGCTTTTTGGAAATTCAACCTCTTAGGTGGTAAAAGAGATGCAGACAAGCGGGGGGGTTAAAAAGGCGACATTGAAGCAATTCACACAAAAAGCAATATTGTTATTTGACATTTATTGACATTGTGCATTTACTTTTATATGCGGAAATGTCAAATTTAGATGAATTGCTGTGACTCCACGTAGATATGTATGTGAGATAGAATATACATAACAAGCTAAACATTACAGCTAGATCACATCACATCTTATGCACTTTCTACTTACCCTTTTTTTTTGACGTTGGGAAATGCTTTATGCATACCACGCCGCCCGGGGGGACGACGTGGTTATGTGGGACTCCCGGGTGTCGCCACCCGGTATACCCACTAAAACCCAACGGTGTTCCTCTTTGTAGCCGTGTGGCGGGGATACGGGAACGCAATTGCACACAACCGCGTCCCCGCCGGCGGATGCCCTTTAGGGCACTTTCTACTTACCCTGCTAGATAAACACCTCATCGACACACTTTTACACCCGCCAGCATAGGTTGCTAAACACTTTTTCACCTTAAACCGTTGCCGTACAGCCAAAATGTTAATATTACTTTTGTGGCTGGCTGTACGGAACACGATAGATGTAATGTATGAAAGAAATGTATGTCGATTGTAATCTGGCGGACGTAAACGATATGCGAATCAGCTTGTTCGCGCCCCGTGGAATGTTAATTAGGATAATTAGCATGTTGTACTATGTACGGTACCACGCTTATGTTAAAAGGAAATGCTGTGAGGATTATAAAGGGATTTGTAGAAAGGCCTCTGATATACTTAATCATAAAACTTTTTCTATTTGCCCATTCGGGCAGGCAAAGGGAACTTAGCCCATACAGCCTGGTCTTATGTTTTGCCTTTTTTCCTTTGTAGAATCTGTCATAATAATATAACGTATTCAGTCTTCACGCTTCAGGTAAAATCCTTAGTTTTTATAGTTTCATGCATATTCCGATAAATATCATAAAACTATAATTATAGTATATTCATCCGTCAATTGTCTATGGAATAAAATTTTAAGATTATAAAATGTGTCGACTCTAGCCATTTGTAGCAATCTCCAACTGAAAAAAAATAGGTTGGTTTCTAAAACTAGCTCTATCTATCCCTGTCTTATGTATTACTCATCGTAAGAGAAGGAAGGCTCACTTTTTTAGCCGAACCAAAATAAAATATAATCTAGTCCCTATTAGCTGCTTATCATCCCTTCCAATTTAAAAAGCGGTTTCTAAAAAGCCCTCATTGAAGCAATTCATCTAAAAAAAAAGCAATATTGCTATTTGACGTTTGACGACGTAATGTCAAATTACGCACTTTGTGACGCGCGAATGTCAAATTGCAATATTTTGTTTTTTTAGATGTTTTTTTTTTTCAATTCAATGTGGCCTTAGAGCAGCCCTACTACCAGTTCTGGAATGTGCAGATTGAAACATTCATTGGTATGAATTCTTCTCCACGTCATTTAAATGTAAATGTAAGGCTCGCTACTGTGTGTATGAAACTGGACTGATACAGTAAGTAGATGGGCCCGTAGGTGGATCCTTTCCCGTTCCTTTTTATCGTTTGTTAACTTAAATTTTAATTTATTTATGCTCACAAAACAAATAATAATACAATTTATTTATTGTGTCACCGGGTTGTTCAAAAGTAAAATGATTTCGTGCTTCTGAGGACACGATAAGCCGTTCGTCCCTGTTATTAGCCGTAAAAAAACTTCCTTTAAGAGAGCAGTAGGTTGGAGTACTCGTAGTCAGAGGTACATTCGTCGCAAGATGAACTAAGTACCCACACCTCACCGAGCTTTCTGTTGCACCAACGTGATAGATGGTGAGCCGTATCGCCGTCTAATGTAAAAAGTATACTACTAATTCTATATACTAATACTACCACACAATAATAATACTACATCATCATCATCATCGTCAATTTAAGAGCCACGCTCTTGTCAGTGTAGCATTTTCCATTCCGGTCTATCAAAGGCCAATTTCTTGACTTCCCTATAAAACACGACGTTAACCTTTTCTTTAATCTGTTCCATGTAAGCTCAAAATACTACAAAATAATACTACATTTTGTATTAAAATAAGGTATAAGGTGGGTCACTGTGTGGTGTCTAAACTATTAAGTATGTAACTGGTCATTTAAAACTATTTTAGTGATATTTCTGCTCAATCGAAATCTCAATATAACCTACCTTTCTGTTAAGTATTCAACCTTATATTAATTCGTAGCCTACTTATGAATCTGTTATTAAAAATATGTTGCCATTTTCATCAATCTTGATAAATGATGATTGAACAATAATCGGTACACCATAATTTAAAAATAAACGTCTAATATGTTTTTTTTATGTATTTTTGATCGATCAACGGACATTTTCCAATTTAACAAACTTCGTTACAAAATTAATATAATTTTATGATTATAATTTATAACTCCAAGGATAATTTATATCCTATTAATCAGAATACGATAGTTTATCACTAATATTGTTTAAAATGTATGTGGCATATAATTGGACCTCGATATTTGTAATCATAATGTAGCAGTTTCTATTAATATAACAGACATACGGTTAACCAATTTATAAAATGGCTTTCTATGATATTCGAATGTCTTGAGATTCATTTACATAATCGAAGAAAGATAAACGTTTATTAAGTACCTATGTTACAATTGGCTTCTAGACAGTTGTAACAATAAAATATGACAGATTTGGTAGTTTATCACTTAATAATAATTATCCAATAGTTTTTTTATTAAGATCATTTTCAATTATTTTATTTTTACAAAATAAAAATGCCATGACGGAACTTCGTGTCACATTTCACAAAATAAACAAAAACTATCTGTCAGGTTTCAAGATATACTGTTTGACAGTTTATTTATTAGTTGAAATGTGACGTCTCTGGACAAAATGACCGTGACTATACGTTTTCGCGCGAAATTTTAAATAATAGAAGAAAAATAGGTTTTTTTTCTATGATAAAAAGCTTTTTCGAAAAAATAAAATATTTTTAGGTAGAAATTAAGCGCTTGTATTTTTTTAAAAAACTTATTCGAATACTGTCAAGTAGCTAATTAAAAAAAAGAAAACAAAAAGGTACAGTCATTGTGATTGTATTATCAGGAAATCTTAAAAACTTTATGTTGTAAGTCGGCCATTTTGCAACATTTTGGCATTATGTTGTTTGCAGATCAGGGTGTTATACAATATACGCATAATGTTAACTAATTCTCGGAACATCTATGAGGGTGGGCAGAGAACACTTATATTGTAGTCCAGGGTCGGATGGACTACAATATAAGACCCTTACTGATATGAACCTTATAATATAAACTAAAAAGAAAGAAAAAAGGAAAAACAAGAAAAAAAATGTTGTACCTAGTTCATCCGATGAGTACGTATATAGTCGTCAGCTTATGTTATGTGGCTATTATTATTTTGCAGAAGACACATAATTTCCTAATTCGAATTTCAAATATTCGTGACATATTCGGAATAAACAAAATCAATTAAAATAAAAAAAGAAAAAATAATTAAAAGAAGAAAAAAGATAGAATGAGAAAGTATAACAGTGAGTGGAATATTTATTTTTAGAACACCGCGACACAAATATGTAATGAAACACGTGGTACCTCTACTCTCTCTAACGAAACCTACCCATTATAAAATATTGTATAGTCCACTCCACAACATTGCATAATAAAATGACGCTTTATTCTTACGCACACATAAAGTTCTACTCACCGGACCTTATTTTATGCTAAGTATATTGCACAACTTTTATTACAAACCTACTAATGATTTTATCACTATTGTAAAATTACAATAACGGCGACACTAATAGTGTTTTTGTCAATTTGAAACCTTAAACGAACACTTTTGTTTTGAAATGTTTAAACAAAACATGTTTTAATCAGTTTGCAGACAGACAATGTTGCGTAAATTTCTTTCTTAACTGTTGAAAACTCTTATTAGCTCTTGAACAATAAAAATGTTTCTAAAGAAACTCGTTATTCGTACCCTCAAAGTTTAACTAAATACTGGCCCCGAATCCTGCTGACACCTCCTAATTTTATTATAATTTATACCCGTCATTTTCTTATCCCCCAAAAAGGAAGGGGACGGATGATTGACAACTAAAATGAATGAGTGAATGAATGAATAACCCGCGAATAAAATAGTCATCTCGCTGGTATGCAACCCGTTTGACGTGTGCTGTCAACTTAATTCTGTCGGGCTATTGACCAATATAAAGGGAAATTTACAATAAGTCACGTCGAAAAATATAAAATAATAAATCCGTCTTTCTTTCTCAAACTGCCCTTTCTATAATGAAATCTATTTTATGACCACTCCACACTCGTTCCCTAAAAGCAATTAACTCACGAGAGGACTGTAATTCATTTGGATTGAAGCACAATCGCATTGTTCACATTTCTAATTTAAAATTTGATTACAATTGCCACAGCATCCCCTTTCACTTCCCCCGTATTGTTAGCAGACGTTGTAAAGTCACGGTGACTTGTGGCTGGTGAGTGGTACGCATCGAGGATGTAACTAAATAGACCTTAATATTAAAAATTTTCGCAAAGAATCCAATTTACTAGCTTTGGGGCCCGGAGCCCTATTAGCTCAGAGCGAGACTCTGTGTTTTGATTAGACACAATCGCGAAAGATCGCGGTAATGGTAGTGGTCGCAATCTTATATTTGACATATTCATCAGATGTGTTGACAGAACCCTTTCGTCTGTTATTAGGAGTCTAGAGCTTGTATCGTCGATGCTGGTGACTGGTCGCTCGCACTCGTTTGTGGAACAACATAGAGCAATAAAATCCCCCGTAAACCCAGGATCCGTCCGCAGTAGCGCGCGGTTTACGACTTCCTTCGCGCAACAAAACAACTGATTCTCGCGCGACTTCGCGACTCAATGTCATACACATAAATCGTCTAATTGAAGGCCATTCATCTCGACGTTTTTATACCAATTAACCACCCGCAAGGCCGTTGCGTTTTGTTATTCGCCTTATTCACCGCGGCGGTCGATCGTCGCTAGAGCACCGCTTAATTGTGACCAAATCGGGCGTTGGATCAGCCGGCGTTTCGAACATGATTATCCTACATAGAAGCCTAACCGTAACCTAACCTGGGCAGCGCCTTGTTTGACGCAGACGCCGGCGTCGAGGGCACCTGCCGCCGTATTTATAGGGCGGCCGCAAATCTTACCTTTATGATGAGATAACATCGATCTGAGTCACGCACGCGCAGCCCGCGCGCTACCGTCACGCCGCGTTTGCGATTGAGAAACGGTGATGGATGGGTAGCGTCCTCCGTCTAAGATAGCGATCGACGATAGCCGGGGGCGTCGCCGCGTTGTGCAAGCTTATGAATAATTACCACCATGACGGACGTTCGATTCACTGCCAAGGACGCCTTTTCGCTTTTAGTCGGCCATCGATCCGTTCGGTTTCGCTCTCAGGCCCGTTGCGCCATCCCGGACCAGCTAATGACCACTTGCTCAACCCGCTACGCCCACAAATCACTTTATTATGCAGAAAGTGATTCGGAACAAATGGACGAGACGGCTGTAGTCAACGGCTCGTACTGACAGGTTGTACCTTATTTCTGCCTGTTAGAGCGCAGGAGATTACATAATGACGGTGTCTGCATGGTTTTCGACTATCGGACGCACCAGATAATTTTCCGGGCCCCCTTTTTATCCCCTTAAAGGGTGTTAAGAATCTTAATAAGTGTTGCTAAACTATCGACGGTTTTCATCTAAAAATGAGTAATGTATCGATAGGCTTATCGATAGTCAACAGTAGATAGTGTTATAGCGTCTTATTATCCGCCAACTGTAGATAGACTATCAATTAACTATCAATGGGCAATACTATTTTATCTCTGTCTTGATTCTTAAACTATGTTCTGTTCATACCCAATTTCATTTTAATCAGTTCAGTTGTGCAAACTTGAAAGGAACAGATGGATAGACTTACTTTCATATAATATCATATCAGACAATTATTATTATATATTAATAAACATTTCCTAATTTTCTCCCATTATATCTGTCCATCTATAAAATTAACATTGATTCAAATGCCATTTATTTTGTTTTGAATAAAGAATAAGTTTGATGTTTGAAAGTGAACGCAATGATGCGAGGATTTACCACGAGACGATTGTAATTTACAGCTGTAAGGGTTTGCTTGGTTGTATGGAAAAATTACTGTTTTATCAGTCTGATAGTGGCTCTCGCATATTCATAAAAGTTGACGGGCCCTCGTAAATATGGCTCGCTGAGTGCGTTGAGGCATCGGCAATAACTCTCGTGAAGGGATTACAAGTTGTACGGGTATAAATAGAAGTTAGTGGTTGTTATCAAGAAAAATATATCTACAATAAAATACAACTAACGAACACGTCTGCGATTTATCGTTGCAGCTCTCTCTGGCCGCAAACGAACAATATTCTTGGATTTTATAAGTTATTTCGTTATTTGCAAAATATAAAGCTTTGTGCGGCTCACCGCGTAGTCCTTTTATTAGCAAAATCTCCGTTGTTTTAACTATTGTATATCGTTGCGTTATAGTGAAAACCGCGTAAGGACCTTTTAGGAAATATCACATTCTGGTGTGTTTTTCTTCATCATAAACTTACATAAACATAAACAGCCTATATACGTCCCACTGCTCGGCACAGGCCTCCCCTCAATCCATCGGAAAAGTACGGAATCATCTTACTTTTTCGGAAAATCAGGTGATTCAAGCCTGAAACGTCCTTAACAAACAAAGGACAGTCTCACAAAGTGATTTCGACAATGTCCCCATCGGGAATCGACCTCGGACCTCCAGATCGTGAGCCTAACGCTTTAACCACTAGACCACGGAGGCTGTTTCTTCAACAATACCTCGATTTTTTTTAATTTCATACCCGATAAAAATTTTAACAACAAATTCTTACTTGAATCGAAACTAACTTGTCTATTGCGAAGTTTTGGCGATCATGAGGGCAATGACATCCGAATGTGATTTTTCAAAAAGGCGCTTAATTATTTATATAAATACGGTTTGTTTAAATTACTCATCATCATCATCAGCCTATTAACGTCCCCACTGCTGGGGCACGGGCCTTCCCTATGGATGGATAAGGAGATCGGGCCTTAAACCATCACGCGGGCCCAGTGCGGATTGGTGATTATTAACGATTGCTAATGCAGTCGGGACCAACGGCTTGACGTGCCTACCGAAGCACGGAGGAGTTCGAGATAAAAACTTTTTTTTTGTGGTCACCCATCCTATGACCGGCCTTTGCGAAAGTTGCTTAACTTCAACAATCGCAGACCGAGCGCGTTTACCGCTGCGCCACCGGGCTCCTCAGAGTTTAAATTACTCACTATTTTAACACTATCTTCACCAAAACAAACTATAATTTCGTTCGAGTCTCAATAAAACAGTGCAATCTCCATATTGCGTACAATAAAGTACTTGGATTTATAACTCTAATGCACACGCAATACATCGCATAATGAAGTATCTCACTTTATAGTATTTCAACTACGTTTTGCCCGCGGCTTTGTTTGTGTAATTCCTAATATAAACACCACGCGCATTTGATGTCAGAAGCTCGAATATTTAGTTATTAGGACATTATAGGTTGATCACCTGATTGCCCGAAAGTAAGATAATCCGTGCTTCGAAAGGCCGTTCTTACAGATGTAAATAAGTAGTCGTTACATGAGCCATATCCTTGGCGGCTCATTAATAACCCTGACAACAGGGTTGATAAGGTTGGTAATCCACCTCACAACCCACACGATAGAAGACTATTTTCGTGCGAGGTCAGGTAGAATACTTCTTTGACTCAATATTTTATTAATAGGTAAGTATAATACAGACGGCGGAATGACGGTGGACGGTAATTAGTAGGCGGAGGACAGGAGTCCTAGTATGGCTTTGTAATAGACTACTCTGGGCGCCATCCCACTCGCGTCAGATAGAGTACTACGGGGCGGAAGGCAAGAGGGAAACCACTGCCCTATTTTTCCCTAAAAAAGTAGCATGGAAAATACTGCACCGACAAGAGCGTGGCTCTTAAATCGATGATGATGAAGTATAATAAAAAGGCTGAATGCTGGACTACAGACAAGCACTCCTTTGCAGAACCCTCCTCCTCCACTTCCCCCTCCTTTGAGAGACCTTTTTTTTTTCTTTTCATTATTATTACCTTAGATCGTGAGAGGATTGCCATCAATCTCGATGTAACACTAAACTCTAACTATAGTGTCGGGGCCGAATACTCTCAATTAGTCGAGATGTTATTATTATCTTTAAATCGATTTGGAACTCTTGCGCTGTTGATTTCGTCATTGTAATAGTAATTTAAGAACGTTTAATTTTGAATGCTAGTTGGGCGTTAGAAATAAACTTATTATTGGCTTGTTATTAACAAATACATTTTGATTATTCACAGTGAATCTTGCTCGTAATCGCTTTTAAAGTAATGCATCACAAGTGGTTTAAGAAGAAAACTTGTATAGTACAATTATAGTTTTTTAAAGCCGTGGTAGCTCAGTTGGTAGAACGCTTGCCTCTCACTTTGAGGTCGCAGGTTCGAATCCAGCACAATCTTGGACCAATGATTGTTTTAGAATTAATGTTTGGATCGTAAATGATTATCACTTGCTCAGTGATGAAGGAAAACATCGTGACAAAACCTACATTCATTTCGAGAAATACATTTTCGGAGGTATGTGACCTAATCTGTATTGGGCTGGTTTACCCTTCGCGGGTTGGAAGGTCAGACAGGCAGTCGTTTCTGTAAAAAACCGGACCTGTCAAATCTTCAGGTTAGGAAAGCTGACTCTGTGAAAAACGGGATAATGCTAGGGAGTTGTGCTTTACAAAATATAAACAACCTATTGGGACGTATGTCCCACTGCTGGGCACGGGCCTCTCGTCAATCAACCGGAGCTGGCATTATTTTTTTATTATTTTATTAGAGGGGGATGTGTACACTCTTATACTTTACGACTTCCAATCTACGAATTCGAATCTCGACTGAAATAAAAAACCTATACTTTTTATTTTTCTTAATATGTTTCGCACAGATTCTCAACGTGGTTTTCTGATTTGTACCCGGTTAATGGCAACCCCTATTACGCTGACGAAGAGATGTATGTACTATACATTTATATATATGTACTATATACAGGGTGTTAGTGACATTGTAACGAAAACTTTGAGGGGTGGTTCAGGCCATGATTCTGAGTTGATATCAAGTAGAAATTTCCGTCGCAAAAGTATGGATTGGAAAATAATTAAAAAGAAAAGAAAAATTTTCATGAATTTTTTGACACGAAATTCCACTTGATATCAACTCAGAATCATGGTCTGAATCATCCCCTCAATATTCGTTACGGTGTCACTAACTCCCATACCTACTTGTATGGCTACCGTATGTACTTGTACGGGGTGTAAGTGTCATCGTAACGAATACTGAGAGGGATGATTTATCTGATTATTCTGAGTTAATATCAAGTGGAATTTTCCATCGCAAAAGTATAGAATTGAAAATAATTTAAAAAAACTAAAAAAAAACATGAATTTTGCGACGGAAAATTCCACTTGATTTTAACTCAGAATCATGGTCTGAATCAACCCCCTCAGTATTCGTTACGATGTCACTAACACCCAGTATATATACCTTACAATACCTTTTGTATATTTAAGAAATAATTCTTAACTTTAAAAATATGATGAAAAGATTGAGAGTAATTTTAAATTTCAAACAAATTAAAGAAATATGAAAGGGAAGTTAATGTATTGTTTACGCGTGTTACACATGACGCGTTTCCTTGCACCGAATTAAAATTCACAGTAAAGTGTTAATTTCGGCATTTCCTTGAATTATCCGTGAAATTGTACCTTGCATTTACTTTTACTCTTGGCAAGAATTTACATTCACACCGAGAGTAAAAAGTTGTTATCCCCATTTGTATAATTAGATATAATTATTAAGTAGTGCAAGAATTCTTGTATTGTTTGAATAAACTTGAAGACTAAGTGCGCGGAAAGCAGAAGTGTTTTGAAATGTATTCTATTATAATGTACTATATCTAACTTATAATATGAATGGTTTTTTTACACCTTAGTTCCATTAAAAGTAGAGAGACGTAATATACGATCCTGACGATCCGATTATTCTAGCCATAATGGCGGCCTAAACATACACGTTGACAAATACGTCATACATTCATGCTTCTTCCAGCGTCTTGATTTAAATTGCCAAGTTCGTCTAAAATTCCCGTTACGTCGGTTATGTCATGTTCGCGTTTTTGCCGGCGACATGCTCGCGCGCAGGTGCGTGCGTTTCGGCGAAATTCGACGGCGTTCGTGCCGCGTTCCGAAATTAAACGAGAATTTACGACCAATCAGAGATCGCGGGCCGTTTGAAGCCGATTTCAAAACGTTAATGATTAAAGTTTTATGTTTTGTGCGTCCTTGTGGAACGTTGATGTATGGTGATGGAAAAATACTAATTCGACATTTCTGGAAATAAAATTGCTCTGTCCAAATCCATAGTTGTTCATGTCACCTTAAATCTTAAGTGACGAAAGACTGTTAAAATAGTACCTAACGACGTTCAAGGCTTAACAATTATCAACTTTAAGCGGTTTGATTGACACAAATACAATCTCATTAAAAAAAACCAAAACATCTCCCAAGTTTATGTTTCTTTACGATCATCAGAAAAATATTAAATACATACAAAATAAATCGTTCATTTCATTTATTTTTACTTCAATATTAGATATTGTTTTTTATTTATTATCAGGAATACCAACTATACATTACACATTTTTAACAAAGATAATATTGCTATATTTAATTATTTTCGTATTTTGTGCACATTTTTGATTGACAAATATATTGATATACGTAGTCGGTCCCAAAGTTCTGTCACAGGCACATTATTTTTAAATTTCGAACATGCTTTTAGAAAAATTTTATGGCGTTCCATTTTTGAATGTTTGACAATTATTTTAAAACAAAAAATGATCATTTGCCGTGATTTATTACGATGGAGTGGACCTTGAAAGAAAACCGAATCGCAATTTTAGCGTTGCATCGCTGTGGACACTCGCCGAGTACCATTTTCAAGTTGCTCAAAAATTTGAAAATAACACTTAGGTTTGTGTATCGTACCATAAATAGGTATAATGAAGTCTCAAGTGTTGAGGACAAGAAAAGAACTGGCCGGCCTCGCTCCGCAAGAACACCAGCAGTGATCAAAGCGATAAAGGCGCGCATACGAAGAAATCCTGTCCGAAAACAGAAACTGATGGCTTTGCAGATGGGGGTCAGTAGAAAAACAGTCAAAAAGGTTTTAAACGAAGACCTTAAGTTGCGAGCATACAAGAAAAAGAGTGGACACTTACTTAATGCCCGCCTGAAAGCAATTAGACTCAAAAGATCCCGGTTGTTATTAAAACGGTACGCGAGAAACCGACACCGTGACATACTTTTTACAGACGAAAAAATTTTTGATATAGAAGAAAAGTACAATAAGCAAAACGATAGAGTGTACGCAGAGAACTCTGAAGAAGCAGGAAAAAAAGTTCCGCGGGTTCAACATGGGCATCATCCATCTTCAGTGATGGTCTGGTTAGGTGTCTCTTACTATGGGCCAACGGAGGTTCATTTCTGCGAAAAAGGTGTCAAAACCAGTGCAAAAGTGTACCAAGAGACGGTTTTGAATCGGCTTGTCAAAGATCTGCCCAACACGCTATTTTCAGGACATCATTTCGTGTTCCAGCAGGATTCTGCGCCTGCACACAAAGCCAAAACTACTCAAGCCTGGTTCGACCATCAAAAAATTGACTTTATTAGACACGAAGATTGGCCTTCCTCCAGTCCGGACCTTAATCCTCTGGATTATAAAATTTGGCAGGTCTTAGAGAACAAGGTCTGTGCTAAACCCCACAAAAATTTGGCGAGCCTGAAGTCAGCCATAATTAAAGCCGTCGCTGAAATAGACATGAATATGGTGCGTGCTGCGATAGATGACTGGCCGCGGCGTTTGAGGGAAGTTATTAAAAACAAGGAGGTCATTTCGAATAATTTTAAGTTATTTTCATTTCTTAATAAATATACTTTAAATTGATATATAAATTTTTATAAACTTATTGGTACTTTTTATTTTATCACTATTTTCATATATGACAGAACTTTGGGACCGACTACGTATGTATGTCATTATTTCGTATGTTGTAAAATTCAATTCGGAAGCGTGCCGATTTTTTTGATGAGAAGTATATATTTTCTACTGTGGTAATAAATATTTGTTACAACTTTCACAGCTTCTTTAAGTAGTACCATAGATAGAAGGGAAACAAAGATTAAATCACAAACAAGACAGAAGTCATTGTCCCGAACTCGTAAATCAAGCTCCCCTATAAGACACCCCTGCAATTTAAAGTTTAAACAAATCGTACCCCAGAGTACGATGGTTAGTGTTGGGTGGGGCTAAGGAGCTGAGGTCCTGGGTTTAATGTAGGCTATGAGGCCAAATAAAGTAGGCCGGGTGTATTGATCTGTTTGAAATTAGGGCCTTTCTTGAGTTTCTTTAACTGTTGCTGAGAAAATAGATAATTTGTGCGTTTTAAAACCGGACCTGTCAAATCTTTATGTCAGGTATGCGGATGTGAACAATAGAATTTTTTATTGACATTTCTAGAAATAATTGTGTATATCGTCCTAAGGTCGAGATTTCCAGAAACAATAGTTAAACAAAGTTTAGATTTAAAAAGGACATTCGGTCTTACGATTGTATTGTCGTGAGATTCAACTCGATTACATGTACAGTAAATAGACAGCGAGAAAAACGAAATCAACTTATTAGTTTTAAAATGGTCTACTAAATTGTCTACAATTTCGTACTTTCAAAAATAATTAAAGTAGGTACTGCTTACTTATTTTCAATTTCTGTTTTATGATAGACTTACAAACTTTAAGTGGTATTTCATTACAGCAATTACAACCATGAAATTGATGAAAAATACGATGAGGATGATCGTGGTGTTTCTTAATCGAAACGCCCAGTCAATCTCCTAGGCTGGAATTAAGTCTATGGATTTTTGATTACGATCAAATCGAAAGCAAATCATCTGTAGCTTACCTAATTTCGAAGTTTATTACTTAGACCTGTATTTACCTATAGTAAGTTTGCTATATCGGGATCGTAACCTAGTTGCGCGATCCCCTTTTCTTCTGACCCATAATACCATAGAATAAAGAATAATACTGCATATAGAACGGTAACTCTCCGCCCCCCACCAATACGTATCCAGCGCCGAGCTAGATTTACCTCACCCCCTCTGGGTCTTACTTTAGTCACACCACGGACACTTCATACAAATAACCTCGTTTTACACAGACACTACACATTGACATTATGACATCATACGATTCAAGACTAAACTATGTTCGAAGGGGGGTGAGGTAAACCTAGCTCAGGCGCTGGTGGGCAGCGGAGAGTTGCCGTTCTATGCGTAGTATTATTGTCATCGTCACTAATTTAAGAGCTACGCTCATGTCGGTGTAGCATTCTCCATTCTTGTCTATCAAAGACCAATTCCTTCACTAGAACACCTTTCCTTTTTGTTTCTTTCTTTTTTAGTATTATTGTATTATTCCTTATTCTATGCTTTAGTTTTATATGGCCGTAAGCAACTAAGGAGTAAGAGAGAGAGAGCGCGCGGACTACCTCGCTCGCACTTACACGTAAGGCATAATCATCATCATGTCTATGGAGTGACCGGATTCTGACTCGATTGACCGCAGAGGGACCCTTTGTGGAGTTAGCTTTACACTAACCACATTCATTTGCTGACGGAGTCTGTTCCCTAGCTGTGAATCGCATCATGTAATATATGACAAGTCACTTGCTTTAACCAAACACGTAAACGCTAAAACCGTATCGTAAAGATAAATGCTTTACGCTTTATTATTTACGATAATTACCTACTCGAGCAGTTAGCAGTTAGAACGTGTTATGTGCGTTCATTTATCAAAATATCCATTACCGGGTTGCCAGGGAGACGGGAGGAAAGTGGGCTTTCGCTGGAAATCTATCTTGAGCCGCCTTGGGCCCAGGATTCGGCAACGTCGTGCAGTTGTCGCAACAGATAGACTGTAAACATATCGCGGCGGCCGCTAGCGAGGCGTTAATCACAATAATGTATATCTAACCGTGCCACCTCGGCAGAAAGGTGTAAAGAGGTTTATAGCATATTCTGAGTAGCGCATAAATCCGACGACGCGCGGTTACCTGACACCGGCGCCGGCGCACCAATCTCTGCTATTAGCGGGAAATGTTTGTAAAGGAAACATATTTGATTAAGTGTTTTATGTTTGTGATTAAGTCATATATTATTATGTTGTAGCTATGATTTTGTTCGTGGATTGATTTACCTAATATTGACGCTTAAAAGACTTTGATGTTTTCCAAAAATTAAATTATCTATTTTTTTCTCTTTCCAGGGGCAAATTCGCGTCGGTCCGCAAACTGCGCCATCTAGTGTCAGGCGAGGAGTACGCCGCCAAGTTTATACGCAAGAGACGACGCGCGGCTGACACTACGCGCGAGATACAGCATGAGGTGGCCGTGCTGGCGCTCTGTCACGGCTGCACGCGCGTCGTGCGCTTGCACGAGGTCAGTAATAAATGTCCCTTTATGCCCTTCATGTGTCTAGTATCTTTTTATATTTAGGTAGTGTTATGCCAAGTTCAAGCGTTACGCACGGCGCGGCTAATCCTACATGCCAGATACAGTCCCTCTATGTCCTTTAAACGTCTAATGTCATGCCAATGTCATTCGCAAGATGCAGCACCAAGCTGACATAGTCAGTCTTATGGGTAGGTAGTCCATCGATACCTATATGTAACATTGAAACAATACTATTAACTAAAAAAAATCTATCTTAGAACCAATATTCTCTGCAAAGTTCCCATCTCACCCGTAAACTTCTCATTCCAGGTGTACGAAACCCGTTCAGAAGTGGCCATAGTCCTTGAACTCTGCGCCGGGGGCGAGCTTCAGCGTTTATTGGACGAAGAGGAGCGGCTGACAGAGGGCGCGGCCCGCCGGGCGCTCCGCCACGTGTTAGAGGGTCTAGCCCATCTGCATGCCCGCCGCGTGGCCCACCTCGACCTGAAGCCACAGAACCTCCTGCTGTCAGCAGCGGGCGATGAACTGCTGATATGTGACTTCGGCATCAGTCGGGCAATACAGCCCGGAGCGCATGTCCGAGAGATTTTGGGCACCAGGGATTATGTCGGTGAGTTGGTGCTCTTATGTTGGTCAAGAAATTGCTCGATCCTTAGATTTTTTTTATTTTTTATTTATTATGTTAACTCCTTAAATACCCTGAACACATTCTTAAGGAAAAAGGAGGATTCCTCTCACGCACTCTACAACTCCTTTATTAACCAGACTGTCTGTGATGCTGGAAAATTACGACGGAACGATTATCTGTGCTGTGCTGATAAAAAGGACAAAATCCTGTCATTTGATATTATAAGGAATTTCACGGACTTCTTCAAAGTCAACCATAGCAAGCCTTCCGTCTTCCATATCCATAATCTAAAAATTAGGAACCTAGAACTTGTAATCTATGAACAAATACCTTTCATTCACGACCAGCTGCAGTTTAACGCCGAGACACTCCTTGAGAATTTTAAATACTTAGCCCACAACGATTCAAGGAAAAAGAAAGTGACGACAATGTAAACATGATGATAATCTAATCAAATCTCGTGATCTAATGAATACATTGTCATATATTACATCTACATTACTTGCCGGCTGAAGCATAAACATGTTTTTAACATGTCTAGGTAGGATTGACTGTAAGAATGTGGTTTCGTTGAGGATTACTTCGCAAAAAATGTTTCAATTTACACGCGATGTTCTTAGTAATGTTAATAATGACAATACTTTCTTCTTTTAGTTTTTCTGTTTCATAATTACGTCTATAATGTCTTCCTTATTGGATGATAAGTGCTGTGTGCCAAAGATATCAGATTAATTTGTAAACTATACACTTAGCTACTTGAATTTTAATAGTGGAAGCGTCTTAAAACAGAGATTCTTATTTTGTATACAATGACAGGTCCCTTCTATAAATTTTAGATTTCCAATGCCCGCCGCCATCTTTCTTATTTTGTAGAATGGGTAGGGACCATAGTATATTATTTATTACTCAATTTCGCCATAGAGACAATAGATGTCGCTAATCGCATAAGTTTACATATGGAAATAAGTGCCATCTAGTGACGGTGTGTCGTACCGTTAGAACATATTGACAGCTAGTACAAATGCTCACCACCGACGCGCCATTTGCACGCGTTTTAGCTGCCTCTTTTGTAATAGAGCGAGGGACCCTCTGTTTTAAGTAGTATATTAGTTACTCCATAATATATCTAATGCCTTGATATCCCTAAAATGCAGATCCACCGGTCTTCAAGATTTATTTTAAAATCGTATGATGAATGAACGATAAATGTAAATAATATCTATGCGGTAATCCTACGCAATACACTTGACTAAGTTACCGACGCATCTTTCCGTCGACTGGCTATTCTAATGCGCAGTAACTCGCCCAGAACGAATATATTATGCACGCGCAAGTAAGAAGATGTAATCGACGCATTATGACGTATTACAGTTATTACACAGTATTACCTCATGGTGTGATGGTCTAGTAACTCGTGTATGTGTGAAGAGATGTGTGTTGGATAGATTTAGGACTGATAGTCGTTTGTAATTTGCTTAATATTGCTACTGGAAAGTTTTGAAAGATATTTTTAGTTAGGACATGTATGTTTAGGTTATTGGTGTTCTTAAAAGCAGTAGGCTAGATTCCAATTTTTACTAAATGTCAAACACGAAATAACTATGGAATTTGCACGAGGTGACGTCATAGAAAAACGTGGTAAAATGTCGGACGAATTATTATGTTTTTCTTTATTAAAATTTATGAATAAGTTACATAGAAATAAGAAAATGTTTTACGGCAGTTTTAGATCTGTCTTTATTTAGTAATTAGAATTTCATAATTTATCCTGAACCTAGTACAATTCCAATACTATTTGTATGGGTGAAATTCGTAGCTGCCGTCACCTTGATATGCTCCAATAGCGCTAAAGGAGATGCGGAACTTTAAAGTTTGCACAATCCGCCCAAATTACTTTCACGCTACTTCACCAAAGAACTTTCAGAACGTTATAATACTAATTTCGAATATGTATCTCAATTCTAGCCCCAGAAATCCTCTCCTACGAGCCGTTATCCCTGGCCGCGGACATCTGGTCGGTCGGCGTGCTGGCTTATGTGCTGCTCAGCGGCTACTCGCCCTTCGCAGGAGACACCAAACAGGAGACGTACTTGAACATCGCACAGTGCCAGCTCTCCTTCCCCAAGGAGCTGTTCCGCGGCGTCTCTCAGCGAGCCGTCAGCTTCATACAGGAGACCCTCGTTGTTGACCCCAAGTGAGTGGAGCTTTTGGCATTTTCAGCGATAAACGACTTCTATATCTTCTTGGTTTTAGTCTTTTGGAGCGGCAACCAAAAGGAGTTCAACTTTATCACATTTTAAAAGTGAGCTGTCAAGATGGAAGCATAGAAATTTTTTACTGAAAATCCTTCGATTATATGGCTGAAGATATCTTCAGGATAACACTTTCTTGTTTTCCGAAGCGAACTGGATGGAGTGCTTCAATGTTGCCTTTTTAACTCCCCTGGTCTGCTAATTTGAAGAAACATAATTGACATGAACAAATAGTAAAACATTCCCATTTATCCGTTTTCAGGGGCCGTCTTACAGTGGACGAGTGCCTGGAGCACCCCTGGTTAAAAGACGACTCGGACATCCCGGCGGTCATCGTCGGCGCCGGCTTCCAGTCCGCGGAGCTGGACGACGACGACTATATTACCAACACGGGCACCAACGGTCACAGCGGCACCAACGGGCACGGCACCAATGGGCACGGCACCAACGGGCATAGCGCCAATGGTGTCAACGTTAGCAGCGTTAGCGTGGTTGTCAACGGTGTCAACGGACATGTCAACGGAGTTAATGGTGTCAACGTATGTAACGGCACCAATGGCACACATGATGAGAAGGGTGTGTATTTTTATAAATTGTATGATATTTTATGTGCCCCTAAACAGGAGTCCAAGTTTTGTCGGCGCGTTGGTCTATGCAAACATCGCCTACTATGCAAGCGTTAGAAAAGTTTAGCGAGTGAAGCCATTTTAAGAACCTCTGCAGACCTAGCACACTACGTAAAGCGCGACGCGACACGAGATAAAATAAGATCTAGCGGAGTCATAAGAAACGAGAAAATCGATATTTTGACATAATTTTATTTCTTATGAAAATATATATCCATTTTTTCTATTTCTTGCCTCTTCTGTAAGTATTATACCCTTGTACGATGGATCTTATCTCGCGTCGCGCCGTGTCGCGCTTTACGTAGTGTGCTAGGCCTGCTGGTTGTCTGGTTCTCTCTCTCATCGGAGTTCTTAGTTCCGTTTTATCTTTGCCTACGTACAGTCATGAGCATCATCCTGTACCCACTTTAGAACCCTATCGTACTAACATATTTGACAATTAATGAAACTTACAGTTCAATTTGTCAAAAAAGTTAATGTGACATACATTGTTTTAAGTTTACGCAGTTATTACCATAATTAAAACGGAAAATAACGGGTTCTTACCGCGTTTAAATCATATGGAAACGACCTACAATTAATAATATTTAAGTTAATAATAATATTGTTTGTATTTCAGAGTGTGAGAACGAGTCCGGGCGGGCGGCGTCCCCGGCGGCGGAGCCCCGCGCGGAGGCCGAGGAGCGCGCAGCGGCGCCGGGCGCGGTCAAACATGCGCATGCGCGGGATGTATCGCCACCTTTCCCCGATGCACCCTCCACGCCTAAAGTGAGTACCATTATGCTAGTTATTTGTGCAGTTTGTGCAGAATAATGTTGTTAATGTGAAAATTAAAAATCGAGTAGTCTACAATGAAAAAACTGATCACAGACAACTGGCGATACATTTTAGGACGTCAACGCAAAATGAGAACGTGAATAGGAGGTTCTGTCAACTAATTAAACTCTGCCTAAATCGCAGTTACCGACAAGCTTCTCTACTTTTTCAGATATGATTGTCGGCACTGGAGATTGCGACTATGTAGGTACTGTTCAGTGGGACAGGGAAGACATTAGTCTTCGCTTTCATTTAATAATTTGCTTCAAATGTGTCTGGTCTAGTGATGTGCCGTTCCTGAAAATGTTCCTTTTGTAAAAACTCTTTAATAGTAAGGACACTGGTGGCTTTATTTTGTTTCTTTCTTGTTACTCTGACCTATCTGACTAAAGGTTTGGTATAACAAAGCTCTTTTTACGTAACTTTTTTTTTCTAGCTGTAAAAAGATCCCAAAGTTTTCTGGAACGGCCCGTCACCGGTCTAGTCTTGTCTCCTGCCTAATCGGGTCGCATTCTTTTGTGCCGTTGTTATGTAGATTTATATGAGAGAAATGTTTCTGTTCTAATTTCTGCTTGTATGACGTCTGGTGATCTTTTTTTTATTACAAGAGTTCCATTTTGCACTGTCCCGAATCTCAGCAGCAAAATCTATCTTGAAATAATTAATATCAGCAGTGACTGCGAGTTATGGATGGCCTGTGGCTCTGTCCACGTCTTTTGGGATACGGGCGTGACTATATGTATGTATGTTCTCTCACCCTGAGTTTATCTGGAAAAATGTAGTGTAGCCGCCGCTGTTTTTGTCTTCTTTAAATGTGTTTCTTTTATGTGCAAATTGTAATTTGATTGCTACTGTTTCTGATAAACGTTGTCTCGTTATACCAGGTGTCACGCAAGTCCGCGCCGGCGCCGCCGTCAGTGCTAGCGCTGTGCAAGAAGTTCCAGCCCGACTACGAGAAGCCCGCGACCTTAGCGCCGGCCGTGTCGCCCAACATGTCGGGCAGCATGTCAGGCAGCCTGCAGGGCAGCATGTCGGGCGAGTGCGCATGCGGGCGGCTGCGGCCGGCGCGCCCGCCGCCGCCGCCCGACCGCGCCGTGCTGTGCTAGCGCCTGCTGCGCTGCTACTGCCCGGCCTTCAGGTGTGTACACGAACATGGTTTTATTATTAAGCTCTCGTCACGCCGGTGGTGTGACGAGTCAAGCTCTCGTCACACTGCCGGCTTGCGCGGCGCCGGACTATTTGTCAACAGGATACAGAGTATAACCTAGTGCGAAATAGACAGACGAAGAAAGTGTACCATTCTGATAGCTGTCATCTACACCATGTTAGTTATAATGCACTGAAATGTAGGAGAGACGGCTCTGCGCGACGGTTTGCGCCCGCAGTGTGACGTCTAGAGCTTCGACAACATCTCGTAAGACCGATTTTTACCCTGATGTAATGACTACACATTTAAGTAAATAATAGGCGGGGCGAATTCCGAAGTAGGACAGAAACGAAGCTGCTTTTATTTTTTATAGAATTTATATAGAATGTAAGGCTGTTTGAACTTGCTTTCCTAAAGCAATGAATACTAATAATATTGTTTTATTTTCTAGGTAGCCGCTAGTAGGCGCTGCAAGTGCCGAATGCGCCAGCGCCGGCACACGCGTGATGTAAATACGTAGCTTAAGTTAGTTAGGATTACACCAGTTGTATTATATTATTGAGTAGGGGCCCGATTACGCGAACTCGGATCTACTTAACGACGCGAGCGGGCGAGGACCGCTCGAGTCGCTCGCGAGTTCGTTTAGTAATCGCGTTCCTACCGCGATGGTACAAAAAGCATAATTATACGCGAACATCAGTTAACGAGGGCTTGTAAATGTGTTCGTTAGTTACCCGCGAGGCCGAGAGCGCCACCTCGCGGGAGTTGTACATAATGAGTGTAACCGGCCACCGTCGCCCGCGTTATATACTTACTTAGGTAATAAATTGTTAATGTGTCGATCACATCGCGTGACATTATATTTTAGAGTAAGTGTTTAGATGATTTTAACAGAGTAATGTATGTTACGTAGGTCGAAACAGTAGCCACTGCCGGCGTTCGCCCCGAGCGGGACCAAAATTTGTTAGTCGCAAATTCCATATCGATAGTTGTTTGTAAATGAAATTTTATCACTAGAAGTGCTCGTTTCTGGGTTGTTGTTAGATAGAGAAATCGTTTAGAGTATGAGCTCAAATTTTGCGACTTATTTCTATGAATTGGAGTGCCTTTGCGCTGGAGCTTAGTTAATTCTCCATACTTAACGAAATGATTTCCATTTTATTGTGTAATTACTTTGTCCTTTCCAAGGATGTCATTTCTAACCTAAGGGAAGATTTATACCTTGTGAGAGCTGTTGTGATTCATAACTCATTTGTAAAAATAAATTATTGTGATACAACTTGTTGTTTGGTGTAGCCCTGTCTTTCCTTTCCTGGTATTCCTTTCTTTACCAAGACTTGTTTACTATCAAAAACTATATTTAGTGATAATTAAGGGTGCATGTTAAAGCTTACGTGGGTCGGACCTAATTATGCTGGTAATTTCTACAAACTTGTTCCACGCCCAATGTAAGTTGGTCCGCGCTGTGGGTAGGTCGACAATTTTGACGGGTTATCTAGCCTAAATTGATCTGACCCGCAAGTTATGGCGTACGCCCGTAATATTTTTATAAGCTTTATACTGACATACTATAAACAAATAGACTCACAAACGCTCAGGATTTTTTCTAGTGTCCCAACGGTGTTGTAAATACGATCGTTCCCTCTTAAGATGTGATGGTTGTTAAAATAAAGAGCAATATATGTGTACCATTTCGTCATTACGCCGATTGCGATAAATTCGACCTTGACACGCCGTCGCTTAGTGACAAGATGTGCCACGGACACCTTTACAGATGTTGGTAGTCTATTTGTTTACATACGAGGTCAATGGTTTTATACCAATGTACGAGTAGACAGATTGTGTTGTGAATTCCTTATAATGTAAATAAAATGAAATAAAAAACGAAATATTAAGATTGGGTATGATTTATTTTTGTACAATGCTAAAACAGTCTTGTTGTGCATATATAATGAATAATATCAATCGGGCACTTTACAACGTGCAATAACTTTTTGCTAATATTTTCACCATTATGATTGTCTCATTCCAATCGAGATCATGAGATAAGTAATGTATACTAGAAATATACAAAGGTTATGTGTATAGATTTAAATCTTGTCGGCTACCTGACTGGGTCGAAGCTAAATTATACAATGCTAATCTGGAATTAGAAGCCAGTCTAAGGTTGGTAAAAAACAACCTTAACTTTTTGCCTGACTTACGAATGTCAATCACAAATTTCATAATTTAATTACGTAAGCAGAATTCCATCGTGTCTGCCTACCCCAACAGGATATAGGCGTGTATGTATAAATATAAGTACCATAGAAATGTATCGCAAGTATCTCATTTGACTAGGTTTCTCTTTGCGTTTCTAGGAAATTACGCGGTGCAAATGCAAATGATTTCATTTCTTCATATATTCCTAGTAACATCTCCAGAGCAATGTCTCCAATACATTATAAGTCACTAGAAAATCACGAATATTAATATAACTTATTGGTTTAGTCTCCCTCTATAAAATTACATAACATTCCAATACTTTTATGCAACATTTTCATTCGATAATTCTATAATATTCTAATAAAATTACAGGCAGTGATCGCTTTTACTTTTTGCATAATGCTCGAGAAAACAAGCACACACACGACAGTTTTATGAAGTAGAGAGGGAAGAAAATACAAAATATTGTTCAGAGTGGACAAATAGGAAGGAAATTCTTAGTTGTCACCACTGGGGCATAGATTAAAGAATAATACGACAGAACGGTAACTCTACGCCCTGCACCAATGAGGGACTTTCCAGGCTACGTTCCCCAAAAATATTATAGATGGCGCTGTCGAGGATTAACGTGACAATTACCTACTTTCTCATTACTCTGAAGAAGCAGACTGCATAAAAAAAATGTTTGGTTCACATTATGTATAGAATTATGTTGCTGCCTATAATGATTATCTTTATTTTGATCAGAATAATAATGGTGGAAGATGTAACTGTGCCTGGGTGTAATAAAAAGGGTCATCATTTATACCCGAAAACAAAGTTAAAGATGCATGTCTGTTATCCATGAAATTAGCATGGTTAAACGAAGGAATAAACGTATTATTTATCTATCTTATCTATGAATATGTGCACAGCGCCATGTATATTGTTTTTGAGGAACGTAGTCTGGAAAGTCCGTCATTCGTATCAGGCGCCGAGCTTACGTGTTAAATGGCCGTCAGCCGGTAAGGAGTAAAAGGGAGCGCGGACTGTGCCTCGCTCACACTTACGCAGTAAGACGGCGGAATGAGATGGATATGTCCGGGGTGTTAGTGACATCGTTATGAATACTGAGGGGGATGATTCATGAGTTGATAGCAAGTTATTTTTTTTAAATTTTATTTTCAGTACTTTTGCGACGGAAAATTCCACTTGATATCAATTCAGAATCATTGCCTGTATCATCCCTCAAAGATTTCGTTTCGTCACTAACGCCCTGTATACTATATTTCTATCTTGCTGTCATGTCTAGTTATTTATCTGGGTATATTAAAAATCCAAGAGACGAAACTCTCAAGACAAAATTATTGATTACACAAGAGACGTTGATTAGAATAGATATTACATCTTCACTACAATAACATAATACATATTCATAATTACATTACATTTGATTTCATATAAAACGTACACGCTCATAGTCATACTTAATCAAGGCATCACATTTCCAATACTTATTGAACGACATAAATTAATTATTATCATAGCATTGATATGAACACGACAATTTTGTCTGTCAATAACTAACTATACGTTCATTGGTGCTTATTCGGGCGGACACAAACTTCACCTAATTTTTTGACAGTTCTTAAACTAATGCCGTCCTTCACTTACAATAAGTGCAAGAAAGCGATAGTTTTAATCCTGTCAGATTAAAACGTTGACAGTCCCCATACAAAATGTTTTGACTTCCTTACGTCCCGCATATTACTAAAATGTTTATATGTCCTGTTAAAAACATAAATAATAATAAAAGTATTCTAAACACGTGCGTACGGTCACGAGTACTAATATGTACACTTTGAAACCATGTCACATTAACTTTTTTGACAAATTAAACCGTAAGTCTCATTAAATGACAATTATGATAGTGTGACAGGGTTCTAAAGTGGGTACGTGATATTGCTCATGACTGTACCTGGTCGTTCCTTAGTGACCCATATATGGGTCACGGACGTACGGAGCTAGTACGTCATGACCCGTATATGGATCGCTGGACTGTCGAAATCGGCACCATTAAGTCAATTTATACAGGATAACACGTAAATTAATAACATCGTTAAGATTGAATTCAAAAATAAGTTAGTATTTCATAGTGATACGTATTTCATTATAACATACATCAACTTCATTCATCGTAAAGGGCAGATTCTCTGTTTGTCTGTTTGGACACAATATTAGGTAAAAGTAGAGTTTAAGAGACTCGACTGCGGCGAGGCGATGATATCGTCATGTATAACAGAAGTCACGTTGAAGCTTTGCCATGCATTTTTTATTGATTGCAAACGCTCTGCGTAACTACATGTAAACGAGTAGGTAAAGTCACTTAGCTCATTTCATTAAAATATAAAACAGTCGCTGAGCCAATTAATGAACTAATACTTGATAAATTAAAGCTTAAATTTAAAAGCAAAAATTATCTTGACGTTGGCCGCGATTCCTGCAGACACCTTCTAATTTTAAGATATACCCGTCATTTTCTTATCCGCCGAAAAGGAAAGGGACGGATGATTGACAACTGTTAATTTTAAAATGAATGAATAACCAAGGCAAATAAAATAGGCATATCGCTGGTATGCAACCCGTTTGACGTGTAACTTAATCCTGTCAATTCCTGTCAGGTTATTGGCCAATATATAAATTTGAGAGGGTTTTTAAAATTCCAGCCTAAAATTGACATCTGTCCGTCCCTTTCTTTTTCGGCGGATAAAAAAATGTCAGGTGTAACTTAAAATACTTAAACTTAGATGGTGTTGTACCGGAATCAGCACCATTCTATTGTTATTTCATTTATTTTTATTAAATTAAAAATATAAATCGTCCGAAATAAATTATTGAATTGGTGACACCTTTAAAACTGGATTTGACATGTATTTTTCTATTTTCTTAGCTTGTCCATTTGCCTAATGCTTATGATAGTCCGCGCGTAACTTGTCACCACCTGAAGTATGGTCACGGGAGGCGGGCAATGGAGAAAAACACTGATTGGCGGATTGTCCTTCCAAAATTCAAGGTCAGTCTATCGCGTCGCCTGTGCCCAACAGTGGGTCCTAGGATACTTCTTCCTGCAGGCCTAACATGCGCAACGTGATAATACAGGGTGTTAGTGACATCGTAACGAAAACTTTGAGGGATGATTTTTTTTTTTCGACGGAAAATTCCACTTGATATTAACTCAGAATCATGGTCAGGATCATCCCCCTCAGTATTCGTTACGATGTCACTAACACCCTGTATTATCGATCGATTCAATAAATTTTGTCGAAATCGATTTGTTTGTTTTTGCCCCAACATGCGTACCACGTGATTTTGTGCGTATTTTGACAAAACGACATGACTTAATTGGGTTCATATATTAGCACCAATCGACCAAACAACATAATTATATCGTCAGAATCGATAAAATGACTGTGACAAAATTTTTTATCACGTTGCGCCTGTTAACCCTACTGTTCGAATATGGGGCGTATGCACTTATTAATGACCGTTGACAGTGGAGACGTCAGACTTCTTAATATCCTGCAGTTGGTCCGAGTATTCTGTGTACAGTCGCTGCCATCGGTTTTGTCGCACGAGCTGCTCGAGCATTTCTTCTAAGATGTCGTGCTTTTTGACACCCTGCAAATTCAAAAACGAAATTACTACAGAATCCACATAATACCAGCGTCGTGGTTCCCGCCGCCACTTGTGCTGAGTGAGTGGTGAAAGTCAGTACGTCCACCACCACCTTATGATCATTTCGACGAACATCCGTTTTGCTTATTTGTAATTGTTTTGTGAAATTTTTAACTTATGTTATTGTCTTGTTTTTGTGTGTGGCATTCTTTTATAATAAACTACATATTTCTATTCTAATTTGCGAATTATTAGCAAATTGAATTCGCAGCAAAACGTGTAACTATAGTAGGAAAACATAAAATAAATAACCTGTATACGTCCCACTGCTGGGCACAGGCGTTCGCTCTACCAAACCGGAGGGGGTATGGAGCATAATCCACCACGCTGCCACACCCTGAACACTTCATACAAACAACCTTGTTTTACACAGAGACCACACATTGACGTTATCGTACACGCGCTTCTGTGTGTGCCTATGTCCGAGAGGGGGTGAGGTAAACCTAGCTCAGACGTTGGTGGGGAGCGGAGAGTTGCCATACTTTACTATTATTCCTTATTCTGTGACGCTGCTAGCACACCCCGGACACTCCATGTAAAAATTTCATTCTTACCGTGTGTTGCCTAACGCTTATGTGTGAGCGAGACGCAGTCCGCGCGCTTTCCCCCTTACTCCTAAGCCATTTAAGACTAAAGTAAGACCTAAGGTGAGGTCGGCGCCGAATACGAATAAATGGATATTTACCAAAATAGTAGACTGCCATTTCTTAGGCGTAGACGTGCAGTGGCTCGGTCCCAGCATATCGTCTAAGATTGTTCTGAGTTGAGTCTCCGTACCTGAAATTATAGAATATATCGCGAAATTAATGTTAACAACTTGTTGAATAAATAAAAATTGTTGCCCGTTTGTCTTCAGACAACATGTGTACGTTAAATTTATTGAGTTATCTTAAGTGCTCGCATTCAGCACCACATAAATCCTCTCGCAGCCCAGCTGACTAACAAGGAGACGACAAGGTCACGGCTTAAAAGATACCAGGGGGGTTAAAATGGCCACATCGAAACAATTAATCTAAGAAAGCAATATTGCAATTTGACATTTGCGCATATAAAAGTAAGTGCGCAGTGCAAGCAACTGTCAAATAGCAATATTGCTTCAAAGAAGATGAATTGCTTCTATGTGGCCTTTTTAACCCCCCAGATCCTGCAATTGTGCAAAAGAGAATTGGCTTCTAGTAAGGAGTGTTGAGATTGATGAATCCATATGCTCCACACCCGACTGATGAAATGAAGGAACTAGTGATGAACGAAACATAGTCTTTTAAGGCCTATTAAAAAGACTAGCCTTCATCTTAAAGGACTCGACTCTAAAATAAAGACTAAAGGTTCGAGTTTTTATTAATAAGACTTAGTCGTTGTATTATAAAGACTAAACGACTTAAACGACTATAGTTGTTTTTAAAAAACTTAAAGACTAAAATGAATGAAGTTGTTTTTAAAAGGACTAGCACCTGAGTATTACACATGACTCATGCATCATCTTTTGTGTCCTACTAACCACATAGATAGAAAAAAAAAACATAAGTTATATTCAGAAATGTTTAATGATTTTTGTATTATAATAAGACACGCATCATGCACGAACGACTAGCGCTCGCGCTACTAAAGGCTATAAGGCACTTTCAGTCCTTTTAGTCTTTTAAGACTTTTACGTTATAAGGTTTAAGACTACGACCGAAATTAGTCGTCATTTGTAGTCTTATGACTAAAGACTAAAGGGTTACAAGACTAATTTAGTCGTAAGGCGTTAAAAATTAGTCTAGTCTTTTTAAAAGGCCTTGAGAGACTAAGTTTCTTCCATCACTAGAAGGAACAGACCTGCTTATGGTCCTCGGACCGATTGCAAGTGGTCGAACCGTTACAGACGGCGATACGGCTCACCACCTATCACGTTGATCTAAAAGCTCGGTGAGGTGTGGGTAGGTAGTTCATCTTGCGATGGATGTACCTCTGACTACCCCAATTGGGATATAGTCGTGAGCGTATGTTTATGTTGTGTGTATGATATATGGTACTGTACCATGGTTGATGAGATGCGAGAAGAGCGTCAGGAACCAGTGTCTGTAATCCTTCTCAAGCTGTAGATGTAGACACGAGGCCAGCTGAGCTTCCAACCAGCTGCGAACCGCGTCGGAACTGTACGAACTAGAAGAAAGTATATAATGTTTAAATACTGATATGCAGTGTTGCTAATGAGCACTAAAATAATTATTTAATGGCGGACTCTCCAGGGTACGTTCTCCTAAAATAAAATAAAAGGCCCTGTCGAGATTGTTACCTATTTTCTCATTACATCAGTACAAAGTTATTACAAAATACAGGGCAATGGCAGAAGCAATATATAAAAATAATTGTTGCTTGATATTTGGATCACATTATGTATTGAATTATATTGCTACCTATAATGTTTCTCTTTATTTTGATCAGAATAATAATGGGTGAAAGATGTAATTGTGCCTGGGTGTAATAAAAAGATAAAAGATGCATATGTTTATTATCTATGAAATTAAAAAGTTAACCAAAGAAAAATTTGTACAGCGCCATCTATATTGTAGTCTGGAAAGTCTCTCATTAGTAATAGGTATTTAAATAATTGTAAAATCTATATACAAATATACATCATCATCATCACCAGCCCATTAACGTCCCCACTGCTGGGGCACGGGCCTTCCCTATGGATGGATAGGGAGATCGGGCCTTAAACCATCACGCGGGCCCAGTGCGGATTGATGGTTATTAACGACTGCTAATGCAGCCGGGACCAACGGCTTAACGTGCCTTCCGAAGCACGGAGGCAAACAACAAACACAAACGGAGGGAGACAAATATACATAACAATATATAAAGTTTAATCATTAAAGATCCGAATATACATTAAATGTTTTGACCGATGTCCTCAACGATTTGGATTCGGATAAACTACTGTGCGTGTGTCGAGTTCAAATTACGAGGTAGCAAAGCAAGACGCAGCATACTAAGTAGATGTAGTGAGTAATTTGTAAGCATGAGACGTAAAACAAATTTCGTCTCGTGTGAATCATACAACTTTTCATTTCTACCAGCGAGAAAAGTTTTAGGGGTACTTATAAAACTATTACCTAAAAATCTCTTCTGTATACACATTCATTCGGAATTACAAACCCGTTCTCTGAACTTTTTTGGAGTTAGACAACTGTCCTCGTAACTGGACGCATTGATTGTATGCCACGTGTCACAAAAATAAAATAATTCAAACAATGTAATGCAGAAAAAAAGCATTAGACATTTAGACATTTGATTCGCGCCATTTTGTTTTATACGTTTTTTTTAGGTATTTTATGAGTAACATTTTCATGTAAGTATACCATCATGATTATTATTTTAAAATAAGTAAATTAAAAATATTAATTTTGAATATTACTTTTTTAAAAGGCAATAGAACAAAGAGAAAACAACCATTATTTTTTTTTATAAATATCATACGAACTTGCTAAACTAAGTTTACACTACAGACCAGGCTGTATGGCTATGTTCCCTCGCCTTCTCTTACGGAAAAATCAGAGTATAAAATTTTGTCTCTTATGTAAATAAAATGCAGTTTTTTTTTAATAATTTTCGGCCAATTCACAAGTAACCAGAGCCGTATAATTAAAAAAAAACACTGTTTTACGCGGGAAAAGCACTGTTTTCGAGCTGTGGAAGTGGAAAAGTGTATTACCTGGTGCTGCAGGGCGCGGCCACGCGCGCGCCGCGCACCAGCGGGTAGAGCGCGTGGGAGGCGCGCGGCAGGCGCGGCGCGGCGCGGCCGCCGCACGCGCGCCACACCGGGTCGCCCGCGTCCGCCCACACCAGCCTGCACAGCGCACATCGGTTACTTTCTTCATTCATCCCCGGCTATCCGACTGCTTATACGCTGGCTTTCATTAATTAAGCCTGACTTCTTTATACTGCACTGTCCTCATTTAATAATTCGTAATGAGAATGAGGTTCGACATGTAAGATGAATGAATAAGCCGTGGTAGCCCATTTGATAAAACGCTTGCCTCTCACTTTGAGGTCGCAGGTTCGAATACGGGTCTAAACCAATGATTGTCGAATTTGTTTTCGAATTCATGAATATCATAAATAATTATCACGTGCTCAGCGGTGAAGGAAAACGTCGTGAGGAAACCCACATACCCGAGAAATGCATTTTCGGAGGTATGTGACCTAACCTGTATTGGGCTGGTTTTACCTTCGCGGGTTGGAAGGTCAGACAGGCAGTTGCTTCTGTAAAAAACCGGACCTGTCAAATCTTCAGGTTAGGTAAGCGGACCCCTATGAAAAACAGGATAATACTAGATAATATTCTTGAGTATGTAAGGAGCGGCTGTGGATAGTCTTAGTATTGTTGAGGTTGCCGCGATATTGCAGCGCCTCTGGTATGTTCGCTGAGGCACACACAGATGGTTTTGCAGCAATCATGCGGAAACGTTGTGCGTCGCTTCTCACGCGGACTCGAGCCAGCCCCAACAGTATCCTGAAGACGTTATGTGATAGGTGGGACTCCCCCCTTCTAAAAAGGTGGATGGAGCATCACACCCTATAATTTGAACTTATAATCGCCCGAATAATGTCCTACTAACACTAGTTTATAAGTCGTTTGTATACTAACATTCTATGGACTTTGTCCGAAATAAACGATTTTTATTTATTTATTTAAGAATAACTCCGTCATTATGGATATAGGTGTGACTACAAATGTATATAACCAACAGACCAATAATTACGTACCAAGCACTCAACTTCTGACTGTAGATGTAACTCTTGCCGTTGCTCAGTGAGATCATAGGGTTGCCGTCATCCAGGAGGGAGCAGTTCGTTACTGTCACTGGAAATATAACACGCTCATGAATGAACAACTCTTTATAAAACATTTAACTAAACAAAAGAAAAATAGTGGAAGAAATTGCTGCTTTAGCAATAAGGCCGCCTGTTGTACTTGTCCTCATTTTTGCTTGTTTCTATCTCTTCTCTTCTTCTAATCCTTTTATTCCCTGTTGGGATGTATGGCTCGAATAACAGATTTCCATTCCTCGCGATCTTTTGCAGACTCTGTACCTTGCTCCCATGACACGCCGAGAGTTTTTAACTATACTGTATTTTTATTATTATTATAAGTTAACACAACCTTACCACTATATTCGTTAGAACATTACCAATACAGTAGTAGATATCCACTAAATAAAATTAATATGTAATGAAAAGAAAATGAAATTAAGTGGTTGCATACTTTAGGACCAACGATTAGAGCACCATCTATAGTGACACATAATATATGTCTACATCTATAGAGCTTCGAATTATTTTTCATATTTGCAACAGTTGCATCTTCATTTACCTATCTGTACAACATAATGTGAATTTTATTAATCTCTACAAATTGAATGAATAAACACTTTCAGCGTACACAAAAATAGAACAGGGACAAGGAAAAACTAGAAACTAAAAGTGAGCAAAGGTGGTCAGTAATACTCTTTATATATTTGGTGGCGAGGGTGTGCTGCCGCCAAAGGATGTTTTGCGGGGTACCGAACTGAGCATCGTGCCCTGCTAGTCACAAAGCCCATAAGTCGGTAGTGTGTCCAGGGATCGACGATCCAAAGGTGTTATGTTGAAAGTTGTATATATTCACGCTGTGTAAACTTCGATAGCGCGTTTCAGACTGCATTATTGAATGGTGGCGCCATCTCTTGCATGTGGGCGGAACTAGTTGGTCCACTAGTTAGTTCCGCTACATATACAATAAATTCGCCTTTGCTTCCCCATTGGGAATATTATTATGAGCTTATGTTACTATACTATATACTATAATCACGTAAAATCAGACTCGCTAAGGACTTTTTTTTTAAAAAGCGTCCAAGCCGTGTTGTAAATACGTATACATTAAGTTATGTAGGTAGTATAAGTTCATTCCCTCAAATTAAGTTGCTATGGCTGTTAAATTAAAGTGCAATATCGGTTGTAAGTGTCGTTCACACCGTCGCTTGTGACAAGATGCGCGCGGACACTTTTTATAGAGATTGGTTATTTATTTGTTATACGAGGTGTATGGTTGACATAAATAACTAGGTACCGGCGTGTGCGAGGAGCGCTCGGAAGCAGAGTGGCCGTATGAGGCAGGTCTGCGCGGCGAGGTCCCATATGGCGAGCTGCGCCGTGGTGGTGACGGCCGCCAGCGTGTCGCCCGCCAGCGTCAGCTTGGCGGCGGGCGCCAGCAGGGCTGCGGGGGGCAATAACATGGATGTAAACCCGAGCGCGCTTGGATATTTTTTAAAGTATTCATCATAGAATAGAAATCATTTATTTTAGATATAAGTAGGTATAGGTACACAGTAGGAGTGAACATAATAATTTAACCTTATTTCTAAAAAAGGGACGTCAGCTCAGCATTATGTTGTGACACTCCGACATTGGGGGAGAGCCACAACGCTGATTTTCAGCAGTGCCCCAAAAATACTAAAAAAATGCTTAAATCTAAACAATAATCAAACAAATTAAAATTAATGAACTGCGTTAATAAAGTGTGGATTACATTGCATGTAGAGGGTGTATTCGTGTGTGTTCGTTAAGATGGTGTGTAAGAGTGCGTGTATGTGTGAATAGGGTGTGTGTCAATAAGTGAGACGTATGCCCTGGATAGTTAGGATAACTATAGGGAAATTTTGGTCACGTAAATAAATTGTTATCATCATCGTTAATCAGCCCGTATCATCCCACTGTTAGGCACACTCCAGACACTATACAAAAATCCCATGCTTACCGTGTAACACATAAGTGCGAGCTAGACGCAGTCCGCGTGCTCCCTTACTCCTTAGTGGGTCACGGCCATTTAAGACTAAAATAAAACCCGGTGTCAGCGCCCAGAACGATATGGTGCGTAGTACTATTCTATGGTATAGGGCTCCTCCATTTTGCACCACTCTATCCGGTCCTACACTAATCTTTCCCGTCGTTGTAATGATGTTATGTTATAAAAAGTACTTTAATTTAAAAATATTAAAACTTAACACTTTTATTGATGTCAAAGTCTTAGTAGGTCGTTTTAAGTTGCAAGGGCCCGCAGCTGGTAAAGGGTTATTCATGACTTTTTGGACACCTTGTATACAGGGTGTTAGTGACACCGTATCGAATACTCAGGGGGATTACAGGGGAGTTAAAATGGCCACATCGAAGCATTTCATGTAAGAAAGCAATATTGCAATTTGACATTTGCGCATATAAAAGTAAGTGCGCAATGCAAACAAATGTCAAATAGCAATATTGCTTTCTTAGATGAATTGCGTCGATGTGGCCATTTTAACCCCCCAGCTCACGATTCGAATTTTCCGTCGCAAAATTCATGATGCTTTTTGTGGCTTTTTATATTATTTTTAATTCCATACTTTTGCGATGGAAAATTCAACTTGATATTCACTCTAAGTCATCTTTCGTAGTTATTGGTAGGTCACTAACACCCTGTATGTGTTGTAGGGGTGTTGTGGCCTCACCCACAACCAGCCCGGTTACCTATGGGCGGCAGCGCGCGTTGCGCAGTGGTCCTGTGCAGGCGCCAGGCGTGCAGCGAGCCGTCGGCGCACGACACGCACGCCCAGCGGGCGTCGCACGCGATGCACGACACCGGGGACCCTGCGGGGGGACCACGTTTGACACCACATAGCCGCACGCCTGCGTCCCCAGGGGGTAGGCAGGTGTGCATAAATAAAATAAAACATCGTCGCAATAAAACATTTATATTTCTATATTATATACACCAACTCCTCGCCAAATGTATTTATACATACATACATACATTCATAAACTTACACCTATTTCCCACCGGGGTAAGCAGAGATTATGGAATTCCATTTGCTTCGATCTTGACACACCTCTCTTGCTTCCTCTACATTCATCAATCCAAATATATTTATGTAAACGGAAAATAGAAGTAAGTTTATGTATAAGATAACATAGAATCACGCCTGTATCCCCGATGGGGTAGGCAGAGGTCTATAATACACCCGCTCCCCGCCAAATATGTTTAAGTCCGATGTAATAGACACAAATCCTGGAAACCACGTGATATCTATCATCTATGATCCAAAAATGAACTCAAACTCAGTCGAATTCAGTGGTTTAAGTTTGAGTCGGCTATATAAGTCACGCGTTATACTACTATTTGGATAACACGGAGTATTTTCCTTGCTTTTTACCCGTCCGGCTGAGATATTAGAAAAACAGATTTCAAATTTCTGAGAAGATTAATGCATTAAAAAAGGACAGTTACGAGTAATGATCCTATTATAAGGTCGTAAGGCCCAAATGCCTTTTAAAATCCAAATCCCATTGTTTAACTATTGTGTCTGGAAATCCGGGCGTTACGAGGATAAATGAAAATGGAAGTGAATAGCTTAAAAATAATATATAACTTTATTGCACAGAAGGAATATAAAGCACAACAAACAAGATCAGAAAATAAATGGTACAAACGCCGACTTTTGATATACGATAAAATAGCTTACCTAAATATGTTTCCCAAACTGGTTCGCTAGATGCCGAGTTGTTTGGTAGTAGTTGAATTTTGGTCAAAGCACCAAAGAATGTGTTGCATGCTTTGTTCACCACCTGTAACATTGAAATATGTTTAGCTCTATCATGTCTGGTACCTTCCATACATTTTAGATTTTGTACCAAAACTCGCCGCCGGCGCTATTTTGGTATAATGTACTGACCGTATTGTTGTATTTCGTCACGTCACTAGATAAAATTCAAATTCAAAATAATTTATTTCGGACAATACGAGTATATATCCATAATTTGTTAGTAACAATGTACATACTTGCTAGGTTTAGGGTTGTTAGATAAATGGGAGTTGTGATCTGGTAGAAAGTAGTTCCTTGGAGCTTGGATCAACACACTTTTAGACAACCGGGTCATAAGTGTTTTTTATGACGTAGTTTACATTACTTAATAACATAATGCTACTTATGTATTTTGACAGAACGACATTGAAGTTACCTGCAGCCGCAGGCCGCCGGCGGCCCGTACGACGGGCCCGGCGGTGCCGAGCGCGGGCGCGGGCAGCGGCGCGGGCGCCAGCGGCGGCGGCTCCGTGCGCGCGCGCTTGCCGCACAGCTGCTCGGCGCGCGGGCCCGGCAGCGCGCCGCCGCGCTTGCGCAGGCGCGCGTCCAGCCCGCTGCGGACACGGTCACACTTTCAATCGACACTTATTTATGAATTGTAATCACGAAAAACGTAATAAATCCGACAGTTTATCAAGTTTTTCTATGACGTCACAAATTCCATACTAATTATGTGTTTTGACGTTTAGTACAAAGTAACAGTAACTAGCCTATTATGGGTGTAGGCAACATTTGCAGTGTAAAACAATATAATCGTTTAGGTACTAAAGTACAAATGGACTAAAAAAATAAACAGTTAAATATGAAATGTGATAACGGGAGATAATCATGGAAGATATAATTGATGTTGAGTTTTCTAGTTGTCTATTGTCGCCGCGTCGCGGGATTTATTTATGATTTCTTTATTATTAAGTTTCGATAATTTATTTATATGCACTTACTTGTCGGTGACCTTAGTCAGTTGCGATGTGGCGTGGTTGGACACGTTGGGGTGTATGACGACGTCGTCGCGGCGCTCCACGCGGATGCGGGACTTGCTCTGTGACGATGTACTGAAGCAGTTCTCCGTGCCGCCCGGGAGGGAGCCTAGAGACTCGCTGGAAACGAACGGAGGGTTAAAAAGGCCACATCGAAGCAATTCACCTAAAAAAAGCATTATTAATAAAATAATAAAAATAAAAATTGTTTATTTTCAGACAACTTAAGTCCATAGAGTGTTAGTAACAATACCCTTAAAACTATGTTAGCAATTATCATTATACTAGGTAGGCAAGAATTATATAAAACAAACAAACATTTAGGTTAGTGGGACCGGCACCACTCGGTAGCCTCACCGACCTTTAGTGACATGTAGTTCGATGAACCTACCGAGTAGAGCAGAGTCCCATCTGTCCCCAAGCATCCTTAGGACACTATTCCCGCTCCCCCGCACTCGATATAATAATGACGCAACCTTTTTACGCATAATTGCATAAAAATCTTCCACGCTAGCGTCAGCAAACATGCCAGACGCACTACAGTACCGGGGAAGTCGGAATTATTGCAATTTTACATTTGCGCATTTTTTTTTTGTTTTCCCCGAAGGGTAAGGCAAAGGGAACTATGCCCATACAGCCATGTCTTACGTATTTTTTTTCTTGATGATTAATGAAATGATGAAAGGTGATGATGATGAAACCTAAGCCCCCACCCTCGGAGTAGACTCCTACTCCGAACCCCAAACGAATTAACTCAAAAGTCCGCATAAACTTTCGAGTTATGAAGCGGCTTCCTGCCACGAAGCGAAAATAGGCAGATACACTTTGTTTATTGAATACTCCGATATAATAACACTCGCGAATGTATTCCGACTAACTTAATGCGATCATTAACCACAAAACACCACTTCGTATTAATTATTTAGATAATTCAATGAAGAAAGCAACTGTCCCGTTACCGTTTCCCGCCAAAAAGCCTGACATTTGCGCATATAAAAGTAAATATGATAGAGAATATAAAAGTAAAAAGATGATACGCTTTTGTAAATCATAATCATATTTAGTAACGGTATGGTATGGTACACAGCGATACTGCTCACCACCCGACACGTTGGTCTAATAGAAAGCTCGGTGCACGGACAGCGCCATCTAGCGCACATTTTGTGAACCATCAGTTCGTTTGTGTCAAATGTCAAACCGAAAAACCCAACAGATGTCGCTGAAAAATAACATTAATTTAATAATTCGAATACAAAGATGGAGTAAACGACGAACACGACTTTTTCGCTCCCGATTAATATTATCTAATTCCACCAAATTCTACGAATTCTATAATCTGTTTGTTCAGGTATTGCTGGCGTGAGTTTATGTATGTACAGGTAAAACAGTATAATAGTTTTTTTTTCTTAACCTTTCGCAACCCGATGGCTCCTGAAAGAGCCAGCGTCAAAAACAACTAACTCCCGCCGGCTCCCCAAAGAGCCAACCCTACTGCGCTCCGATTTCGCGCTTATTTCTTAGTTATTATAGCAGATATTGGCTTGTATTATATATATTTGACAAGGTAATGAAGTGAGCAACATAATGCTACCAAATACGCAGAACTTTTCAACTCTACTGCTCAAAAATTGGAATCGAAAAGTCGTGCTGCGCGTGGTGCACATTTTTGCATATCTTGTGAATAATATTGTGTTTTTTGGATTTCCTCGGGTAAAAAAGGTAAGTATTTATTATAATTATAGTTTATTTATCAAAAGAAACCTGAAATTTCAAAGGAATTACCAAAAAATAACTCAGTAAAGTTGGCGATTGGGCATCGCGTTTTCGCAAAGTGTTTATTGCGTATTTTCAATGAAATTCTTATAACATTCTAGCTTCTTTTTATCTAAAATTTATCCAGGAATCGAATTATGTAATTAGTTCATGAAAATATGTACGTATAAATTTTATTTTAGTTGATAAATCAACCACGGAATAACTGACGCCGCCATTTTGGTTTATACAGGCTGTTATTTTTTAGAACTAATGTCAGAAAATCCGTCGGCTCCCCAGGGAGCCACGTACTAAATATATGTATGTATTTTTTACACGTGCGATATTATCATTTTAGGGATTGAAATGAGTGATTCGGAGGAAGACCCGGTACAATCTCGGATAAATCCGGTACCATTATCCCTCGCCTACCCAGTATCGGTAAGTCCCGATGGGTCTAGCCCCATACCTTACCTTAGTTTCATTTTAGACTTTATTGTGAAAAGTAATTATGTGAAAACAGATAATCACTTCCAGACCTCAATCATACCTAGGTATGTCATCAATAACTAAATATGTTATTTGCCTTTTTAGACCTGGGTACCACCCACGACGCCAACAGTGGTTACGCCAAGGACAGCATCCCCTGCCCCGAGAAGATATCCGATTGCGCTAAAATTTTGCCGAGATATGTACGTTAGATGACAATGCAATATTTTGGTGGCAGTGAGCTGATCTGATGAATGAAGGAAGGTGATCACTGGAACTTGATGAAGGAACAACGTAAACTTATTGAATTTGGGTTCATCTGTTTGTCTTGACGAGCATTTTTATAAAAGCATGCTTTAAAAATATATTTTTTAATTATAAAATAAATAAAAAAGTAAATATATGTTTACACACAGACACGTAATTTTACAAGTATTATATACCTACTTCCAATTATTTACATTACATAATAAACATTGAAAAACAGCATATTGACAGTTATCTAATAAGAAGTAGTTATAAAATAAAAAATATTAAGATTTATTACTGAAAATAGTATAATGAATTGGATACAATAGGTGCATCTAGCTAATAAAATTATTATAATCGTCTGATTTTGTAAAAAAGAATCAACCTGTACATGAAATCCTGAACTCCCCAGTGGCTCCCCAGGGAGCCACCTCGAAAGACGAGAAAAACGGCCGGGTTTTGACGGTTTCCGAGCCGCGACTCTCGGGTTGTGAAAGGTTAAACAAAATCGACATCTTATTGGTTAACGTAGTCTTCTTCTATTGTGTGGGTTGTGAGGTGGATTACCATACCATAGTATCAAGGTTACTATTGAGTCGCCAAAGGCCCCTGAGATGACTCATGTAACGACTACGCACTTACATCAGTAAGTAGTAACCGGAACCAACGGCTTGACGTGCCTTCCGAAGCACGGATCGTCTTAATTTCGGACAATCAGGTGATCACCCTGTAATGCTCTAACCAAACAGGGATCACAATGTGATTTTTGTGGTATGTCCCCAGCGGGATTCGAACCCGGGACCTCCGGATCGTGAGCCCGACGCTCAACCACTGGGCCACGGAGACCGTTAACGTAGTTATAGCTAGAGGATTCAAGTGTGAGGTATACTAACTTGGCGTCGGCATGTGTGAGCGGTATGAATACAGGCGTGATGCGTCGCTTGCCGTCGGAGGTTCGCGTCTCGATCTGTCGGTCCATCGGGCGCAGCGGCCCGCCCGGGGACACCGATGACGTCGACATCGGCGATGACGTCACCAGCGGCTTTGGCTGGGGAATAGACAGTGTTTTTTTTTGTTTACTGATTTTACTTGGACAAATATTACTACTATTTTTTTAATAATAATATAGTAATTATGACTTGCTGGCGTTTCGGTGGTCTGTAAGCATCATGTTTTTTTAAATAAAATTTGAATCCTTGGCTAACTAAAAAAAACAGGAAAAATAAAAAATAAACCAAGATTTTTATGGCTAACTCCTGGCCGTGGTTGCCTGGAAGAAATTGCTTCAGAGCAATAAGGCCGCCCATTTGTACTGTTGCTAAATGTTTGTATGATTTGTTTGTGTGCAATAAAGGATATTTGATTTGAAAAATAGAAACGATGTCTAACTATAGTTGTCGCTAGGCTGTCGATAAGCTGGACGACGGGCTTAAAGGTAAATTATAAAGTGCTAATTAGTTCGGTCAACAAATGCCTCAAAAGGGGCTCTAGGACGCTCCGTTTTTGAGATATAAGCGAAAAACCCAAAAATGGGACCTTCCCCCCCACTCCGGCTCGCCCCCTAGACGCGGGGACTTTTAGTATGTTAACTGCCTAAACATTCTAACCACAAGAAGAAAGAAGAAGAAAAACCTTTCTGAAGAAAAACCTTAGGATCCCTCTCACGCACTCTACAACCCCTTATTGACCGGATTAATAAAGAAATATTCCAGTCTAAGATGATTAAAAACCAATTTCATTGTTTCTCACATTTTTCATTTACTGTTTTTCTCATTTTTTACTTTTTTATTTTTTTTTATTTAATTATTTTAGTATTTGTCTTTTTTTTGACTCAGTCACTTAGGTTGCTTTGGGTGCTCGTCTTTTAGTCAAGGTACTTGTTGCGCAAGTGTTTTTTTTAACACACTAACCTGTGACCTCTCACTCTTGGGCGTAGTCTCCTCTTTAGGCAGCTCCTTCTTCGCTTCTTGCATCTCTCTCGCCAGCAATATCTCCGGACACTCCACCAACAAGTTGGACGACAAATCGCCCGACTCGTTCGCCAGACATTTGCCGTATATTTTCTCGTAGAATGCGTTCTATGGAATAAAAATAGGTAAAAAATAAAGTCAAAGAAACATCATCATCTCTTTAGGGTTACCCCGTTTTTCACAGGGTCCGTTTCCCTAACCTGAAGATTTGACAGGTCCGGTTTTTTACCAAAGCGACTGCCTGTCGGACCTTCCAACTCGCGAAGAGAAACTCAGCCCAATACAGGATAAATCACACATCTTCGAAACGCATGTCTCGAGAATGTGGCTTCCTAAACCTTAATTATGAAACGATTAGTTTAGGCCCGGATTCGAACTGTAACCTCACATTCACAGACTCTCGTCAAGGGTTTTTTATCTGGGTTACCACGACTCGTTTACAGTCAGAGAAACAACACTTGAAGAAAACGGAGTTCCTATTACATAAAGCTTTTTCGAGAAAATAAAATATTATAAGAGGTATAAAATAAGCAGTTGCAATTTTTTCAATACTTATACCGTAACAGCGTCGATGGTCTAGTGGTTAGAGCGTTAGGCTCACGATCTGGAGGTCCGGGTTCGATTCCCGATGGGGACATTGTCGAAATCACTTTGTGAGACCGTCCTTGTTTGGTAAGGACTTTTCAGGCATGAATCACTTGATTGTCCGAAAATGATTCCGTGCTTCGGAGGGCACTTTAAGCCGTTGGTCCCGGCTATTAGCCGTAAAAATCACCTCCACCAACCCGCAGTGGAGCAGCGTGGTGGAGTATGCTCCGTACCCCCTCCGGTTGATTGAGGGGAGGCCTGTGCCCATGCCCAGCAGTGGGACGTATATAGGCTGTTTATGTATGTATGTCAATACTTATCCGTAAACTGTCAAGAAGCCAATTCAGTGAATTAGAGCCCCAGCCGGGATTCGAACCCGGTATGCTACGATGTAAGTCACAAATTTTCCGAACTGGGCTATCGCGGACAGTTAGGAAAGAAAATGAAATACCTTTTCTTCCATTGTAAGTGGCGTCCCAATCTCTTTGTTGGTGAACTGTATACAAGCCACTGTACCATCTGAACTACACGCTAGGAGGTTTAGACCTGAAAATTCATAAGGATAGGGTAAAAAAAGATAAAAGTATACAATGGTGCTAATTCCTGTAAATACCATCAAATTTTATTTTAAGTTATACCTGTCATTTTCTTATCCGCCGAAAAGAAAGGGACGGGCCATAGCTAATCTAAATAAGCCAGTCTAAGATGGCCAAAAATCAATCGATTCTTTTTACTTATTTCGCAAGTAAATATATGTCATAGTTTTTAACTTTATATTTGTTTATATTACCGCTTTGGGCATGTATTTCGGCCTGTATGGTAACTTGTAGATGTAATTATTAGTTAAAAAATAAATTTCCGTTCGATATACACGTATGTATATATAAACGTAGGAATATTCCACTTGATACCAACTCAGAATCATGGTCTGACTAGGGAGTCATTACGTTCGCGTTGATCATTACGAATACTGAGGGCAGTATTCGTTACGATGTCACTAAGAAATCAGAATCATTTATTCAACGTAATGATTTTTATTTTATTTAGATAACCAACAGCTTATAAAACAGAACATTTAACTATTTAACAAACCAACATAAGCTACTTAAAGGTTACCCTAGATAAGTTATGCAGATAGAGATAATGATCATGGATAAACTTGTTGAAGGGACATTTTTGAATTTACATCATTTCGCAGGGCGTTAAGTATATGTATATAACTATGTTACCTAATGGACAAAGATATTTTTGAGCTCGAATTTGTTGACTTACCATCGGAGCTCCAAGATAGGTCCAGCACACTGTCACCGAACAGATCGTGTATGACCACGAGGGGCCGCTTGAGCGACGTCAGCCATATGGACAGCGCGCGGTCGCGGGACCCCACGGCCGCACAGCAACACTTCTTGCCTTCTTTCACGAATATGTTGTTGTTAAACCGCTGAGGGACACACCATAATCATATAATGATACTGTAGTATAATATAATATCAATCAGGGGTTAAAAAGGCCACATTAAAGCAATTCTTCTCTAAAAGCAATTTTGCTATTCAACATTTGTGTGTATTGCGCACTTACTTTTATAAGCGGTTCAACAACAAAAACGAGTGAGTCCTATCAACATTTTTTTTTTTAATTTTAACGTGGCTTTGAACCCCTCAGGTCAGTCATCGTGCCATAGGGAAAGGATGGGTCAATCAGATAATATAAACTATTAAGCCTTACATGATAGTGGCTCTGCCAACTACCAATTGGCTTCTCCGTTGCCAAGGGAAATCACACCATGAGAGCGAAAAACCCTTCTCACATCTAAATTTCGGGCACATTCGTACTACTACTACTATCGTGTGGCTTGTGAGGTGAATTACCAACCTCATCAACCCTGGAGTCAGGGTTATTATTGAGCCACCAAAGGCCCCTGACATGGCATGGCATGGCATTCAAACAATGTACGGTAAAGGTCGTCGGTCTTATGACAGATATGGCACAGACATTCCGAAGCCGCTTTTAGTGTTTTATGTACAGTCATGAGCAATATAATGTACCCACTTTAGGACTCTGTCGCACTAACATATTTGACATTTAGTGAGACTTACAGTACAATTTGTCAAAAAAGTTAATGTGACATGGTACCAAATTGTATACATATTAATGCTAGTGACCGTAGACAACTCGTAAGGCTAGGAAATAATGACTTACAGCACAAGTGACCGCCTTCCGGTGGCCAACGAAGTCCTTGTCGCAGCGCCAGCCGTCTCGCTCCACCACCTGCGCCGTGGGCCCGCCGCCGTTCATGGCGTGCGCTGACAACACGTACTGACCATCCGGGGACCACGACAGGCGGAGCACGTGCGTTGTACCTGGACATCAGCATAGAATAAGGTATTCTACGTATAGAACGGCAACTCTCCGCGCCCCACCAGCGTCTGAGCTAGGTTTACCTTGACCCCCTTCGAATATAGTTTAAACTTGAATCGTGAAGGCTGCGCGCGGACCGTTGTTATTATTTTTGGTCAGTTAC
The DNA here is from genome assembly GCF_024362695.1 of Pectinophora gossypiella. NCBI lineage: Eukaryota > Metazoa > Arthropoda > Insecta > Lepidoptera > Gelechiidae > Pectinophora > Pectinophora gossypiella. The sequence goes on from NC_065409.1 coordinate 15,050,397, forward strand.
TTTATATGTTCGAATTTTGAAATTGGACGCCGATGTTCTTTCGTTTCATTCGAATATTTAATAAATTAAGTCTTAGTCTAGAATGTTCGCGCAGGCGCACTAATGACTTTTACGCCATTTTGCAAAAACGGCGCGCCTCCTTGCTCTTTCGACTTCGCGCCAGCACCAATAAATAGACTTGTGAGTGAGTGTGTGTGCACGGTGGGTCTCACTAATGTTGCGTCATCGGGTGTAATGAGATGTTACTTTTGTTTTACTTTGAATTATATTACTGCTGCTGTGTGTGTGTCTTTGCTGCTGTTGTTCTATCTTCTACTTTCCTTTCTCCTTCTGTAACTTTGTGTCTGCTGGATTAAAGTGATGTTACAGTGTGTAATCCGGACTTCTCCGGACTTTTCTTTCTTCTATTACCAACAACACTGCCCCCCGCAAAGGACCAAAACTGCTACTAACTTACTACTTTTTAATTGATACTAACTTTTTTTTAAATAAAATAATGGGGGTGATGGGGTTTAGCCGTTTACCAGCGACGTCGTTTACCAAGATCGGTCCGTACTGAGGTACGCATTCGCACCGTGGTCTGGGTCCACCGTTGATTCGCACCGCTAAGTATTAGTCGGTTCGCACTGCGCTGTGGTCCGAAAGGGTTAAAGATCTCTAATGGTCATCATTAGCAAATTAATTCTCTCCCTGCATTATTGTTCTCATACAACTTGGGCAAGAGTGAATAGGCAGTATTTAAGTTTGTGTTTTCTACCTTAGACCGCTCTTAATAAAAAATAAACTACCAAATAGTTTAGAATTTTTGTATGTACTAAATTAATTCTCTTACCACCACATTCTTCAAAGGGCTCTGTGATAACAGTCTCCGGTGACCAGTCAGTAGTCTTCCATACCCTCAATGATTTGTCATCTGATTGTGAAGCTAAGTATTTGCCAACCTGGAAACAAAAAGGTATGTAAAATTGACTTTTAATTGACCAAACATTTAAAGTTGTCTATGCCTACATGCTTAGATAATAAGGGACTTTCCAATCGACGTTCCCCAAACACACGATAGATGGCGTTGTTCACTTTTAATGTGATAATTACCTATTTTCTCATTGCTGAGGTACATAATTATTCAAAAATGTAATGTAATGGGAGAAGTATATATAAAACTAAACAATAACACAAATAAAAACAATAATTACAATATATTACAATAATTATAATATATTAAAATTTATTATAATTGCTGACTAACAAGGAGACGACAAGGTCACGGCTTAAAAGACACCAGATCCTGCAATTGTGCAAAAGAGGATTGGCTTCTAATAAGGAGTGTTGAGATTGATGAATCCAAATGCTCCTCACCCGACTGATGAAATGAAGGAACAGACCTGCTTATGGTCTTCGGACCAATTGCAAGTGGTCACAAAATAAGAAAAAAAAAATTAAAAAAAAACAATTTTAATAAATTATCATAGCATGTAAATTATCATAACTAATTGTTGCTTGATATTTCGATCATATTATTCATAGAATGATAATGCTACCTATATTGCTTCTCTTTATTTTGATCAGAATAATAATGGGTGGAAGTTGTAATTGTACCTTGGTGTAATAAAAAGGGTCATCATTTATACCCAAAAACAAAGACAAAAGATACATATGTCTGTTATCTATGAAATTAGAAGTTCAAACGAAGAAAAATCTTAACAACGCCATCTATCGTGTTTTTGGGGAACACCAAAAGGAAAGTTCCTCATTAACAACCATATCGCGCACGCATGCGCGAGCCGACAGCCAGACAGAGACAGCAAGAGTGTCGCGTCGCGTCGTTCTTGACCGACTCTGCCGCCGCCGCCGCATGCGCTATCATTGAACTGTTTAATATATCAGAGTGAAAGGGTTAAGGAAGTAAAACAGAGGTCTTAAAAATAATATCTGCACTTTTATTTGTGTAGCTGGCCTTTTGGGGGTACATGTGTAATGCTATGGGTATTTTCATATAAATAACAAAATATTCCTTAATATACTCACCGGGTCCCAAGCCACTCCTTTCACAAGTCCAGTGTGCCCGTTCAACACGCACACCATCTCGGGGAACTTCTCCGCGTTCCACACGATGATAGTGTTATCGACACTACAGCTGGCTAGCCACTTGTCTAGGGGTGACCATGCCAGGTCTAACACGTCACCTGAAGATATGGAATATTTTTCATTGCAGCAATATAAATTACCTAATCAGTAATATTTAGCAACAATTGTCTTAATCAAAACATGCCAGAGACATCTCGCTAGTGCAAGGTACGGTTATCTTCAGACCGTTTTTATTCTCCACGAATTATTTTAATAAAATTGCAGATAATTTATTTTAAATCTGCATAACCTACTCCTAACCACAGCAGATTAAGTTTACGTATAGTATTTTAATTTATATTTGTCAAAATTGTGTAATGTTCTTCAGCTAACCTGCATGTCCTCTCAATGTTGAGAGGCACCTCCATGTCTCGGCCTTATGCTTGGCAGCGCTGGCCCCCACGGCCTTGCTGAGCCCCCACACCATCACCAGCCTGTCGTCAGCTCCCGATGCCAGATACTTGCCACCGTTGCTCCATCTCACACAGTTTACACACGCTGGAAGTAATATTTTTATGTAGTTTATATTTAAGAAAGTCAGTGTTGTCTATAAAATAAGAACCGTTTAGAAGAGAATAGAAATGTAATAAATTTATTCGCTCTAGAGTGGAAAAAAAATCTTATAGACTTGATGAACATTACAAAAACACAAGTGCAGTGACGTACACGCATCACCTTATGCTGCTAGTGTACTTAAACAATAATAATAAAAAAGGAATAAAGGATAGTATTTAGATTAACAAAGAAATGTAGGTATTAGAAATCTTTGAGTACTATTTGCTTTTGGGCTGTAGTAAGCTAAATTAAAAAAGAAAAAGTAAGAGTGCATATCACTTATCAGTATGTTATTCAGTAGCTCACCTAAGTGATTATCCATTTGACAGAGCATTTTAGGAACATTAGGATCAACTTCAACAGATTCATCCAAAACGGAGTTTAGGTTCCAAACCACGACCCTCCCGGAGTCTCCGCCCTGCCCACCAGTCGCAAACCTCTTCCCCGTTGGGTGTATATCCACAGAAAATATCGGTTTGTCTGTAAAATAACAACATCTTCATAATCATATCGAATTTACGAATGTAGACATTTATAACAAAAATCTATAGAACTCACCTTCATGATTAACCCAGCTGGGTTTTAGAAGCTTCATTTATAATTTTATGTAGAGATTTAACTAAAAAATGCGGGCGAAAAATCTAAATTTTCTTTTTATTTGTGTGACGAGAAAATGACAGCTAGCCCGGCGATTTATGCGAAACGTTCTGAAATGAAGGTACATGATTAAAAACACAAAATATGTTACACATATAAAATAGGTAAACATTTTATTTTTGAACATTATATGGATAAAATCATGTTTTATAACCACAATCACAATTATTTATTATTTTCATATGATAAAAGGCAAACCTTCTACAAAGATTACATACTGTGTTTCATATTTCTAGGAATATTATTATATGTTTTGAACGATCATTTTTTTTTTTTTTTTTTTTGTTTTGGTTTTCCCCGAAGGGTAAGGCAAAGGGAACTATGCCCATACAGCCATGTCTGACGTATTTTTTTCTTGATGATTAATGAAATGATGAAAGGTGATGATGATGAAACCTAAGCCCCCACCCACGGAGTAGACTCCTACTCCGAACCCCAAACGAATTAACTCAAAAGTCCGCATAAACTTTTGAGTTATGAAGCGGCTTCCTGACACGAAGCGAAAATAGGCAGATACACTTTGTTTATTGAATACTCCAATATAATAACACTCGCGAATGTCTTCCGACTAACTTAATGCGATCATTAACCACAAAACACCACTTCGTATTAATTATTTAGATTATTCAATGAAGAAAGCAACTGTCCCGTTCCCGTCTCCCGCCAAAAAGCCTTTTGAACGATCAATGCTTCAGTTTTTTTTTATTTATTCTTGCCATTTTAATATTTGCAAAACTACCAATAAAATAACGTTAGGTCACCAAACGTAAATGGTACATCACATCACCACCTTTACCATCGAAGTTAAACAGAGTGCAACATACGCAAATTACGCATCAAAACGCAACTTTGATTTTATATGACAACTCCTGTCACTTCTGGCCTCGTGCGGAAAACTGGCGAAAAACAATTTTCCAGCACAAAAGTTCGAGAGATTTTCGTTATAGTTTTGATAAAAGCGGCATGAGAGGAGCTGGTACCCTAATCCCTGCCCGTTTTTTGACCCTTGTTGGCCACCTGTGTGTGCTTGTTACTTTGCTATGGGAGAGCCAGCAGAACGTGAAGCTTTGTTTACCAAGCCAGTACCACAACCAATTCTTTCAAATATACCACAGCCGGTAAGTAGTATCATATTGGTGACCTTCAACACTAGAATACATTGTCCATAATCCTATAAGAATAGAATTTAGTTGGATCTCGCATGTTTTATGTCATAATTTCCATAGCAACGCGATCGATGCGTAATGCGTTTACGCAATTTGTATTTAATTCTTTGTTATTCACTTATCTGCCATTGAGCTTATCATTTGTATACTTATTGACGCGAGTATAAGGTATTTATTGATAGTGAACAAATATGTTAACATTAGTTAATAACGTATCTTCGATCGTTTTGGCGCATTGGCGTATTGTGATGAGGACCTTAAAATCATACTACTAAGCATAAGCATTCTTCAAACTTAAAGTGAATTAAATAAGAACAAGTAAAAATATCTAATGTTTATTTTCTTATTGGAATCTTATTTGTGCACATATAATTAAAATAAAAAAGAAAACTTGGACTAAGGGGTGAGCTCTCTCTCTCTATGAGATCCTTCTTATAATTATGTATAATTTAATATTTTTCGATTTTATGTTGGATTTTAGTAATTATATTTATTGAAATAATTTTTTTCCTTTCTTTTTTCAAGTTGGTATTTTTGTATTTTATTTTTTTGTTTTTGTATTTTTTCCTTTTTTTTTGTATTTTTGTACCCATACTTTTTTACTGATTTATGCTGTCTATAACTTTTAGGTATTTTTTAATTTTATTACTTGGGGACAAAGATAACTTGTGGCTTGTAATAATAAAAACATTTATTTTGGTTAAAATATGACACCATTACATAACACATATATATTTACTAATAACAAATTATGTAGGTAATCAAGTACCTAATTATTATTTTTTAATATACTTATACCTAAAATGCGGCTGAACAAAGACCATTCCACTACATTGCAAATACCTATAGAGCCAAAAAGACCATCATCCACTTTTGGACATACTAAATTGGCTGTATCTTAAAATGACAGGAAATATTTACTATTACACAAAAGAATTATCCCGCATCTAAGTTGTTTGCAAATGTTTGTTTCCTTTTGGTGGTTGCCTGGAAGAAATTGCTCTAGAGCAATAAGGCCGCCCAATTGTACTGTTTTCATGTGTTATGTCTGATTGTTGAAATTTTAGTTCTGTGCAATAAAGTATATTTGATTTGATTTGATTGAATTATTGATATGTATAACTAACCTGTATATTATATACAAAAGGGCATAGTAAGTTGCCTTACAATAGGAGGTTCTTAAAGAAATTTCTTCCAAGCAATCAGTGAGTCATGGTGGTCTGAGCTCAAGGTACCATGTTGACTAATTACGAATAAATAGTGAATGAATAATTTATGTATGCAAAGGACCATTGTCTGATAAAATTAACCTTTGTTTGTATTGACAGTGTTGTCATTGGACTTTGGTTTGTGGGTTGTAGGAGCATGAGAGAATAATTCTCGTGAATAAGGCTGATTAAGTAATGTTACTTAGTTTATTTCTTTCTTTGCTAAGTCAAGCCATGTTGACAGCTTTCGCGGCACCGCAACCACACCGCGCGCGGCTCGATTTATATCGAGTACATATGAGGTCTATCCACGTAGATAGCATTCGCTGCGTCCATTGGTCGGAACCGTCTATATAATTCGCGCAGCGTGCGACACGGATGCCGTGCAAACCCAAAGCATTTGTAGTGTTTATAAGATAATAACCCTATTAATACGTTATATGTTACTATGGAATACCCCAGACAGAAGATTATCGTCTTCTATTTCAATAAAATACAAAAAGACTATTGCACATATAAACACAACACTAAAAACAATTACAAATGTGACAAGAGAAGGACAATCGGCGGCCTTATTGCTAAATAGCAATTTCTTCCAAGCAACCTGTCTATTCTGTCCTATTCCATCTATTTCGTTTATTGTTTATGTATCTACATCATCAACAGCCCCCGCTCGTCCACTCCGCGTTTGCATAATAGCTGCCCCAATCTCTATGGCCACAGTATGGTGGTGTCCAAAATTAGCCAATTAGCTAACATATCCGTTTAGGTTACTTGAAAGGGACATAATAAAATTGTATAATTTATATTAATATTTTTCCCTTGGTTTAGAAATCTAGGATCGATTTCAATAAGCACAAATCGCGCTCGTCATTTTTGTTACGTCAAAGTTTTCTTTCCGGGTGCATGTTGTCGTCTAGACGTCTTGTAGCTCTGCTTACACGAAAAGGGAGAATTATTTTTTTTAAATGGGCTCTAGAGTCGTGGGCAATGTCGAAAGTTCATCAAAACAGGCAGGCTAAAAGACCACATCAAATCAGTTCATCTGAAAAGCAATATTGCAATTTGACATTTGCGCATATAAAAGTAAATGCGCAATGTCGACAAATGTCAAATGGAAATATTGCTTTTTTTACGTGGATTGGGAGATTCTTATTGGAGAAGAGAAGGATTGCACACGGGTAATATTTACTTCTAGCTTTTGCCCGCGACTTCGTCCGCGTGGCGTGTATAGTATCTTATTAGGCGGTTTAAATTTTTTCATACAAATGTTTTTTCCCGCTAACTCCCGTTCCCGTGGGAATTTTGCAATATCCTGTTGTAACTAAGCTTTAAGTTTAATAAGGTACCTGCATGCCAAATTTCAAGCGTCTAACTTAAGCGGTTTAGATTTTTCATACAAAAGGATTTTCCCGCTAATTCCCGTTCCCGTGGGAATTTCGGGAATTCCTTTCTTAGGGCACCTCTACGGTACCTAAGCTACGTCCCTTCCAAATTTCAAGTGCCTACGTTTAGCCGTTTAGGCTGTGCGTTGATATGTTAGTCAGTTAGTTTCTCCTTTTATATATGTATTTAGATAGTTATTTCTGGATTGACTTTGGATACATTTTCCAGACTCTCTCTATGGACAAGTGTCTTTTCTATACACGACTCTGGCAGTAATGGTTGTCTACTATACGAGGACCAGTTGCCATAAACCATAAAGTTGAAGGTGGATTGCATCAGTGTCATTTTTAGACCCCCTGATCATGACCTCTCACAAAGGTGAAAGAATTATGCTACAACGCAATATCACCTATTCTCACATCATCATCTCAGGCCTCTACATCTTTATCAGATGATTCAAACAGCGTTTCTGTGGCAGCTTTTAAAATGGCTGTAAAGTCCGGTGCGAGAGCGACAGTAGCGGCCGCACGACTGGCATTGTAGTTGACGGTTATTAGACCTATTCTCACAAGATCTACACTATCTACTATTGTAATACAATTGTAGTAATAACTAGTTGTTCACACAAAGTAAGAACAAAGCCAGGTGGGAAGTTGGTGCTCGTAAACCAGATCCCACCGGTTTGTTGAGCGTGTGTGTTTTCAGAACACTTGGACAGTAACAGACCATTGTAAATCACGTGTGTGGTGTATTATGGTCTTTGAAGGCTGTAGGGCTGATGCAAGAATCTCCATCGGTCATTGTTCTTCATAACCATGAAGGCTTCCGTGATCTAGTGGTTATGCCTTGGGCTCTCGATCCGGAGGTCCTGGATTGGAGATATATCACAAAAACTACTTTGCGATCCCTAGTTTAGTTACCTAATAAGACACGACGAATTTATTAAAAGCATCATAAAAGGAAAGCTAGAAGGACAGAGAGGGGAAGACCAAGAAGAGCTTACATGGAACAGATTAAAGAAAAGGTTAGCGTCGTGTCTTATAGGGAAGTCAAGGACTTGGCCTTTGATAGACTGAAATGGAAAATGCTACACCGACAAGAGCCTGGCTCTTAAATTGATGATGATGAGTTTAGTTAGGACACTGCAGACTGACCTCCCGATTGTCCGAAAATAGTCGGTCCCGGCTACTATTTACTTAAGTAAGTATATAGTTTTACATGAGCCATGTCAGGGGCCTTTGGCGGTTCAATAGCAACACTGACACTAGGATAGATGAGGTCGATTACTGATGTCACAACCCACATTAGAGAATATCGTTCTTCATGTCTTATACTTTGGAGTGTGAATTGCCAATGCGCAACGTGGTGAAAATATTCGCCAATCTATGTCAATCTCTGCAGTGTCTTCTGTAAATTTTGATTGTCCAACTTCCGACGTAGATCCTTCACTATTTCTGGTGGTCTTGCACTCTCTCAGTCTAATCTCGGCCTTAATAAAATCATTGATCGAAACTCTGAGAGATCTGTCTCTTCCTCGGGTCTTTCTAGGTCTATTCTTCAGCTTTCCTGCTCCACAGAATACAAGTACACATTCATCGATGTATTCATCGAGCTATGTTTCTCCATATGTGAAGGTAGCTACTTAATTCGCGGGGTTTTTTGCTAGCCATGGTTAAATCGCTCCTTGCAAGCGTCAGGGCGTGCGGAATATGATAATTGACGAATAGTTTTATAGGAAAAGCCTTACCTTGTTTACATCTTGGTTGAGTCGTGAATCCTCCTCGTAATATCAAAACAGGTTTTGGTGTGTTGTTGGAAAATATGTAAAGGCCGCTAAGAGACCTTCACCCATTCGCGTTATGAGTAAAGTTTCAAATCAGCATATAATAACAATAGCCTAGGTAGGTGTAAAATAAAGTAAAAAAAGTAATAATTTGTAGCGTGCCGACTTGATATTACGTAGTTAGTTAGACATATGCCTTCATTCTTTTTGAGATAATACACATTTTTGATTTGTTTTGATTCTATGCTCTATAAGTTTTGTACGTTCTTACGAATTTGATCTATAATCCAACTTGTAAAAGATTCTTGCACCCCTAAGCCCTGTCTTGAGCTCCACAACCGAGTTGGATCCACTTGTAACCAGTACAGCTGTAAAGTTTATAAAACACGAGCCGTTTTCCGAGGCAAGCCCGCCATCCGTAGCTAGTGGGTTGGCGCATACGCGGCGTCGCTTCACGCGATCTACCGCACGTGCAAACGTTTTTAATTTAGAAATAAAAAAGTGCATAAATTTAATTACTGGTTGTTACTATTCACGATACGGCCGGTTCGTGGTGTATCGACACCGATATTCTAAGGCCAGATTGAGTTTGGCTTGTTTGGGCCAAGTTTGGCGTAAACAATTAATGGGTTCAACAACCTCTAGCGAAGTATGGCGTTTTTTTCTCTTTTTATTGAATTTTGCTATGCTTTTTTTGTGTTTGGGTACGGTGTAGAAATCAAGGGTGGAGGTAAGTAAGAAATAAATGTTCTGTTCTAAGCTAAGTTTTTTAATAAATCGCGGTTTTTGTTTTATGAATCACGCATATTTGCATTCTGAAATATTTGCGAGACCTTCAGAGGATTAATATATTTTATTGTTTTAAGTTCTTATTTGCTAACGAATGGAGCACGGATTTTCTTAGTTTTAATAATTTATGCGCGGGAGTTTCGCCAGTTGAAGTTGTCATAGGATAATTCCCTTAGAAGTCTTTTCAGTCTCCCTTCCATACTAGGGACTGTCCAAATTTCAAATCGCTTTTTCTTGAAATTATTTTTTTTGAGTTGTTGCATTATTAAATAAATAAATAAATATTATGTGATATGTTGTTGTACATCCCAAATATCGTTGAGTGACGTATCTGATATTATTAACGAATCTGATTCGCACCTTTTGTTATTATCAAATTATTTTAGCTAAATATTGCAGATATGCCATTTTGCAAAGTCAGCCACGATAGATGCTATACATGTCATGTGAAGTGTGCCCCTGTTTTGCAAACAAGTGCCATCCTGAGCAGTCTCGTGTTCATCTGAACGTCATTGTTTCTTTTTTATTATTTGATCACGTGAGTAGAAGTATTGTCAACACGCCCCACTGAGCATTACGAATTACGACAAAGTTACGTGCAGTCTAATCATTTCAGCGAACAGAAAAGTACGAAGGTAGACTTGTCTGCCAATCCTCAAAGTTTAATTGAGGTATTGGTCTGTGTGGTTAACAGCCTCCGTGGTCTAGTGGTTAGAGCGTTAGGCTCACGATCTGGAGGTCTGGGTTCGATTCCCGATGGGGACATTGTCGAAATCACTTTGTGAGACTGTCCTTTGTTTGGTAAGGACTTTTCAGGCTTGAATCACCTGATTGTCCGAAAAAGTAAGATGATTCCGTGCTTCGGAGGGCACGTTAAGCCGTTGGTCCCGGCTATTAGCCGTAAAAACACCTCCACCAACCCGCAATGGAGCAGCGTGGTGGAGTATGCTCCATACCCCCTCCGGTTATTTGAGGGGAGGCCTGTGCCCAGCAGTGGGACGTATAAAGGCAGTTTATGTATTGGTGTGAACAGCAAATGCGCAGTAGCCGTAGCATTAGCATAGCACACGGATATCGCGCGCGATGCGGTATATGTCTCACCTGCGGATATATCATGTCCGGTCAAGTAGTTAATGCCATATTTTTCACTATAGGGGCCAATGGCCCCGATTCCTGCAGACACCGCCTAATTTTATTTTAAGTTATATCCGTCATTTTCATATCCTTCGAAAAGGAAAGGGACAGATGATTCACAGCTCTTAATTTTAGGAAGAATGAGTAAATGAATGTGTCGGGTTATTGACTGATGTAAAATTTTTAGACGGTTAGTTTAAATTTGGGCTTAAAATTGACGTGTGTTCCATAAATTTAATGCTTGTCGATTACCCGTCCCTTTCCTTTTCGGCGGATAAGAAAATGACAGATATAACTTAAAATAAAATTAGATGGTATTTACAGGAATTAGCACCATTGTCGCCCTATAGTGAAAACCCTTTTTGAGCCAATGATTTCTTTCGATTAATTTCATTCCGGGTGGTTTGAATCTAGTGTGTCTATTGCCAGGTTTTGTTAACAATCACATTCGAATGTCATTTTTCAAAAAGACGCTTAAGTTGTTTTTACTATAAAGCGACGTTATGCGGCAAATCTGCAATAAGTCTCGTCAAAAAAAAAGCGTATATATCTCGCCTGAGATCTCGCTTGCAGATCTGTCTAGCGTACGGATATCTGTCTCGCGTACGGATATCTGTCTCGCGTACGGATATCTGTCTCGCGCACGGATATCTGTCTGGCGTACGGATATCCGTCTCGGTTAAGGATGTCTGTCAAACGTACGGATATCTGTCTCTCGTACGGATACCTGTCTCGGGTACGGATATCTGTCTCGCGTGAGAATCTGTCGCGTTTCGTCGCATGACTAATGCATGAATAGTATTATTCATGTGTTTCATCTTCATTTTCGGATGAAAAAGGATTTTTATCGCGTAGGTAGTCAGGTCAATAGCCGACCTCATCAACCCTGGTGTCAGGATTTCATCTACTAATACTCCGCTACATTACTTAATTATTGAGGGTATCCTCGCCATCATCATATTCAAATTATTCAATAACATTAGGAGACACTTAAGTTTTAATGTTGTGTTGTGTGGTATACCTATAGCTTTACAGGAAATATAGTGAAAGTTATTTCTTTTATTTTAATTTTAAAATTTAATACTGCAACTGAAGACATATATCAGAAGCGGCTGCTTACTTTGTCTATTTATCCTAACAGGAATAGTGACCTGACCTGACTATTATTATTGTTTATTTCAGAGGGCTTAGCACCGTAAGCGTGTGACTCTTTCTCGCCTCGACATACGTCACCCGTCACTCTCTCACAGTACTACACAGAAAGACACAGATGATCTATGTCGCGGCGAGAAAGAGTCACGTGCTTACGGTGCTAAGCCCGCTGGTGTAGCTAGTAGGTGCCTACGTAAAGCTGTCTGCACAAAGAGAAGGCACCCCGTGCGATGCCCGTTAGGAGGGGCAAGTTTGTATGAAAAAAACCCGCAACGCTGTCATAGAATAAAGTCTCGGGCACACCAAAAGCAGTAGCAGGTCAAAAGCAGCGCGGAGCAGTTTCAATGCGGTTCCGCGTTACAATCGCGTTCAATTGTCATATTTTAATATTTCCGGCGGGATTTGCACGGCAACCGTGACGTGCGTGACTCGAATTATATCGAGGGCTTTGACCAATATAATATACTAGATAGACGTCGCACGACCGCACGACTATTGATCGAAGCGCTCGATATAATTCGATTCGCGCGCGAAATGGTTACTTGGCAGCGAGGGCAGGTGCAATATTATCATACTACGTTGTTTCTGTAATGTTTGTCTTTGAAGTTATACAGAAATTTCTGTTTTAAGCACTAATTCGGTTACATTTTCGTGTAAATCCGAAAACTACCGCGTAGGTACGCGCTCAAACTGCCGCTGCGCCGCGTTTTCGCTGCTATTACTTTTGGTGTGACGTATTTATACAGTTTCTTGTGGTAATGTAATGTAATGTAGTAATGTTCTATTACTGCTGTGCCTTTAACAACTGCAGCGGAGTTCTATGTGAACGCAGATTTACAAACTCCATTATAAAATACAGGGTGTTAGTGACATCAAAAAAATACAGAGTGGGGGGTGGTATGATTCAGACTATGATTCTGAGTTGATACGAGTATCAAGTGGAATTTCCGGTCGAAAATATTCATTTACATTCTTTCCAGTTTCATACTTTTGCGACAAAAAACCACTGGATATCAACTCATAATCATGGTTAGAATCATCCCTCAAAGTTTTCGTTACGATGTCACTAACACCTTGTATTACGCCCTCGGCGCCGCCTCTATGTGTTTTGGCCCTAACTGTGCATGTTTCCAGGTTGGTGGGCGGGCTGGCCGCGGCTGTAGCCTTGGTTCTGGTTGAGCTGACCACCTTCATACTCGGCCTCACAATGTTCTGTTCCACCGTATCTCTGATCTGTATCCTTTATTAACACTTCCTCTTTAACCTACTTAAGCTCTATACAAACTTTAAGTTTCCATACACAATAGGTAAATAATTCCGGGCGTGTAAAACAGCTATACAAACTTTTAACTTTCCATACACAATAGGTAAATAATTCCGGGCGTGTAAAACAGCTACACAAACTTTTAACTTTCCATACACAATAGGTAAATAATTCCGGGCGTGTAAAACAGCTATACAAACTTTTAACTTTCCATACACAATAGGTAAATAATTCCGGGCGTGTAAAACAGCTATACAAACTTTTAACTTTCCATACACAATAGGTAAATAATTCCGGGCGTGTAAAACGGCCAGATTGAACTTACTTTTATGTGCTTTTTACTACATATTGTCTAAAAATCTCATTCTGATATGATTTTCTTTAACAAAAACCCGATTTATTCTATTCCAATTAATTTCATACTGGTTTAAAATGAGACCATAAATTTTTACCTGGATTAAAACCTGTCTAATTGTTACACTATAAGGCAACGATATAAAGCTTGTATTGCCAAAGTTTAAAGAATAATTTCCTTTTTTTTAACGCCACTAAAGTTTGTATGGAGCTTGAGTACTAGCTTTGTACATTAAATCGCATCATTTGCAATTCGCAATATGTTTTCATAATAATGTGTCTTTGTGTGTAATCTGCTTGTCAATGTTTGTATGTGAATCGGCATCTATGATGATCATGATAATGACGATGACGTCAACATAATAAGTCTTCCTGGGCGGTCAAAATGGCCACATCGAAGCAATTCATCTAAGAAAGCAATATTGCTATTTGACATTTGGTTGCATTGCGCACTCATTGACATATTGCTTTCTTAGATGAATTGCTTCGATGTGGCCATTTTGACCGCCTAGGCTTTTTTCTTGAATTTTCATCATAAAATTCTACTTGTGATCAACTCAAAATCATGGTCCGAATCATCCCCCAAAGTTTTCGTTACGGTGCCACTGCCACTAACACGGTGTATAGAAAATGTCAAACTCTTCATTTTCCATTTGTTTAATTCATCATTGGCGCATTTAAACTGTATTAAACATACATAAACAGCCTATACGTCCCACTGCTGGGCACAGGCGTCCCCTCGATCAACCGGAGGGGGTATGGAACATACTCCACCACGCTGCTCCACTGCGGTGGAGGTGTTTTTACGGCTAATAGCCGGGACCAACGGCTTAACGTGCCCTCCGAGGCACAGAATCATCTTTCTCTTTCAGGCATACAGGTGATTCAAGCCTGAAAAGTCCTTACCAAACAAAGGACAGCCTCACAAAGTGATTTCGACAATGTTCCCATCGGGAATAGAACTTGGACCTCCAGATCGTGAGCCTAACGCTCTAACCACTAGACCACGGAGTCTGTTCTCTAATCTATTGGAATAATTAATTATGTCAATGATTTTCTAAATTGGCACAAAGTGTACTTTGTTCATAATCATAACAAAATGATAAGATAACCTATAGTAATAAATAACTTTTTTATACTGGTCGCATTGTATTCTATATTTATTTCGAAATAAATCGCCCATTCATAAAGCTACTCGCCTTGACGTAGATTCATCATCAGCCCATTAACGTCCCCACTGCTGGGGCACGGGCCTTCCCTATGGATGGATAGGGAGATCGGGCCTTAAACCACGACGGGGGCCAGTGCGGATTGGTGGTTATTAACGACTACTAATGCAGCCGGGACCAATTTAACGTGCCTTCCGAAGCACGGGGGAGCTCGAGATGAACTTATTTTTTTTTGTGGTCACCCATCCTATGACCGGCCTTTGCGAAAGTTGCTTAACTTCAACAATCGCAGACCGAGCGCGTTTACCGCTGCGCCACCGAGCTCCTCCTGAGCTGACGTAGATTATTGCACTATTTTAAATCTTATCGTTTGAATTACGTTCTATTAACTATGTGACTTCTTCTTCTTCTCTTCTTTTTTTCGTCTTTTCTTTGGTATATAAATAGAGTTTGTTTAGTTTTACTGTTTACATATAAAACGGATGAAAACGTAAAAGGTTTAAGTATTTCAAAATTGAGTCAATATCTATTTTAATGATAACATATTTATGAGTGTGGCGTAGGGTATTTTATTTTTTTATACCAAGATACTGACCCCGCCGGCGTGGTCGAGGATTTCCCTCATTCAGTGCTTATCACTATCGGCCCAGTAGCCTCGATTTGTTCGTTCAAATATAATTCTCTCAGACGACTAATTATACGAAATACTCGTTAATTACCATGTTTCAAGCAAACATAATTTTGACGTGGAGGAATTTCGGAAGAAAGAAACAAAGAAAGAAAGATTGATACTTTTATTATAGAGCGACACCAGAGTAACAAATACATAAACAGCCTATATACGTCCCACTGCTAGGCACAGGCTTCCCCTCAATCAACCGGAGGGACAGCCTCCGTGTCTGGAGGTCCGGGTTCGATTCCCGATGGGGACATTGTCAAAATCACTTTGTGAGACTGTCCTTTGTTTGGTAAGGACTTTTCAGGCTTGAATCACCTGATTGTCCGAAAAAGTAAGATGATTCCGCTGATTGCTTTGGAGGGACGTTAAGCCGTTGGTCCCGGCTATTAGCCGTAAAAACACCTCTACCAACCCACATTGGAGCAGCGTGGTGGAGTATGCTCTATACCCCCTCCGGTTGAGTAACAAATATAAAAATAAATATTAACAAGAAATAACACTTAAACCCCGTTCTTCATTTGTTTCGTTCACCGCGTAATTCTCACTTCCGTTCCCGCCTTTTCTGTTTACTTACTTCTTTTTAAATCAATTAATTAGTTGTATAACATTTTCAATTATACGTCATCATCATCAGCCGTACGACGCCCACTGCTGGGCATAGGCCTCCCCCAAGGATCTCCACGACGATCGGTCCTGCGCTGCCCGCATCCAGCGGCTTCCCGCGACAATTATACGTAATTTATATTAATTCTATTAACTTACAAACCTTTCGAAACCAGCAAAAAATCATAGATACCCTACACGCTAAGCTTACAAAGTATATCAGGAACAGGCCTACTTTGTCACAATTACTAATTTTATACTCAAGAGGTTCAGTGTAAAAAAACCCAATTAAAATAATGTTCGTCTCGTTATGATAACGTTTGAATAGAATCGTCTGATTGTTTATATTCAATTCTTTGCCTCCTTTATTGAAAGATGAGATGGAAAAATAGATTCGGTTCCGTATAAACATACTTAGATCGAGTTCTGGAGCGTTTGCGCATTCGAAATATTTCAGTTAGTGGTCTTGCTTCGTCAAAGAAGCACGTATTCTTTCGGTACCTTTCAGAAAAGACGTAAATTCGTGTTTTGTTGGGTCTGAAAAATTTTAGACAAAAAAAAATAAACACTTGTAACAAATATTTAAATTCAAATATTTAAAAAAATGAGACGTTAATTCCACCTACTCAGTGATTAGTTTTTAAATAAGAGACAGTATTTTACTAGTAATTCTGTAAATAAGTTTTTAAAGGAGACAATTATCATAAAATATTTTGTAAATTTTTAAGAGCCACTATCATAACTTTCGAGACAAGTTTTCCAAAAGAGATTGCTTTCTTTA
Source organism: Pectinophora gossypiella (assembly GCF_024362695.1). Lineage (NCBI taxonomy): Eukaryota > Metazoa > Arthropoda > Insecta > Lepidoptera > Gelechiidae > Pectinophora > Pectinophora gossypiella. Next base: position 15,067,201 of record NC_065409.1, read on the forward strand.
ACTTTCGAGACATATTTTCCTTAACTCTTGACCAGCTATCTTCGGGCACGGCGCTTCGTGCATCACCTTAGCTTACTTCCTCCTTGACGGATGGCTCTGTGACTGGTTTTGGCCGTTGTTCGCATTTGGATCAGTTCTTCCTGCGATCGTGGACCTAGCCGCGGCCGTTCGCAACATCGTTTCCAAAACCCAACGCTTTTAAGTGTACTTAGTACAAGAGTCAATATGGTAGTAATGAAGAGTAATATGTATTCAGTAAGTTGGATTTCTTTACGTTTACTTGTCTTGTGTTTAATTTGGGGGTATAAGGCCTATATATAGAGCTTGTCTAGTGGATAAAAAACACTAAAAGCTTTTTGAAACGAATACAAAATCATACATAGCGTTTGAACACTTAACTCTCCTTTTTGCTTCCGTATTCGGGTAATATTACCCTGCTGAATTATAAAAAGGTGTACGGTTTAAATTACATTGTCGTTTTTCGACAACAAGTACATTATCCTTTCAGGCATATTATTTTTGCCGAATGAGAAGACCTTTAAAAGAGGTCTATCTTAGAGTATAAATTCCATCCGAGGCAAATCTAAAATCTAATCTAATCTAGCCTGCAAGATCCCACTGCTGGGCAAAGGCCTCCCCTTCCTCTTTCCATTTTTCGCGAAAGAGATGGCGTGACGACTTGGACGCTTGCCGGAGGGACGCACAGGACCGCGAAAAATGGAAATCTAAAATATTTCACATTAAAAAGACCCATCAATCTGACATCACCAACCCGAATTCCAATGCTTTTGCTAACCTGCTTCATGTAACATCAATTAACAAGTTGACTTCCTTTCAGATCTCCAACAATGAGCATGAGAAGCTAACCCAGCCTCCGGGGTACAAGTCGTCATGGTCGTTGTACCTGGTGCTGTGCGGGGTGGCGACCACGCTGGGCTCCTCGCTGCCTGTCGGGTACAACATCGGCGTCGTCAACACCCCAGCTGAGGTTTGTTGTTTATAAACCTGGTTGTGCAACACGTGATGCTCGACATGTTCGACAACGTCGCACAACACAGCGCTCGTTGTTGCGCAAAGTTGCTAATAACTGAATTTCTATTGACAAAAATGTTGCGCATCGTTACGCCTCGTTGTTGGGCTACATGTTGAATGATATTGTGCGCGTCAATGTTGCCTAGTAGTTAACAAGTCCTCATGGGCGTTGTACCTGGTGCTATGCGGCGTGGCGACCACCCTGGGCTCCTCGCTGCCTGTGGGGTACAATATCGGCGTCGTCAACACCCCAGCTGAGGTTTATTGTTTATAAACCTCGTAATCATTAAGCAATAGGTGCAACACGTGATGCTCGACATGTTCGACAGCGTCGCACAACACAGCGCTCGTTGTTGCGCAATGTTGCTAATAACTGAATTTCTATTGGCAAAGATGTTGCGCATCGTTACGCCTCGTTGTTGGGCTACATGTTGAATGATATTGTGCGCGTCAATGTTGCCTAGTAGTTAACAAGTCCTCATGGGCGTTGTACCTGGTGCTGTGCGGGGTGGCGACCACGCTGGGATCCTCGCTGCCTGTCGGGTACAACATCGGCGTCGTCAACACCCCAGCGGAGGTTTGTTGTTTATAAACCTCGTATCTACTAGGCAACAATTGAGGCGCAACATGTGATGCTCGACTGGTTCGACAGCGTCGCACAACACAGCGCTCGTTGTTGCGAAACGTTGCTAATAACTGAATTTCCATTGACAAAGATGTTGCGCATCGTTACGCCTCGTTGTTGGGCTACATATTGAATGATAGAAATCAGAAATCAGAACCATTTATTCAACATAAATATCATGGATAAACTTGTTGAAGGTCAATGTAACATTTTTGAGTTTAGGTACGTCATTTCTCAAAATGTTATGGCTGAGGACAAGAAATGACAAGAAACTGCAACAGCAACACATCTTTTAAATCAATGAGGGTGTACAATCGTAGGGAGGGTGTACGTCAATGTTGTAAATGTTGCCTAGTGTATATGTGGCTTCAGCCATCTCAGTCTCAAGGGTACAAGTCGTCATGGGTGCTGTGCACGGTGGCAACCACACTGGGATCGGCAACAGCTCAGTTATGTTGTTGTTGTGGTGTGTTTTTTTCACTCTGTGTTTAAGGTTCGCGTCATGTATTAATTACTACCTCATTTCCTCGGTGGTATAAATCATCTTTATTATGTAGCAGTAGTATAGTCCTCTAGAGTTTATCCAGACTTTTTTATGAGGTCGGATTACCTAATTCGAGGTTATTGACAGTTCTGGAGCGACTGCCCGTATGAACTAAAACATTTTAATGAGGCATTTTAATATAATCTCAAAGAGGATTTCGAACGTCCAATTTAAAAAATATATATCTCACTCAACCATAATGACGCACGTGATATAGTTCAATTGATACGTTCTAAATTTAAACGATCATCATTGATTGATAGTTATTTTGGTCATTCACGTGAGCTCTATTTATGGAGGGTATATTAATATTCAATTTCGTTGTCAGTTTGACTGTCCGCTGATAAATCAACTGTACGTGATGACGTGATCAAGTCATGAATGTTCAGAAGGACATTGACTCTTTAAGGTCTGCCGTCAATATCACGTTAAATCTGGACAGTGCCATCTATATTATTTTTGGGGAACGCAGCTTGGAAAATCCCTCATTGGAAAATAAATTCGAATAAGTACTTTCTGCAATGTATGCGTACAGTCATGAGCAATATCATGTTCCCACTTTAGAACCCTGTCGCACTACCTATCATATTTGACATTTATTGAGACTTACGGTTTAATTTGTCAAAAAAGTTAATGTGACATGAGTGCTAAAAAAACCCTACCTTACCTACACCTAACTTGGGATTTCAACTGCGTATGTCTTAAGGTGGGTGGGAGCTCGGTGGCGCAGCGGTAAACGCGCTCGGTCTGCGATTGTTGAAGTTAAGCAACTTTCGCAAAGGCCGGTCATAGGATGGGTGACCAAAAAAATAAGTTTCCATCTCGAGCTCCTCCGTGCTTCGGAAGGACGTTAAGCCGTTGGTCCCGGCTGCATTAGCAGTCGTTAATAACCATCAATCCGCACTGGGCTCGCGTGATGGTTTAAGGCCCGATCTCCTTATCCATCCTTAGGGAAGGCCCGTGCCCCAGCAGAAGAGACGTTAATGGGCTGATGATGATGATGTCTTAAGGTGCTGATAAACTTTAGCATTCACTTGTACTGAGCATTTGTGCGAATGTTACAATACGAGAAATATATGAGAACATTTTAGCGAGCATTCTATCGAGCGTTCTTGCTCATGAAAACGTTTATAGCAATGTTTGGCTCTATGCTTGGCTCGGCACATTGTGCAGTTCGACAAATATAAAAACGGCGAATGCTCGATCTTCTGTTACAAGTGAATGCTCAAGTCTATCAGCGCCTTTAAAAATCTATTTTAATATTACTATTTATTTATGTATTAACTATGCGGCAATCCATCTCTAAGTATTATAACTTAACGAGCTATTGTTAACATGCATAGCGTTTCAATAATTCAGATTTCACAGACTGACCGAAGGTCGAATTCTTTATACAGAAATGACCTTAATACCTCGAACGGACGATGCGTTTACTTGACTTTGCGGTATTAGTTATTCATTTACATTTGTCCGACCAAGTAGTTGATGCCATATGCGGCAAATCTAAAATAAGTTTCATTCACCAATATGATCTTCTTCAATCGTATGGGTTGTGTGGTGGAATACCAACCTCAGGGTTACTATTGAGCGGCCAAAGGCTCCTGACATGGCTCATGTAAAGACTACTTACTTACATCAGTAAGTAGTAACCGGGACCAACGGCTTAACGTGCCTTCCGAACCACGGATCATCTTACTGTCGGACAATCAGGTGATCAGCCTGTAATGTCCTAACCAAACTAGGGACCACTAAGTATTTTTTGTGATATGTCCGGGAATCGAACCCGGGACCTCCGGAGCGTGAGCCCAACGCTCAACCACTGAACCACGGAGGTCGTTGGCCCTCTGCTGGGAACAGGCCTTCCCTCAAATTTGTTGTTGTGTGTGTTTTGTTTTGTTGTGGGGTTTTTTGTTATATTGAAGATAGTATTTTTCACGATTTAAATCTATATCATTTCAAAAAAAAAATATATAGGTAATTATTCTATGAACGGTCTCCGTGGTGCAGTGGTTGGCCGTGAGGCTCACGATCCGGAGGTCCCGGGTCCGAATCCCGGTGGGGACTCATCATAAAAATCACTTTGTGAGCCTTATTTTGGTAATTTGCACGCTGATCACCCGATTATCCGAAAGTAAGATGATCCGTGTTTCGGAAGGCATGTTAAGTCGTTGATCTCGGGTACTACTTACCGATGAGGCTCAATAATGCCCTGAATGTGGTTGGTTACCTCATAACCCACGCGATTGAAGATTATTCTACGACATAATATAAGTTGGAGCCTCTACATCGGAGACTGAACGGAAGGATCCCATATATTAATGTTAATCCATTTCTTTCAGGTGATAAAAAGGTTTTGCAACGAGAGCATAAGCAGCCGGTACGACGTGCAGATTACGGAAGGCTGGTTGAACGTGCTCTGGTCATGTATCGTGTCCATATTTATTGTGGGAGGCTGCACAGGCTCCGTGCTTGGTGCTGTGCTCGCCAAGACGCTCGGCAGGTGCGCTCAAATTATTTATTATTTATTTATTTTGAATCACCCAAATCCCATGGTATTCTCCGCACCACCCAAATCCCTCCCTGCCATAGAGGCAGCCAATCAGCTCGCGACACCAAACACTTCAGGACCCCGATACCTACCCCGCCGGTGTGGTCGACGTTTTCCCTCAATCAGCGCTTATCGCTATCGACCCGCTAGGGTCGATTAATTCTTTCAAATATTTTTCCTCTCAGACGACGCCCTGACCTGAGGTTCGCGCCCAACTGGGCACCCTCAGGCCTGTTGTCTTAAACGTTGTACCGGGTGAGAGCCTTCAGCGCTCCCTATTTGTCCGGCCAAGTAGTTAATGCCATCTGCGGCAAATCTACAATAAGTCACGTCAAAAAAATATTTTGAAAAATATACATTGTAACATAACATAAAAATCCACAGCTGTTACAAAGTTTCTCTTAAAATAACTTAACATACATGACACACAAAAAAAAGGAATGAGTTCAAAAATTATTCTCGAATGGAGCTTGCAGGCATCATGCTTTCAAAAGTCTTCTCACATTTCTTCATCAAACATGCTATCGAACTAACAAACAAACCACAATGTGGCGCTGATTCAAGAATGACTAGATTAGTCACTAAGCATTAGCTCACGACTATATCCCAATTGGGATATGAACTAAGTACCCACACCACACCGATCTTTCTGTTAGACCAACGTGATAGATGGTGATCCGATTGCCTTCTGTAATGGTCGAGCTAACTGTGTTCGTGGCTTCTGCACTTCAGATAGGCCGCCTATTGTACTTATTTTATTTCTCTTTTGTTTTGTATTTTGTTTTTTCCTGTTTGTGCAATAAAGTATTTGTTATGTTATGTTATAATTTTTTTTTTGACCTGACTTATTGTAGATTTGCCGCAGATGGCATTAACTACTTGGCCGGACAAAGATAAATTAATGACTCATTGGTGCAAGTCCGGTAAAATGATCAAGAAGCGCGTCTGTATCCCCAAAAGGGTAAGCACAGACGCCATGTTTGTTCGTGTTTGGATCATAGATAATTGACCTCACGTGGTTTCCAGGATTTGTGCCCGGTTAGGTTAGGTTAGGGTAAGTTATGGCACCGCCCTGTAGTTCCGGGCGCAAGAATAGGGCTACGGTACCCCCTGCCTGTCGTAAAACGCGACTGAAAGGGGACACTGGAGACCGTGAGTGGTAAGGGCGGGGGCCCGAGCCGCTCTTCATACGGTCTCCGGGAGGGACGGCAATGTGACATGGCCTCGCATTGCCGTAAAACTGGGATGGCGTAGGGGTGGGGACCTACCCCGGGACGCGCTTTTTATAGCAGGCGCGAGGGAAGCACCGGTGCGTTCGTTAGAGATCCCGGAGCTTCCCGACATGCGCAGCAGAGGGCCATCGGAGGGGTTTTAGTCGGTAAGAGTCCGACATAACCTCGTCGCTCCCCCGGGTGGCGAGGTATCCATGAGGATATCCCCTTCGTAACAAAAAAAAAGGGTAAGTTATGGCTATAGGCTCGCCCCCTATTGCATAGGACTTGAACAGTTCCATATTCTGTATAGAAGATGTAATTATGCCTGGGTGTAATAAAAAGGATCATCCTTTATACCCAACATACATACATACATACATAAACTCACGCCCGTAATCCCTAATGGGGTGGGCAGAGCCACAAGTAATCAAAGACAACTTGCAGCCACTGTTGATACGATGTCGTAAGCTGGATATGATGAACCTTATGGTGATAAGGGATCAGCCTATCGCCCATAACATTAGTCCATCATGTTAGAGGACACAATCCCTTTGTCGGTTTTTACGACATGCCCGGGAAGACAAGCAGCTGAACGTTTTCTATGTTTTTTATTTGCTCCCAGAACAGCATAGAAGCCCAAAAACAAAGATAAATCTTTTATCTTCATAGCATATGTTTGTTATCCGTGAAATTAGAAGGTTAAACGAAGAAAAATCTGTACAGCGCCATCTATATTGTTTTTGAGGAACGTAGCTTGGAGGGACTCTCCAGGCTCATTGCGTAATTGTAATAATACTTAAAATGTTCATTATGAATAGGAAAAAGGCGACAATAGTCACCAGTCTCCTCTCGCTGGCGGGTGCGGCTCTGTTCCTGCTCTGCAAGCTCGCCAACTCTATCGAGATGCTCGTGCTGGGCCGGCTGCTTGTGGGACTGTCTGCTGGTAATTATACCGCTTTTCATCAACGTCCCTTGCCTAGAGATGCGGGTAAAGACCTCAACGGTTGCAGAGGCGGAGATGGGAGTCACCAGTACGGCAATGTAAGATGGAAAAGGCCGGTTATTCCACCTTTTTAATGTGAAGCTTACTTTATGTAAAAAAGCTTATTATAAGATTAATGACTACCTAAATGATAAAATGTTTGGTATTGAATATGTTCCTCTATTTATTATATAACTTGTAATGTATACCCTCATTGGTTTTTAAAAGATGTGTTGCTGTTGCAGTTTTTTGTCATTTCTTTTCCTCAGCCATAACACCTTGCGAAATGACGTAAATTCTAAAATGTTACATTGGCCTTCAACAAGTTTATCCATGATAATTACGTTGAATAATTGATTCTGATTTCTGCTACATTGACAATATAAAGTAGCAGAAATCAATGTAGCAAATGTATGTATATATGCAATGTATGTATGTCAATGTAGCAGAAATCAGAATCATATATATATAATATAATAAATAATATCGCCTACACAGGTCGCCTAGTGTGAATGGCAGGGAACTTAATTATATAGGTTGTTGTTCACAAGCTTGTTTGTATGTAAGATTAACTTAAGTTTTTAAATACTTGTAAAGCTTCTATGTAATAAATTATTATTATTATTAATAATAGTTGTAGATAGTTGCGAGTCAGTAAGGCGTCAACTCACAAAGTACCTTTGTAACAAAAACAATTAAAAATTGTATATAATAGTTTTGTTATTGTATACATCTAACTATTTGTTGTTTTTATCATTTAACTTCTATTGTGCGTGCGGGACTCAATCTTCTACTACGTTGCTTACTGTCAAGACTCAACGCTTTTTTTTTTTGTAACTAATTATTCTAATTCTATTTGTGAGAACCTTTAATTGGTTCTGATGTTGCTATTCCAGTCTTTAACTTGTTTTTGATAACTGTTGGTTCTCCTAGAATTAAAAAATAAATAAATAAAATAAATATACTTTGGTAGAAATAGATGGACTAACCTAAAGAGACGAGTCACAGGGACTGTAACCTGGAACCTGACAGACATCTCTAATACACACATTTGTTCAATCCATAGTAGTAGTTAGATCTGAAGCATCTGAATTAACCACCCAAACTCTTCCAGGTCTGACGACAAGCATAGTACCCATGTACCTGACGGAGGTCTCCCCTCTCAGCCTGACCGGCGCAATGGGCGTGGCCTGCCCAATGGGCGTCAACGTGGGCGTCCTGGCTGGGCAGATCATGGGACTCAAGTTTCTCTTGGGTAAGTTTTATGGTTACCAACTATCTGAACTTCTTCAACAGTTGGCGATTCAAATTCAAAAATATCTTTATTCAGTAGGTGACATCGTAATTTTTTACATAAAGAACGTCTCATTCCTGTAAAACTACTGCAGCTTTTTACAACCTGTATAGCCGAGGAAAAGAAGCTGCAAGAAAAATCTCGACACAGGGCCCTAGACGTACTTAATAAAAACTTTCGATGCAATAGCGATTTTTTTTGGTTGGGTTTCCCCAAAGGGCAAGCGAAAGGGAACTATACCCATACAGCCATGTCTTATGTATTTATTTTTCTTGGTGATGATTCATTAAGTAAGGAAAGGTTGTGACGAAGAATGATGAAACCTAAGCCCTCACCCTCGGAGTAGACTCCTACTCCGAACCCCAAACGAATTAACTCAATAGTCCGCATAATCTTTCGAGCTCAGAAGTGGCTTCTTGGCACGAAGCGAAAATAGATATAGGTACACTATATTTATTGAATATTCCGATATAATAACACTATCGCGAAAGTTTTCCGACTAACTTAATGCGATCATTAACCACAAAACACATTACACATTATTTAGATTATTCAATTAAGAAAGGAACCGTTCCGTTCCCGCCAAAAAGACTCGATGCAATAGCCAGAAACAATACTATTGTTTTTTTAAACTATCGATAGTGACGTACCGAAAGGCAACATTGAGTCAGACCGGCGCAACAAGCGTGTCCATGACTATGACACGAACTGGCTGGTCAGCTATATATTCTGTCATATTGTTAAATTTTTTCTTATGTTTGTTCCAGGTGGTGTTGACGATTGGCCGTACCTACTGTCCGTCTATGCGTTGCTAGTCATTATTTGTTTACCTATACTATTCGTGTTACCTGAAAGTCCCAAGTACCTCTATGTTATTAGGAAAGATGAAGATACTGCTTTGAAAGGTAAGATATACATTTTTCCTTTTCCGTTATCACCGGAAGAAATTGTTAATTATCTGAAAAACCACGTTTCTTCTATCGTATCGTATTGCTCGTATGACGAGGGTGTAAATATGTAATCCCTCGGATTTTACGCTGTGCTTGAGACGGTTTGCCCTTCGGGCATAGAATAAAGAATAATACTAAGTATATGGAGGAGCTCGGTGGCGCAGCGGTAAACGCGCTCGGTCTGCGATTGTTGAAGTTAAGCAACTTTCGCAAAGGCCGGCCATAGGATGGGTGACCACAAAAAAAAAGTTTTCATCTCGAGCTCCTCCGTGTTTCGGAAGGCACGTTAAGCCGTTGGTCCCGGCTGCATTAGCAGTCGTTAATAACCATCAATCCGCATTGGGCCCGCGTGATGGTTTAAGGCCCGATCTCCCTATCCATCCATAGGGAAGGCCCGTGCCCCAGCAGTGGGGACGTGAATGGGCTGGTGATGATGACTACGTATAGAACGAAAGGGGAAGCCGCTGCGCACGACACAAATTGATGCTGGGCGGTTAACTCTTCGCTCGAGTTGCTCGAGTTGTTGAGTTGTTGTTGTTTACTCGAGCGCAGAGTTACCCGCCCCGCACCAATTCGTATCGTGCGCGGCCTCTCCCCTTTTCTTCTTCTTCTTCGTCGTTCCCTCACTGCTGAGGATCGCGACCACAGGTTATGGTTTTCCACTCGGTACGGCTATATGCTGCTTGGACCGTCCACCGTCTTCTTCAGGATGTCAGACCACCTCTTAGGTGCCCTTCCTCGCGCACGTTTGCCATCCATTTACCTAACGATGATCTGCTTCTCCAGACTGTGCTTCGGAGACCGCACAATATCTCCGAAGAAGCTTGGGGCACGATTCCGGCATCTCCCCCTTTGGGTCTTAAATGAACGTAAGCCGCTAAGGAGTAAATGGGAGCACGCACATACTGTCTGTCTCGCTCGCAATCTAATAGAAGTTTCGATGAGCTGTGGGTACTTAGTTCATCTTGCGATGGATGTACCTCTTAATGTCCCAGTTGTAATATAGTCGTGAGTTTATATGTAGGTAAGCGACCCCGGAATAATAACTGGGAAAACACTGGTAGATAAAGGTGGTCTTTTCTGATTGCAGAATTAAGCCGTCTCCGCGGCGTATCCCCGTCACTCTTAACCGAAGACCTGGAACTCCTGAAAGAAGAGGCGCGCGCAGCCGAAGCGGCGTCTCTTAGCGGAGCCAACTGGAGCATGGCGCGAGTGGCTGCCGACCCTCGACTGCTACTGCCTCTGTTGCTAGTCACCACCATGCAGGCTGGTCAGCAGACCAGTGGGATCAATGCTGTATGTATCGTTTGACTTAGTCTCGTAGTTCTTGAACCTTCCATGGATACATAAAGAAAATCTTTCCTTGATCATCTCTTGAAATCTACTCCTAGAGATATCCTACTATTTATTGGCCATGCAATTTGGATCAATCGTGACGTGTCGATTCCATTAAGTCTCCACTTATATGATTTTTTTCTTCTGGTGTGATGGTGAGACCAGGATGGTGGGATGGCACCTCCGGTTTGTGATCTCAACGATCATTAAGGCTGAACTATTGTTTTTGCGAGATGTTTTGAGTTTTGATGCGAAGTATATTTGAGTTAATCCTACTAATTTCTCTCCTCAGGTGTTCTACTACTCAGCAACGATCTTCAAGCAAGCTGGGTTATCGGAAGCGAGTGCGCAATACGCGACCATCGGGTGCGGCGCCGTGAACGTCGCCACTGCGGTGCTGATGCTGTACCTGTTGCCGCGCGTGGGCCGCCGCCCGCTGCTGCTGGGCTCCATCACTAGCGCTGCCGGGCTGCTGGCGGCCCTCGCTGCCTGCATGAACTTTATGGTGAGTCTCTTTATGCGATTAGTAGCACATTCGTGAATTCATAGCAGTTTCAGATGGTCCCAGAGATGGTCCCATTCGGTAGTCGGTGGTCCCATTTTTAGATGGTCCCAATCCTAGACGGGCGCCGCCGGGCTGCTGGTAGCCCTCGCTGCCTGCATGAACTTTATGGTGAGACTCTCTATGCGATTAGCAGCATATTCGTGAATTCATCCGAATTTCAGATGGTCCCATTCGTAACGGTCTCATTTTTGGTCGTCCCATTCGATAGTGGGTGGTCCCATTTTTAGATGGTCCCCATCCTAGACGGGCGCCGCCGGGCTGCTGGTAGCCCTCGCTACCCGCATGAACTTTATGGTATCCTCTCTCTGGATAAGCATTAAATTCGTCTATTCAGCCCAGTTTCAGATGGTTCCAGAGGTGGTCCCATTCGTAACGGTCTCATGTTTTGATTGTCCCGTTCGATAGATCTATTCGTAAGTGGTTCCGGATTCGGTTCGGTTTAGAATACTCTTGACCTGGGTGAGGTTGGTAATCCACCTCACAACTGGCCACACGGTAGAAAACTTCGAAAGACAAGTTATTGGTTTTTCATTGTCAAAAGGGGGGGGGGGGGAGGTAATAAAAAGGCCACTTCGAAGCAATTCACATAAAAAAACAATATTCCAATTTAACATTTGCACTGAAGCAGCGTGGTGGACTATGCTCCATACCCCCTCCGGTTGATTGAGGGGAGGCCTGTGCCCAGCAGTGGGACGTATATAGGCTGTTTATGTTATGTAACATTTGCACATATAAAATGTTAGTGCACAATGCAAACAAAATAAATGTTAAATAGCAATATTGGTTTTTTAGATGAATTGCTTTGATGTGCCGTTTTTAACTTTCCTGGACTTTTCTTAAAATATCCTGGATCGGATCGAGTTTATGTTTGTGTGTTTGTTTGTATTTGTTTTTGAGTTTATGTACTGTTGACGACAGGTCGACATGGCAATCGGGGCATGAGGTGAGCCGCGGAGGCGGGATCGCCCCGCACACCCGCACAGTCCCCGCGGCGTCTTAGTCTTAGTGTCGCACGGGTCCGTATCGACCGCGTTTATCGATTATAATCTCGCTCACATAATTTTGTCAGTCACGGCAGAAACTGGAGCAATTTCGAAAAACATGTCCAGAACCATGAAAATGAATATTGGGAAAAAGACATGAGAATGGATAATGAAATGGAAGATTTTATTATAAAAGTCGGAGATACCAGTGACGAAGATTCTTTAAGTTTTTGTAACGATACGTTAGATGATTCAGATGAATAAATATTAACTTAAATGAAAACGTGGTATTATTTAATTCACATTTTGTTACATACATAATAAAAATATATCGATATTGAAAACGTCACGTCACTAGAGAATTGCCATGTCGACCTGTCGTCTACATTATGTATGTTTTATTTCAGACGGTGTCGGGTATGTCGTACGTGTGTATCGCCGCCGTGCTGGGCTACGTCATCGCGTATGGGTTTGGACTCGGACCCATCCCGTACTTCATTGCTTCAGGTTAGTGCTATATCAATTATTAATTATACAGGGTGTTAGTGACACCTTCTTCTTCTATCGTGGGGGTTGTGAGGTGGATGACCAGCCTCATCAACCCTGGTGTCAGAGTTATTATTGAGCCGCTAAAGGCCCCTGACGTGGTTCAAGTAACGACTACGTACTTACATCAGTAAGTAGTAACCGGGACTAACGGCATCATCGCATTTTACTTCTGGTCAATAAGGTGATCAGCCTACAATGTCCTAACCAAACTAGAGATCACAAAGTGATTTGTCCCCACCGGGATTCGAACACGGGACTTCCGGATCGTGAGCAGAACGCTCAACCACTGGACCACGGAGGCCGTTTTAGTGACACCATGACTTTTAAAATTATTTTCAATTCCATAATTTCGCGTCGGAAAATACCTCTGATATTAACTCAGAATCGTGAGCTGAATCATCTCCCTCAGTATATATTGTATACTTGCGAGAATACATAAAATTGTAAAAAGGTGGTAAAATAATTAACAACTAATTTAACTTAATTATTTAGCTTATTAATTGTCAACTTCTGAAGAGCCAACTGGGCTGCCACTAACAACTAATTTAACTTAATTATTTACCTAATTAATTGTCAACTTCTGAAGAGCCGTGGTAGCCCAGTTGGTAGAACGCTTGCCTCTCACTTTGAGGTCGCAGGTTTGAATCCAGCACAGGCCTAAACCAATCATTGTCGAATTTGTTTTCGAATTGATGTTTGGATCATAAATGATTATCACGTGCTCAGCGGTAAAGAAAAACATCGTGAGGAATCCCACATTCCCGAAAGATGCATATTCGGAGGTATGTGACCTAACCTGTATTGGGCTGGTTTTACCTTCGCGGGTTTAAAGGTTAGACAGGCAGTCGCTTTTGTAAAAAACCGGACCTGTCAAAAAACCGGACCTGTCAAATCTTCAGGTTAGATAACCGGACACGGAGATGATTAATTGTCAACTTGTATCTGAATGATTGTTCAACAGAGATCTTCGAGGTGGCCCCTCGGCCTGCGGGCATGGCCTGGGGCTCACTAGCCAACTGGGCCGGCAACTTCCTCGTCGGCATGTGCTTCCCACTCATGAGGGACTCCATGGGACCATACTCGTTCCTCGTCTTCGCCACCATCACTGCTGCTCTCGCTGTGTTTCACAAGTGAGTTCCATTCGCAAATAAAGCACACATATAAACTCACAATACAAAAAAAACACATTTCTGAGTGTTTCGGAGGTATGTGACCTAACCTGTATTGGGCTGGTTTTCCCTTCGCGGGTGGGAAGGTCAGACAGGCAGTCGCTTCTGTAAAAAACCGGACCTGTCAAATCTTCAGGTTAGGTAACCGGATCTTGTGAGAAACGGGATAATGTTAGGGGGACGATGATGAGTCAGGTATGGAGCATACTCCACCACGCTCCAGTGCGGGTTAGTTGGTGGCTTACATTAACAAATCGACTAAATAACCGTATCACGCCCACCAGGATGTACTTCCCAGAGACGCGCGGCAAGACACCGACCCAAGTGGCCCAGCTGTGCAGCCGCGGGCTGCGCTCGCGGCCCACCCGCCTGCTGGTCCCGGACCTGAGCGGCGTGTGACGTCACAACAACCGCATCTATGTAGCAGAGTACAAACTCAAGGAGAGAGGTTACTCCATCCATGTTTACTTGCGTCTATAGATGATTGCATCAATTAGGTTTCGTTTGTTCAAAGTGACTGATGTCTATTATAGCTCGTTATATACAGGTGATCAGTTTGACAGCTGTCAAAAATATATATTCCGTATAGCGGGACTACAGACCAGTGAGAACCCTTAGCGTTCCACATTTGATAAATAATAAAAGAAAATAGTTACAAAAGAGACTTAACTAGACAACCGTTCAGTAGTTAACGCTTTGCGGCAAATCTGCGATAAGTAACGTCAAAAAAGAACGATAGTTTTTTTTTAGCAAGACAATAACCTTTAAAAGAGCTATAAAGAAAAACCATACTTAAAAACTAAGGCAATGACAGGTTTCCACCTATATATAGATATCTCTTTCGCACTATTTATTTTGCTTTTTAGCATAGTGGGAAAAAAGAGGACATAAATATTTTGACAGCTGTCAGGCATATTTTCTTTCAAATTCTGAATATTAGTTGTTGGAAGACTTAATTCAAGTACAACCTCAAATTGTCTTCCTGTTCCACAAATTCCTGAAATATTTTTTTTGTTTTAATATTATCTGCCTTGTAACGAAATCTAATCATCTATATATAAATTTAAAAATATAAACAGTAGCTTTTACAAGTCTATAATAGCAACACTAGACAGTGAAACAAAAAAAAATGTCACAGAGTTGCCAATTAATGCTTGTAAAATTCTACCAAATTGACAATTTCATAAAAAGAAATTGCTTTCGATTCCTAATATAAGTCAGAACTGCCAAAATAACGCTCAATTAAAAGTTTTCATTCATGTGTTTCCTATTTGTAATGTGTTCTTTCGGAACTGGCTAGTCTTTTAGAATCTGATACTTTATGCTAATTTTCATCACAATGGTAGAATCTCACTCGAGGGTTATTTGAACGCCGGAAGTCAATATCATGACCATAACTGCAAAAATATTCTAGAATCTTTTATCTTTTTGCAAATATCCAAATATAATGGTAATGATATTGACTTCCGGTGCTCGAAGAACTACTCTCAAACTCGTTGATTATTACAATTAGTAGGACGAGTCTATTACAATTCAATTTTATTTTTTAGAATAAGTTGCGCGGTGAATAGACAGGCGATCAATCGTCGAATGACATCGAAAGTATGCACTCCATATGGCAACATTGAGCTTTTCTACAATAAAATAAAACACGCTTTATTGCACATATAAAAACAACATAAAAAAAAAAACGATTGGCTACTTGACAGTTGTAACAATAAAATATGAAATATGTCGAATATGGTAGTTTTTTAACGATAATAATATCCAATAGTTCTTTTTTATTAAAATCATTTTTAAATATTTTATCTTTACAAAATAAGAATGCGTTTTTTTATCTGTGTATTACAAAACCCGAAACACGGGCGGCCATGGTTGAGGAGCTTCGTGTGACGTCACATTTCACAAAATAAACAGAAGCTATCCGTCAGGTTTCAACTGATACTGTTTGACAGTCTCTTTGTTGAATTGTACCGTCACTAGGCAAAATGTCACGTGACAAACCGTTTTCGCGCGAAATTTAAAATAATTGAAAATGTGTTTTTTTTTTCTAATAAGTATATAAAGCTTTTTCGAGAAATTAATGTGCCTTGAAGGTCCCTTATTGAATGTGTATGGAAATTCTGTCCAGGTGACGTCATCAATAAAAGAGCATTATCTCTAAACATTACGTTTTACAGGATATAATTACGATTGATCGTCTCTATTCAATTATTTTAGCTTTGTTTTTATTTTTTTATTTGGTGTGGGCTATGTTTTTTTTTATACAATATGTAAACATAAGTTACTTGTGTAATTTTGTGTAAGAACAAATAGATTATAGTTTTATTTACTAAATATTTTAGTAGTTTAAAACTACGTAATGTTTTTTTTAAATATAGGTGTATTTAAGTAAAATATTAATATTGAAATTAATTATTTAGGCAAAGCCTAGTAATGCTAATTTGCCTCTACCTTTAGTGGGGTGTTAAAAATAAAATACATCTCGCTTATAAGGAATAAATTTAAAAAGTATACTATCTGGCTATTAGGGTGTGTAAAGTGGTTGACTTTGCTAACTGACTTTTCTGTAATTTTTTGCTAAAGAAATTTGTGTCTTATGGCAAAAATTGCAGATACGTTCGCGACATCAGCGACGGTATGTGTAACAGTACACACGTATGAAAAGTTTGTGATAATCCAAATCAAAAGAGCCCCTATCGCGGAAGGGGGGGGGGATATTTTTTTTATACACAATTATGTCCGGCGCGGCCCAAAAACTCTGAATAAGACTTTATGTGGTAGAATTCAAGTCTTCCTTTCTTATAGTGTCGATGACAAACTAAATAGTATCGGCCCAAAACTTGGCAACAAGTATGGCGCTATCTGCAGCGGTTCATCAGATCCTCTTCAGAATTCAAGTTTGGATCACAGATAATTGATATCACGTGGTTACAAGGATATGTTCCCGCTTAATGACAATGGGACTTGCACATAGCTGGCGAGGAAAGAGTGTATGTACGGTCACGAGTACTAATATGTATACACTTTGAAACCATGTCACATTAACTTTTTTGACAAATTAAACCGTAAGTCTCATTAAATGTCAAATATGACAGTGCGACAGGGTGCAAAAGTGGGTACATGATATTGCTCATGACTGTACGGTCACGAGCATACCCGGCGACTTTGGTACCATGTCACATTAACTTTTTTGACAAATTGAACTGTAAGTCTCACTAAATGTCAAATATGTTAGTGTGATAGAGTCCTAAAGTGGGTACATTATATTGCTCATGACTGTACGAGTAAGTATATGTTTTATACACGTCTGCTTACACCTTCGGGGAAGGAGATGTGATGCTTTGTTATGTTACACAATAATATTTAATACGGCGTAAGCGAATAAGGGCCCTTTTGATTCGATTATCACATTTATAAAGGTCGGCATAAGGGTATTTACCAACGTGTTTTTATACGTTTAAAAACGACCACAGATATAGAATAGGTTTGTATATTAAAGTCAGGCTAGATAGTGCTTACAGTATGTTCAATTTCTACTATATTGAATTTATAATAATCCTATCTATACTTCTACAGTGCTCCTATTTTTTTAACCTAACCTAACCTAACCAAATGAGATACTTTTCACGAAACGTCAAAATGAAAGTTTTCTTTGGAGTTTGTATGGAAATACTGTCCTGTGACGTCATCAATAAAAGAGGTCGTTGTTAGTTAATATATAAATAAAATTCGAAAATATGTCGAAAAGAAAAATGGGATTAATTTTTGACCATCTAAGACTGGCTTCTATTTCTAGATTAGCATTTTATAATTTATCTTTGACATAGTCAAATACCCCTATTATTAGAACTAAGTACACAAACTAAACAACAACGTATTTAGTTCTAATTTTAAAAAGTTTAAAACATCAATAACGTAGTTCTGAATCCAAATGCTGATACATGATAAATCTAATAATTGATGAACATGGAAATTAGCATTCGTTTGTATTCGGAATTGCGATGATTATGAATGACAAAAAAGTTTCTGATAATAAATAACAAATAAAAGAGATGGCAACTACTAACACAACAGTAGAAACATTTTATTTTATTAATTGAACATTTACTATAAGCACTATTTATGGAATGGAACGGTTGTGAAAGTGAGAGACGGTAGTCTGAAATGTCCGAATCTTTTCCATTTTATACTAACAAATAATATGCTGCAAAATGGACGACTCTCTATACTCGTAATAATAAATTGACAGTTTTTGAATACATTCCTGGGTAGTTCTTCGAACACCAGAAGTCAAAATGATTACCGTGAACGCAAAAATATCTTAAAATAATTTGTCTTTTTTGTAAATATCCAGTTAGAACTATTATTAGAGGGGTTCAGAAATGAGACGATAATCTATGGAATAAACTTATTTTACTCGCGCTAAATTCCATCTGAATTCAAAATACACTCCACGCACACGAAGTATATCAAAAATCTGCCCGTAACGGTTGTAACGGTTAGACTGCCCGTTTTATTGAGTCACCTCTAGCGCCATCTATATTTGCTCAGTAGTATTACCGTTGCGTTGTTAATGCCATGTATTCGTCTTCTACGTAGTCCTCTCGCCAACCACTAGATGGCGCTGTTATTTTAGATTACTTCTACTATAGTAGACGACAGGTCGACATGGCAATTCTCTAGTGACGTGACGTTTTCAATATCGATATATTTTTATTATGTATGTAACAAAATGTGAATAAAATAATACCACGTTTTCATTTAAGTTAATATTTATTCATCTGAATCATCTAACGTTAATTTTATTCCTAAAATATTATTCTTAGTTTTCAATAATTTCTATATAATTTTGATTGACCATAAATATTTAGATTAGATTTCTTTTAAATCTATTGTTTTTCTTTTGTGTTAATGTTAATTTCTAATTCAATAAATTATGTGAGCGAGATTATAATCGATAAAAGCGGTCGATACGGACTCGTGCGACACTAAGACTAAGACGCCGCGGGGACTGCGGGTGTGCGGGGCGACCCCGCCTCCGCGGCTCACCTCATGCCCCGATTGCCATGTCGACCTGTTGTCAACAGTATGTATGTCGCCAACTTACGTAAGTTCTAACTGGATATTTGACAAAAAGACCAAAGAGTAAGATATTTTTGCGTTAACCGTAATGAGATTGATCACAGGTGTTCGAAGATCTACCCTTCTCTCCTTACATGCTTGGCTTCAAGTAAACAATATAAGTACAAAATATTTTTATTTAATTAATTCAATTTCTTGTCAATTTTCAAAGCGAGAGTCGTCTTTAATCTATATTTGATTGACGGAAAATCTGAAGACTTACGCCATACGTGCCATTTGTACTTAAAATAGCAGGTTTGCTTATGTTTAATATTACTTATAGCAAAAACAACAGCCAATGTTGTCACGATTTATATTTTCTACAGTTTTCTACCATTTTTCGGTAGTGAAAATTGGCAACACTAAAAATATTATTATTTATATTAGATTTAAAATAAAGTCCGTGTCACGAAAGTCCCGTGGCGCTACTGTCGCAGATTTTGCATAGAATTATTATGACTTGTCTATTAGTTTCACTAAAGTCCGTCCTTCTTTCGTGGCACGGATTATTATTTTAAACCTAAGTATTGCAATAAAGCGGTCAGACTTTCCAACAAAAATGAAATGAAGGGCTTCAAAGTGTAATTGCATTTGTCCAAGAGAAAAAATACATACAATACCATCAGGGTCGACTAGCAAATTATCAATTTCTATTATTATTATACTTTGTTTTTGCCACCACTAGTTTTACTCTTTGTAGTATCATAGAATAAAGAATGTTACTACGTACAGAACGGACACTCTCTGCCCCGCACCAATTCGTATCAGTGCCGAGCTAGATTTACCTCACCCCCGCTGCTCACTTTACTGTAAATGGCGGTAGTCGTAAGCCGTTAAGGAGACAGGGAGAGAACGGACTATCTATCTCGCTCGCACTCACATGGTGAGAATAAGATTTTTGTATGCAGTGTCCGGACTGTAGTAGTAAGGTGGTTAGACGGTGTTTGAGTTATTATGTCGCAATATGACTAAATGTGCTGTATGCTAAAAGCATTACTTCCTATACCTACCACATTTATTACAATAAATTTTCATTTCATTTCATAAGTTGTATTGCAACTTAAGGCTCTGTTCATCCCGATGCTTGCTTGCGTTATGTTATGTCTTATTGATTAAAAGTCTTCCCTTAGATATTGCCATTAACAGCGCTAGCTTTCGGATCCTCCAAGATTTGGTCAGTCCATTAAACCATGCAGTGCACCTCTGTCTGACATTCGTTAAGTTTAACACTTTCACGGACAGTTACTACCGATCATTGTACATTCATTGATAATAGTATTGAGATCGAAACATCGACTGTAGCTGATGTTTGAGGGCCTCTGGAGTAATGACTCCGGTATCAAGGATGACATAGCGTTGCTCATCAAGGGCTCACACTCCCCTAGTATATGGAGAGGAGTTTCAGCTCCCTTGTGGCAGAATTTACACCACTTGAGTCCGTGAAAGTGTTAGGCGACTTCGATGCCGGCGCAAAAGCGTACGCACTTATTAAGCTCAGCTATTAATAATATACCTTCCGTCGCATAAACTAGTTTTAAGTATGGATTTTTGCTTTTGATCCAGTTTTTAACGCATAATTTACGATAGGTTAAGTTTACTTTAGCTCTTGTAATTTTTGTAATGTTAAATGCATAGAATGTATGCGCCGATATTGCGTTTAATTTTTTAATAAAATATATTGGACTCTTTGACATTGTGGTTTGTTTTACAAATACTTATTGATATTTTTTAGTACTAATATATAAAGGTAAGTGTCCACTGAGATCGACAGAGCTTCTTTCTCGCACACTGTAATTGGTTGATACCGCAGGTCTCCGCTTCGCTCCTCTCCTTTCGACTTTGATGGAATACCACCTCTCGAAAGTATTTTTAGCTACCAATCAATCTGCAGCATTTAATTGGTTGATTCCGCAGGTCTCCGCTCCGCTCCACTTTGATGCAAACCCAAACTTTGATGCAACCTCTCGAAACTGTTTTTAGCTACTAGCCAATTTGCAGCTTTAAATTGGTTGATCCCGCAGGTCTCCGCTTCGCTCCTCTCTTCTCCACTGTGAAAGAATCCCACTTCTTGAAATTATTTTTAGCTACCAACCAATCTGCAGCGTAAGTTATTAAACCGTATTAAATATGTTAAAAAGAGGAACTTTTCACGTCGTTGCCTCGGTCAGTCTTCGCACTTCTGGATGAAAGCCACCTTAATCCAGGAAAGCGCCTCTTGATATGAATTATTTGGACAAAGTAAACACCAGATTTTCTTTCACAAAATGACTGTATTTTTTAACAGAATACTTACATTCAAATGTAATTTTCAATAGAAAGGTTGAATTATTGTTCGAATGACAGACTTGCAGGTTACGTTCCTCAAAAACAATATAGAAAGTCCATCATTTTCTAGCTTAATGTTACTTTCGCTTGGTGGTTTGTTTTCGTCACTATAAGGCCTCAAACTGGATGACAGCGGCAGCGGCGCGGCGGCGGCAGCGGTGCGGGGAGCGGCGCGTTCAAATGCTAAGATTTATATTGAAGTGTTCTCGATGGCAGCGGCGCGGGGAGCGGGGTACGAGCGGTGCGCTCTAGTCGAGCGGTGTCTCTGCGTTTGAGTTGACGTAGTGACGTTCTATCGTTGTTATTTCGATAAAATTACAACATGTCATTGGAGGATATAATTATAAAAGCAAAGACGTTAATCATAAAAATAGGAGAATCATTAATCAGTTATGGGTAAAAATAAAAAACGAATTAAATATAGAAGAAATATAAAAGCTTTTGATTGTAACTAGATTCTAAATCGGAATTCATAGCTTCCAAAATATAATCCAGTCTCCACAGTCATTCGTGTATAATCAATCATAGAACTTGTCTGGATGTTGTCTTTGGTCGTGGTAATTTCGTTGAAACTCGCCTTTTTGTTTTCTTTTTGTTTCATTATAGGGATTCAGAACTTCTTTTGCCCATAATAAATCGTACGAAATAAAAGAACTACAATCGAAAATGTGTTGTCGTCGTTTCGATATCGCGTTCATTTGAGACACATCCCTATACCGCCGCAACACCGCGCGATCTGCCCGCTGGCATCGAGAACGGAACAGCGGCCGCCGCGCCGCTCCCCGCGCCGCTATCGCCGCCGCGCTGCTGCCGCTGTCATCCAGTTTGAGGCCTAATATCTATAGCGTCACCTTATAGTGAAAACCACATAAGCGCCTTTTTGACAAAACACATTCAGCAAAATCTCGCTAACATAGTTTCAATCCAAGTAAAAAAATTGTGGTTTAAATTTTTGCCTGCTTGGAATTAATTGGAGAGGAAGAAAATCACATCTTAATCATGATCAGAATGAAACTTTTCAAAAAGGCACTCAACAATGGTATTACGCTACGCAGTTTTGAGTGACGTTAGCATGTTTTTTACTGCGCGAGTACCATTAAGCTGCAGAAGTTGTTTTTCTTAACGCACGCACAGAGTTCACAGCTCAGGAAGGCCAGCTGGACCGCGGGGTCTTCTTGTTTGCGGTGTCATCAGAGGCAGATTTGCAGTCATGGTTACCCTAGGCCAATGGAGTACCAAGCCGTCCTTTTCTCAGCTTTTTTTTTCTCACCTCCGCGTATCCCCTCCATCGGCATCATTGGCTATAGCCAGCGAAACTTTTACAAAGTAACATACATGGCTTCCGCGTTCCAGTGGTCAAGCATTGAGCTCACGATCCGAAGATCCCGGATTAGAATCCCGATGGAGACATGTCACTTAAAACACATTGCGATCTCTAGTTTGTTTAGGACATGGCAGGCTGATCACCCAATTGTCCGAAAGTACGATGATCCGCGCTTGTACTCCATTCCAGACTCTGCATTATAAAACCAATCTCGGTCTTTCTCATCCTTGTACTATATAGCTGTCATTTATGTCTATCAGGGCGTCCCAAAACACCAGCAGTAGGACGGACTGTGGTGCTTGACGTAGGTAATTTGGGAGGAATCCTCTGTAGAATGCGTTGAGACCTTCAGTCACGGCGATCGTACGCGCGCACTGGCTCAACCCTCGAAGTATAATCCTTTTGCCTTTGCACTTCAAATCCACGGCTGAAATCAAGAAAAATATGGATGTTCTATCGAAAACATATTTGGGTTGTATATTTGGGTCGCTTTCTGAAGATCCAGGTTCCATTCAACAATAGACAATAGTCTAATTAATCACTTTGTTGGACTATCATTTATTTGGTTCGAACATAACCGGCTGAATCACCATGTCCGAAAAGATAGGATTGAGTGGGTAGTTCGTGTATTCGAAGAACATCGTTACGTGTAGTATTATTCCTTATTCTATGCCGGAAGTCTATATATGAGTATGATACCTATTTCATTACCGTGAACGCAAAAATATTATAGAATATTTTGTGTTTTTACAAAAATCCGGTTGGAACTTATATAATTAATTATATATCGCTAACTTACGCACCGTAAGACGAAAGATTCTAGGATGTTTTTGCGTTAACGGTAATGAGATTGACCGCAGTGATCGAAGATTTACCCGCTACTTCATTTAGATTAGTCCCGGTTATTATTTATATAAGTACTTACAGTAATCTTTACATTACTGTCAGGTGCTTCTGGTGGTTGTTTGATAACCAGGGTTGGTTAGATTGATAACCAACCTCATGGTCCAATATTAGAACCTGGGACTACTTAGAACTAAGGATCCCTTCTGACCTATAGAGGTAGAAAGTCCAAACTAGGATGATAGAAGAAGAATACCTTCTTCAACCCTGGTGTCAGGGTTATTATTGAGCCGCCATAGGCTCCTGACAAGACTCATGTACTATTAGTACTTAAGTAATAACCGGGACCAACGGCTTAACGTGCCTTCCGAAACACGGACCGTTTTACTTTCGGACAATCAGGTGATCTGCCTGCAATGTCCTAACCAAACCAGAGCCTCACAAAATGACTTTTGTGATATATCCCTACCGGGATTCGATTATCTTCTTTCACCTCAAGGTTGCCTGGCAGAAATTGCAGCAATAAGGCCGCCTGTTGTACTTATCCGGTTGTTACTGTCCTATTATGTTATGCTTATGTGCAAGAAAGATTATTACTTATTGATTGATCATTTTTGATAGATTATTATCGCAGGAGGATCTGATGAGCGCTGCATACTGCATACAACATACGTTGCTAAGTTTTGGACCGATACTGTTTAGTTTGCCATCGATACTATAAGAGGAAGATTGATTGATGAAAATAAATATTATTACGTTGTTCCCTGGAGAGCCTGCGGGCGACGTTGTCAATGGGGGTGGTGGTAGCGCTCTCGGCCAGAGCCGCCATGTTGCTCGCCAGAAACGTAGTCCAGAACTTGCTGTACTGCTGGAAGTATGAACTCCTGTCCATGTAGTCTTTGCAGCTGTAACAGATTAGTAGCCATTTTTAAAGGTACAGAAGATAATTCGGTTAAACGTCGTCATGATGTTGCCAAAATCGCATTTTAATCATACTTTACGGGATGTTTCTAGGTTTAATCAGTCCGAAAACATATGTTATATCTGGCACCGACTGAATGACTTTACAGATCGGAAAACTTGCAAGAAGGATAATATATAGGATCCGGTTATGGTCCCAAATTCAAAAATATCTTTATTACATACTTTGAATCGTCAATTTTTACATTGTAGAACGTCTCATCCACCTGAAACTACTGCAGGTTCTCACAACCTTTGTAGGCGGGGAATAAGACCTGCGGTTCAAATATCGTCTGAGTAAGATTTTTTCAATCTTTTCTCTTTGTCAGTAGAGAAGTGTATTCAATCAAGTATCATACTTCTGCACTACCTTCCTTCTTTTTGTTGGCTTCTGTACTACCTAAAGTGTGTTATCTAAATATATAAAAGGAGAAACTGACTGACTGACATATCAACGCACAGCCTAAACGGCTAAACGTAGGCACTTGAAATTTGGAAGGGACGTAGCTTAGGTACCGTAGAGGTGCACTAAGAAAGAAATTCCCGAAATTCCCACGGGAACGGGACGAAGTCGCGGGCAAAAGCTAGTATCGATATATACAGTGTTATTTTAAGCTGTATGTTTTCCTTAAATAAATAAAATAGAATAAATAAATCATTAAAAAGATACGAACCCGTGTCATTTTGATGTAAGTCACGCGTTTTCCGAACAGGGCAATCGTGGATTTTCTGTTTTCGTGCTGGAGGCCATGTGAAATTGTTGATAATAGACGTCAGAGGCCTTCAAAACTTTAGCGCACAGCTTGTTTACTAGCACAAACATTAAAAAGTCGTACTAACAGAGAAAAGCTAGTGATTTGCGTGGAGAAGGAAGCGGAGTTCCGTAGCACCGCCCGCACAGTGCCTTGCCAGAGAGCCGCGACCCCGCATTTGTTGCACAGGTGCCTTATAGCTGAACAGGTGCTGCGGTGTCGCGGGGAGATTATCGCTTGAGTTCGCGCGAAGAGGAGTGGTCTGCCTGGAAATGGAAGCTGGAAAATTGGTATTCAAAATTCTAGATTAAGTAAATTAAATTCATCTTTTTTGGGGTTATGTATACGTTTTTACAATAAAATACCAGATCATATTTTGAATTTGTCAGAAAATAAAATTTAAAGCTCACGTGAAGCTTACTTTACGTAAAAGAGCTCATTAAGTATAAGATTAATGATTACCTAAATGATAAAAATGTCTGGTATTAAAAGTCTAACTTGTATACCCTCATTGATTTAAAAGATGTGTTGCTGTTGCAGTTTCTTGTCATTTCTTCTCCTTAGCCATAACACTTTGCGAAATGACGTAAATTCAATAATATTATATGACCTTCAACAAGTTTATCCATGATAATTACGTTGAACAAATGATTTTGTTTTCTGGTATCGGAGAAGTCTTTACCATCAGCTCAGCAGCATTCGCGGTCAAAAAATAAGATCCGATGTAGATACCGCATTGTTAGTTTATTTTGCCTACTTCCATAGCCTAATTTCGTACGCTATCTTGCTGTGGGGTCATGCTGCAGATGTCAACAGCATTTTTGTTCTGCGAGCTATTCGGGCGATTTACCAATCGGGACCCAAGACGTCACTTAAAAAACTGGGCTACCTATGGCTCCTTGGGGTTACCTGTAACGGTTGCAATAGCTCCCGATACGGCTCCAATGCCAAGGGAGTTGTGTATCTTTGTAATGCTGGCCTTATTACGCAGCTTCCACGTCCGGTCCGCCTCTTGGTATATACCTAGCCTGGACAAGTCAAAAATTTGAATTTACTTTATACAAAAAATATCCACAAGGTAACTCTTATCTACCGCTAGGATTTTAATGATCATTGCAGAAACAAAATCAGTGTAAGTACTTAAGTACTTTTCACTATATATTGAACTAGCTTTTGCCCGCGACTTCGTCCGCGTGGCGTGTTACAAAAGAGAGATCTTTGTGTGTGTGGGAGTGCATGTCAAATTTCAAGCATCTAACTTATACAGTTAAGATTTTTTCATACAAGTGTTTTTTCCCGCTAACTCCCGTTCCCGTGGGAATTTTGCAATATCCTGTTGCAACTAAGCTTTAAGTTTACTAAGGTACCTGCATGCCAAATTTCAAGTGTCTAACTTAAGTGGTTTAGATTTTTCATACAAAAGGATTTTCCCGCTAATTCCCGTTCCCGTGGGAATTTCGGGAATTCCTTTCTTAGTGAACCTCTACGGTACCTAAGCTACGTCCCTTCCAAATTTCAAGTGCCTACGTGTAGCCGTTTAGGCTGTGTGTTGATATGCCAGTCAGTCAGTTTCTCCTTTTAAATATTTAGATAACATCCTCCTAAATTAATGAGGAATATGCCATGCTGCTTATGACTTTAGAAATCCACACGTACACATTTCGCCTTAGACAAAGTCAAAATAACATCCTGACAGCCACTCAGGGAGATTCAACTGCCTCATCCAAAACCATTAGATGAATGAGGGTCTTTCCAATCGACGTTCCCCAAAAACACGATAGATGGCGTTGTTCACTTTTAACGTGATAATTACCTATTTTCTCATTGCTGGGGTACATAATTATTAAAAAAATTAATGTAATGGCAGAAGCATATACATCTGGATGCAAATTGATCGGGACTAAATTCGATAGATAACTTATTGCTATTCATTGTCATACCAGGGAAGGTTAAAAGGCCATATCGAAGCAATTCATCAAAAAAGCAACATTGCAATTTGACACTTACTCATATAAAAGTAAGTGCGCAATGCAAACAAATGTCTAATAGCAATGTGGCCTTTTTACCCCCCCCCCCCCCCCAGGAATTCACAAGTAAATAAACAAACTTACCTGATGCCATTTGTAAGTAAATGGAACCATAGAGCAGGCACAATACCAAAGTGCAGGCCCGCCAACCCATCTTTTTTCAATACGTCGAATACTGTCGGACATATCTTCGTATTTTGCACTAGCACTTTAGTGTTTATTACGTCAATGGGATGGGTTATAAGCGCTGAGCCGGCACCGGCTAAACCTCCAGTTACGAAGGTTATCACAACATTTTCCAATATCACCTTTTCTGGGCCATGTTGCTTTCTTCTGTGGCGGTAAAGGGGAATTTTGCGACCGGTCTGTGAAAGGACTCAAGACGTATGGTCAAAGGTCGCGAAACTTTAAATTCCAGTTCGTTGATGTCGCTTCTATTGTTGAGAACTTGTCAAGTACTAGACTGAAGAAATTGGGTGCACAATAATTTTATCGTTTTGGCTCGAACTTTTGTGTTATATTACAAGATGCCTGAGTAGGTATTAAGTATTTGAGCGCTTTATTGTTTTTAGTATAGATACATAGCTATTAATAGTAACTAAGAATTTACCTTTGTATTGTACGAAATATTTTATTCTATTTATTTATGTATCCGAGTTGTTTTTGGCGTAGTTATGAAGTTTGTGAGATAGAATGTCATTAGTATTATGTCAATCTTAACAAGAAGGCTTAAGAAGGTAGTATACTCGTAAGTACTTACTATGGAAGCTTTGATAAGTAGGTAATAAGTATTAGGTAAATACTCGTACGTACTATTAAAAACATAAAGTACTTAAAACTAATTTTCTTGCTTGAAACATTTTTAAATAAAACTGCAACAAATAATACTAAAAAAAACAGTTGCTGTTAATTCCAAATTGCGTGACTAACTACCTGCCCTTTTTATCTCTATATAAACGAACGGGACGAAAGATTAATATAAGTTTGGTCCTGACCCTCACAAATAACTTGGGTAAGTCCCTCTTCGAATCGGTACCGTTATCTTCCTGTAATAAATCTTCTATTCGCAGTTAAAAAAAAAATTATAGGCCAGGACTCCAAAGGATTAGTCCTGGACTATTCCCTATGTGCCTGGGAAAATAGGATATTTTAATCATCTTTTCTCATCATTCTTTCCCATGAAAGTTTTCTGCAAGTCTTTCAGGACATCCCAAAACATGAGTAGTAGGATTGATTGGGGTACTTGGCGAAAGTAATATGGCAAGAGGCCCTTGTAAAACGCCAGTGGACCTTCAGTTGTGGCGATCTTACGAGCGCAGTCAGCAACGCCTTGGTATAACACACCTTTACCCAAGTTGTCCACGGCTGAAACAAACGAATCTTCTTAGTCTTCGCACAGACTTCGCGGTGCTACGGCACCAGCACACTGGGGGCGCCAAAATCAACCAACACGACCGCTCTGACCGGCAGCCCCTGATCTAGAAGAGAGCGATTGGGTTGGGCATACCTGCCCTGGACATCATGGAAGTTTCTGGGGGCGCCAAAATTATAGTTTTGGAAAAATAAGACTAGTTTCACATAGCGCATTAAAATATCTGATATGTACTTTTTATAACCATGCATGTAAGTAACTGTTAGTAAGGGAACAAATGGGTTCTGCTTTTAGATAGGCAGAGGGGCGCCAAAGAGACATATCGCATCATTTAAAAAATACTGGGGCCACCACTGTCCTCACGGCAAGATTAGAGGTAATAAAAAACACATTTGCTAGGTAAGCGCGTCCCATCTTAGCACGGAATAGAAGAAAGAGGATGGGAAGGCCCTTACTGCTGTCACCGGTTCAACTCACTGTCTTTTACCGCTACTTCAGCAAACAGCAAACTACGATAGCTCTATGCTTCTCAAATTCCATAGCCACTTTACCGTCAATGTAAGTAGCTATATTTTATGTGATAGACTGCAATACCGGGTAAAATAATCTTACGTTGGTTATAAAGCCTGGTGGTGACGACATCAAATGGCGTGGTGGTCAGGCTCTTGGCTACAGCCGCCACATTGCTCGCGAAGAACGCAGACACATACTTGTTGGAGTGCTTGAACCAGTGGTTCTTGTCCATCAGGTCTTTAGAGCTGAAGGAAATTACCCACGTTAATTTTCGCATCTTATTTAAGTAAGTACTTAAATTAAACCTTGGTCAAATTCTATGACAGGAAAACAACAAAATGGCGGAAAAACAAAATGGCCGCCATACAAAGTTTTCTTATGCTCTATTGTGAGAGGTAGGTGGGTCATTTTCGAACAAATACGGAACACGCGAAACTGCTTTAGCAGCGATGGCACTACGCACCTTTTAGTAAATACATAAATCAACGACCCCCGGAGATCCCGGGTACGAATCCCGGTAGGGACATATCAGAAAAATCACTTTGTGATCCCTATTTTAGTTGGAACATTGCCGGCTGATGTTCAGATTTTCCGAAATTAAGGTGATCCGTGCTTCGGGGGGGCACGTTAAACAGTCGGTGCCAGCTAATATTTACTTAAGTAAGTATGGTATTCGTTACGTGAGCCACGTCAGGGGTCTTTAGGAATTGTGTCATGTTTGCCCCTAATATCTGGCAACCCTGGGATTACTTTGTCTTAAGACAAATTCGCCACTGCTGCATTCGCCATATGAATTAACATAACATAAGCTCACAAGTACATATATCCTAATTGCGGTAGTCAGAGGTACCTACGTACATCCATCGCAAGATGAACTAAGTACCCACACCTCACCGAGCTTTCTGTTAGACCAACGTGATAGGTGGCGAGCCATGTCGCCGTCTATAATGGTCGAGCCAACTGACACGGAAAAACTAGCGATCTGCATGGAAGACGAAACAGAGTTCCGCAGAGCCATCCCGAGGGTGCCCCGCCAGAGTCCGCGTACGCCGCCCTCGCTGAAGATATGCTTCAGTGCTGAGAAGGACCCCTGGTGGTTGTGCTGAGTGCCGACTGCTATGCTAGAGTCTGATGACGACATCAGCTGAGTCCGGACGAGCAGCAGGGGACTGCCTGGAAATAGTGAGTATCGGCATTATTTTTGTCTTCGATGATCAGTGATGCGGCAGTTGCTTCTGTAAAAAACTGGACCTGTCAAATCAGGTTAGGTAAGCAGACCCTGTGAAAAACGGGAAAGATGATGATGATCTCTTATGCGGCATAATGATTCATTTTATTGCCAGAAAGCTACGCCCAGACCCGCATCAATTTAGAAAAGTACGTTTCGAATGAATGCAACTGGGAATCGTACCTTGGAACCTTTAGTTAGGTAATTGGGTTGTCAAGATGTCAGTCATTATACCTACACTCAGGAGATTTTATGATCTTGCCATATTGCTGGGGTGACGGGGCGCAAGGAGGACGCCAGTACTCGTAGTTGTCCAATCATTCATGATTGGACGATTGATTGTCGTCACCCTCAGCGTGACGACAGGCGCCAGCAGTGTGGCATGTTGCCATCCTTTATATATTTCTGCCTTACGTATAGAGTATGCAGCTATATACCTAAAGCAGCCCCAGTAGCTCCTGAAAAAGCTCCGACAACTAATGAATTGCTGAACTTTGTCATGTTGGCTTCATTTCGCAATATACCAGCACGTTCCGCCTGTTGGTAGATGCCTAACCTGTGCAAATAGGAGAAATATGACGAAATATTATCCTATTTTGGGTCTAAGCGTTGGGCTCATGATCCGGAGGTCCCGGGTTCAAATCCCGGCATATATCATACAAATCACTTTACGATCTCTAGTTTAGTTAGGACATACTGGCCGATTACCCGATTCTCCGTAAGAACATGATCCATACTTACTTCGGAAGGCATATTAAGCCGTTGTAAGTTATTAGTCGTTACTAGAGCCAGCTCGCCAGGAGGAGCTCGGTGGCGCAGCGGTAAACACGCTCGGTCTGCGATTGTTGAAGTTAAGCAACATTCGCAAAGGCCGGTCATAGAATGGGTGACCACAAAAAAAAAGTTTTCATCTCGAGCTCCTGCGTGCTTCGGAAGGCACGTTAAGCCGTTGGTCCCGGTTGCATTAGCAGTCGTTAATAACCACCAATCCGCACTGGGCCCGCGTGGTGGTTTAAGGATCTCCCTATCCATCCATAGGGAAGGCCCGAACCCCTGCAGTGGGGACGTTAATGGGCTGGTGATGATGACTAGAGCCATGTCAGGGGCCTTAGACGCCTCAATAGTAACCCTGACACCAGGGTTGCTAATCCACCTCACAACCCGCACGATAGAGGAGTAAAATACTTAGAAACAGCAAGTTACCTCACACTGTTCGCGACCATTTGAAACAAAACTGCAGGTACAATGCCACTCTGCAGCCCCACAACTCCATCCTTCTTGAAGATAGTGTAAATCGCATGAGGAACATTCCGGTAGACCTTTTCTCGTTTCCCCAACTCCCCTTGCAGTTGCATTCTAGTGCATACGACATCTAAAGGGTTCGTTATGACTGACGCGCCCATGCCTGCTAAGCCACCGATGAGGAAGTCTGTCACTACTTCAGGATTAATTATCCATCTTGATCCAGCCATGTTTTTTTCATTCTGTTTGCATAACTTGACAAATATACCTAACTGTATTAGGGTGAATCATGAACTGCTGCGAAAAGATTACGGAAGACTTATGCATGTTCTGTGTGGGGGATGCCTGCAAATTTCTCAGGGGTTGCGGACCCTTTGGTAAAGATAAAATCCAGTGCACGACAATGGATCAAACTTTACTGTTTCTATAATTGGATCAAATATCACGATGTTACTTGTAACATTCCGTCACTAGGAGACCACAATGTTTTGCTATTTATTATGTAGTATCAATTTTTAGATGAAACAATGACTGTGGATAAAAACCGATGGTTTAAATAGCTGATGTTTATTACATAATATTCTCGTTGTTGTTTAAATCCATTTGACGTCAACGCGAATTATATTCTCTTTGGACCTTTGGTCAAAACGTGACGAGGAGGTCGATTGCCAATCTCTTGTCCGCCGAGCCGAAGATCCGTTTTTTTTTTGGAAAGGGTTTAACGGCTCTGGCCTAGTAGCCTTTTAAGCCTGTCATTAAGATCCGTGTTTCTTTGGTGTTGCTCTATATTGTCTGACGTATGCTTTTACAGAAATCAAGGAGATCATATTTAATAAATAAACGATTTATTTGATACCTTAAAACGAATTATAACTAATAACACAGCACTAAAACAAGTGATTAAATTCTTTTTGCAAAACAATAATAAGTGTAATATAATATACTCGTACTTAATAAAAACACCGTTTAAAAAATAAAGTAAAGGCTGTAGAAATACAAAAACATAACGTAGAAAATATAAAAAAATATATGTATACATACACTTTGAAACCATATCACATTAACTTTTTTGACAAATTAAACCGTAAGTCTCATTAAATGTCAAATATAATAGTGCGACAGGGTTCTAAAGTGGGTCCATGACTGTACCCGCGGAGGCCCGTGTCACTCTATGATATGTACGATCCTAAGTATAGATTTTTTTATCCTCCTTCTGGCGCAATCGGGTAAAAACGGTCCGCCGGAGGTCCGTTTTGCTCTATGGGTAAAAAAGTTGAAGTTTATAAAATGCTCATACCTTGAAAACTCGATTTGACCAAATCTTTTCAGGAAGTTCCGCATAAAATTTTACATGTTTCTTCTTAGCTAAATAAGTTGATTCCGTGCTTCGGAGGGCACGGTAAGCCGTTGGTCCCGGCTATTAGCTGTAATCTTCCACCAACCCACAGTGGAGCAGCGTGGTGGAGTATGCTCCATACCCCTTCCGGTTGATTGAGAATAGCTTATATTAAAATCTACAATTATCTCCCGTGTCATCTTCTTAAGAACTCTTCGAGGATCTTAAGTTGGTCCCAGCAGACTAAAAGAAGGACGGTGTGGGGTCCTAAACGCATGTAATTGGCTACAACTCCCTTGTACAGTGAGAGGAAGCCTTCTGTCCTGATCATCTTGACGAAACAGTCCACCATCCCGGAGTATAACTTGCCTTTGTTCTGGGCGTCTACCGCTGTGGAGAAAAACGATTAATTAGGTACATATATACATAGGGGGGGGGGGGGGGGGGGGGCTTAAAATGGCCACATCGAAGCAATTCATCTAAGAAAGCAATATTGCTATTTGACATTTGTTTGCATTGCGCTCTTACTTTTATATGCGCATATGTTAAATTGCAATATTGCTTGCTTAGATGAATTGGTTCGATGTGGCCATTTTCCCCGCGGACCCTTGACACTACCCGATGGCACCACCGGTAGTGTCAAGGGTATTATTCCGTGCCCATGGCACTAGGTATGCTCAAAAGTGACAGCTAACATTTCAAGGTTAGCCTAGCTGACGTCATCCCGCCCTGCGTCGCCATTTCGTAAAAAGTAAATTACCCACGACCAATGTTTTTGTATTTAATTTGCGAGGAAAGTTTGAACTTTTAGCTAAAGGTTTAGTTAGTAACAGTTTTAATGTTTTTTTATATATGTGACAAGTAATAGTAATTAAATACATTAGTCAGTAATTCACTCAAAAATAACCGGGTGAGAGCCTTCAGCGCTCCCCATTTGTCCGGCCAAGTAGTTAATGCCATCTGCGGCAAATCTACAATAAGTCACGTCAAAAAAAAAAAAAAAAAAAAAAAAAAAAAAAAAAAAAAAAAAAAAAAAAAAAAAAAAAATATACGTCCTTGGAATGTTGGAGATACCAATTGAATGATAACACTTACGTCATCAATGGCCTAGCAATGGCGGCTTGTCATAGGATTGAGCATACTTGGTTTTCTTATTCCATGGTTACACTTTGATTCATCATTTTTGTAGACAACTACTAACTACAGTCCAGGCTACCTACCTTGGTTAGACAGCCTAGTAGCGACGACGTCGAAGGGGTTCAGGCAGAAGGTCATGACCACGCCGCCCAGGTTAGCGCCCAGGAACGATAGCAGCAGAGGCGAGCTGGTGACCTGCTTCTCTCGCAGCCACTCCTTAGCCCACGCGAAGCTCACCATCTGAGAGCCACTGCCGACCGCCCCGCGGGGTATTTGAGGAGACACACCGCGGAATAGACCTGGGATAGTGAGAGTGGCCTTAATAATAATTAAATATTGGCCCCGATTCCTGCAGACACCTCCTAGTTTTACTTTAAGCTATACCTGACATTTTCTTATCCACCGAAAAGGAAAGGGACGGATGATTGACAGCTCTTAATTTTACGAAGAATGAGTAAATGAATGGATTACCCGGGCGAATCAAAAAGGTATCTCGCTGGTACCTGTGCAAACTGTTTGACTTGTGCTGTCAACATTTATGTGTTGTGATAAAAAGAGAGGAAGGGGAAGAATTACATGGAACAGATTAAAGAGAAGGCTCACGTCGTGTCTTATAAGGAAGTGAAAGAATAGGATGTGAGAATGCTACACCGACAAGAGCGTGGCTGGTCTTTAGTGTGTGAAGAAAGTGGAATAAAGATGGTATGAACAATAGAGGAGCTCGGTGGCGCAGCGGTAAACGCGCTCGGCCTGCGATTGTTGAAGTTAAGCAACTTTCACAAAGGCCGGTCATAGGATGGGTGACCACAAAAAAAAAGTTTTCATCTTGAGCTCCTCCGTGCTTCGGAAAGCACGTTAAGCCGTTGGCCCCGGCTGCATTAGCAGTCGTTAGTAACCACCAATCCGCACTGGGCCCGCGTGGTGGTTTAAGGCCCGATCTCCCTATCCATCCATAGGGAAGGCCCGTGCCCTTGCAGTGGGGACGTTAATGGGCTGGTGATGATGATGATGATGATGAACAATAGTTAAATCACCTCTAAATCCCTCTTTGGTATAAATTTCCTTCAACGCGTCAACCATCCCAGCATGTTTGTGTTGGTGTCCTACAGCGATGGCCTTGGCTGCTTGAGCTTGAAGCCTTGTCTTGACGAGGAAGAAGGGAGTCCCAGCAATAGAGCCTAGGGCTCCGCCGACGCCTGCCGCCGCAGCGCCCTTTACTATTGACGTCCTGCCTTTGGCGTCTGTCGTGAGGCCCCGGCGTTCGCTTATTCGGTAGACACCTAGCCTGTGAATTATATTTACTTACGACATAAGAAGACCAGCATGTTAACACCGTAAGCGCGCGACTCTTTCTCGCCTCGACATACGTCACCTGTCACTTTCTCACATTACTGCATAGAAAGAGACAGATGATCTCTGCCGCGGCAAGAAAGAGTCGCGTGCTTACGGTGCTAATCCCGCAGGTATGCTCAAAAGTGACAGCTAACATTTCAAGGTTAGCCCAGCTGACGTCATCCCGCCCTGTGTTGCCATCACGTAAATAATACCCACGACCAATGTTTTTATATTTACTTTTCAAGGAAATTTTGAACTTTTAGTAAACGATTTACTTACAGTTTTAATAATTTTTATATATGTGAAAGTTAGTTAGCAATTCACTTAATATTCAATAATAAATTTACGTCCTTGGAATGTTGGAGATACCAATTTAATGGTAACACAGTGGTAACACTTACGTCATCAAAGGGCTAGCAATGGCGGCTTGTCATAGGATTAAGCATAGCTGGT
The DNA here is from genome assembly GCF_024362695.1 of Pectinophora gossypiella. Lineage (NCBI taxonomy): Eukaryota > Metazoa > Arthropoda > Insecta > Lepidoptera > Gelechiidae > Pectinophora > Pectinophora gossypiella. The sequence continues at coordinate 15,102,962 of NC_065409.1, forward strand.
TTTCTTATACTATGCCTCTCAACATCCGCAATGCTGCCTATTTGGGCGGACACAAACCTAACCTAATTTTAGTTTGACAGCCGTAAAACTACTGCCGTCTTTCACTTACAATACGTGCTAGAAAGGGATAGAGCTAGTTTTAGTCCTCTCAAATAAGTTGGCCGTTAACGCAATCGGCACCATTATCTGTATTACCTGTGTAAGTATTTATTTCGATGCTTAGGTAAGTAACTAAATAAAAAAAGCTCTCTCAAATTCTATGCTGAGTAGAATTAGTGTCTTCAAGTCAGCGGGCTTAGCACCGTAAGCGCGCGACTCTTTCTCGCCTCGACATACGTCACCCGTCACTCACTCACAGTACTGCACAGAAAGAGACAGATGATTTATGTCGCGGCGAGAAAGAGTCGCGTGCTTACGGTGCTGTGTTAAAGCCCGCCCGCCCGCTGATGTGTTAAAGTCTCTGCAAATTCGACCGCCGGCATATTGGGTGTACATGCACACCCTTTTTTTGCACATGGCATTAACTTGGCCGGACAAATGGGGAGCGCTGAAGGCTCTCACCCGGTACAACGTTTAAGACAACAGGCCTGAGGGTGCCCAGTTGGGCGCGAACCTCAGCTCAGGGCGTCGTCTGAGATGAAAAATATTTGAAAGAATTAATCGATCCTAGTGGGTCGATAGCGATAAGCGCTGATTGAGGGAAATTGTCGACCACGTGGGCGCGGTCGGTATCGGGGTCCTGAAGACACCTGTAGCCGTGCTGCCTACATATAAGTAAATATGAAAGCGCGTTATGCTAGAAATATGTAGGTATATATGCTACGGAAAATACATATATCCATTAGTTATAAAATCGTAAGTATTTTGTTTCACTTAATTGAGCGTTCCTTTCGACAAAGCCAAACATTTAAACACTAGCCTTCTTCTATCGTGTGGGTTGTGAGGTGGATTACCAACCCCATCAACCTGGTGTCAGGGTTACTATTGAGCCGCCAAAGGCCCCTGATATGGCTCATGTAACGACTTCTAACTTACATCAGTAAGTAGTAACCGGGACCAACGGCTTAACGTGCCTTCCGAAGCACGGATCATTTATCTTTCGGACAATCAGGTGATCAGCCTGTAATGTCCTATAACCAAACTAGAGATCACAAAGTGATTTTCGTGATGGGATTTGAACCTGGGACCTTCGGATCGTGAGCCCAACGCTCAAACCACTGGACCACGGAGGCCGTTTGAACATTAGGCTTAAATACTAATTCAATTTCTCACCGGAAAGTATTCAAGCAGAATTGGAAGCCCATCATGGCGGGCAGACCACTCTGTAGAGCCACCAGCCCCTCCGTCCGGAACACTACGTACAGCGCATGCGCGACACCCCTATAAAAATATATAAAAAGAAGCATGATCTCCCATTGGGCAGACTCCACAATTATAATTTAATGACGTACGCTACGTTCACTAAGAATAACACACCCACTTGTTTTTAGTCCCATGTAAGGGCCTGTCCACATCACCACGGCACGACGTCGTCGCCGTGGAACGGTGCGGTGCCGTGGCGCGGCACGTTGCCGTAACGTGGGAATTTACGTTGCCGTACCGTAAAAATGTACCTCACGACACCGCAAAGTTACACGTTGCCGTGCCTTGTAAACTTTCGGTACATTCTTCACCAAATAAATAACAGTCTCGTTGTAGATATGGACCGCACAAAACGTATTCTGCTTCTGTTGTGTGTGTAACTTTGCGGTGTCGTGAGGTACATTTTTACGGTACGGCAACGTAAATTCCCACGTTACGGCAACGTGCCGCGCCACGGCACCGCACCGTTCCACGGCGACGACGTCGTGCCGTGGTGATGTGGACAGGCCCTAAGGCGGTGGACCCGTGCTACGGCACAGCGCCACCACCGCGCCGCGCCATGACACGCCTTTCGTGGCGTCACTACCGGTGGCAACGATCATTCCAAAATAACAGTTTTTGTCTACATATGGACCGCGAAAGACGCATTCTGTTCGTTGCTGTTGAGACGACGTCTAATTCGTCTGCCATTTCATGCAAATAAAATTATATGCAACAGCAAAACACAAATTAGCGAACAGTGCGCCAGCAGCGCACCTCACGATGGCGGCGCCTTGCCGGCCCGCGGCGGACGGTGCCGCGCCGCAGACATGTGTCCACCGCCTAAGTTTGATATTGCCATTAACCGAAGAATAGAAACATAGCTTGCAAAAACTAAATATAGTTTAGTGTTTGTGTGTGTTCATTTGCTTGCGCGCGTGCGTGCATGTGATGCCTGTGAGAGTGATAAGTAGAATGAGTGAGAAGAGAAAATTAAAAAAAAAAAACAAAATCTGACTCGTACGGGTCTTGAACCTGCAGCTCTTGTCAATCCGGGACGAGCGTGTTAACCATTACACCACCGGGCCTCCTCCTGTCCGAACTAAATAGATCGGAAGAATTTCGCATGCGGTTCAAGTCTCGTACGCGTACGAGTCAGAATTTTTTTCGATTTAAATTTTCTCTTTGTGAGTTTCCCTAAACACGGGTAAGTGCTATAAAAAACAAAAATCATTAAAGTATGTTACTATTTGAACTAGGTATTTTTGTCTCCATACCTATAGTGAACAGCATGTTCGCCGCGCGCGCGCATCTCTCCTTGCAACTGCAACCGCGTCTTCACCACTTCGATGGGGTTTGTGAAGAGCGTCGCAAACATGGCCGACACCCCACCTATGACCATGTCTGACACGTCCCGTTGTATGCCATCGATGGACATTTTGGCATCTGAGGAAGATGGTTCGAATACAATAAGTAGTCCGCTTAAAATTTACCTGCTGCCACATGTCGGATAAGTACTCCATTCAAAAATCTCATTCTTATTGGTATCATTCTTATTGGTTGGGTGCCTCATGACGGATACAGGCGTCGTGGCAGACCTCGAAAGAGATGGCGTGACGACTTGGACGCTTGCCGGAGGGACTGGACGGAGTACGCACAGGACCGCGAAAAATGGAAAGAGGACGGGGAGGCCTTTGCCCAGCAGTGGGATCTTTTAGATTAGATTAGATTGGTATCAGACGATCGAACCTGTTCGGGTCGAACCACGAACCACAGACCGGTTTTGCACCATTTCGATCGTGTGGATGGCGCACTGAATCGAAATCAGTCCAGTCGCTATTCTACCTTTGTGTTCACATGTAATGCCTGTTTTTAGTATCTTTGTTTTTATGATATAATTTAGCCCATACTCGCCCTGAGCCGAGGTTCGCGCCCAACTGGGCACCCCCAGGCCTGTTGTCTTAAACGCTGTACCGGGTGAGAGCCTTCAGCGCTCCCCATTTGTCTGGCCAAGTAGTTAATGCCATCTGCGGCAACTCTACAATAAGTCACAAAAAAGGTCCGCACCGATTCGATCGTCTGTTACCACTATTAGTCAAACAGACGTTTTTGAGGAACACGTCTTAACAATGTATGTGTGTTTAAAAAAAAACAACAGACCATTTTTCTAAAATTGTATTTTTTTCTCACATTTTCATCGAAACATTTTAAAACATTAATAACTAATTTAATTAACCTAATAAGTACCTACAATAAATTATTTTACTGATGATGACTCAACCAACCGCTGGCTTTACAATATAACTTTAATAATAACAACATTATTTCAGTTTAAAATAAGGCACGGCAGAAATTACGCTAATATTGCACTACCTAATAGGTAATATTATACATATATTTTTGTAACGTGACACACCTACTTAATATACAGGGTGTTAGTGACATCGTAACAAAAACTTTGAGGGATGACTCGGGCCATGATTCTAGAGTTGATACCAAGTGGAATTTTCCGCCGCAAAAGTATGGAACGGAAAATTTTAAATTTTCAAGCAAGAGAAGTGTTTCAGGATCGAAGCCAATGGAATTCTTTAGTCTCTGCTTACCCCGGTGGGAAATAGGCGCGAATTTATGTATGTAAAGTGTTCATGAATTTTCCGATAGGAAAATTCCACTTGATATTAACTCAGAATCATGGTCTGAATCATCCTCCTCAGTATTCGTTACGATGTCACTAACACCTGTATATGTTTGTGGCGTCACACACCTAATATATTATAATAACAAATAATCGTAGAGTGCGCCCCACGGCTGAAGTCCAGCGGATTTTATTGGCACTAAATGATAGATAATAAGTACCTAAGTATATGCAAAAACTGCGATAGCGCGAACTCTAGTCAAGGCAATGATTATTTGTTATTTTTTGACCAGACATATTTGCATAGACCTTTATATATTTTTTTATTATTATTTAGGCTATTGCCATATTGCAACCAGTGCGCACGGCAACCGAGGGCTTCGGCCAATAGCCGGACGACGTCTATGCATTCGCTGCGTCTATTGGTCGAAGCCTTCAAAATAAATCGCGCGCGCGCAAAAAAAAAATATGGCAACATTATTTTAAAAAGCTGGCTTAATTCTTCAACTCTACTTGTTGTTGCCATCCTTCTGGAATATCCAATTAAATAAAAACATTTAAAAATTATAAACAAATAAAGATTCAATAGGATAAAAAATACAATTAAAAATATTATCAAATATAATATAAACCGAAATAATAAATATAAGAATTTATCCAATTTATTATCAAAAGTAGAGATTGATAAACTACTGTAAATTGAAAATACATTTAAGTTTGATATTTGGCAACTAATAACACTTATCCAATTATAAAATCTATTAGGATTTCATATTTTTATTTTGTACCTTTACCCCACATTGGTATTATAATTTATTATGTAACATTTTTATTCTTGAATGTCCTCTATTTAAGCAACAATTATTGCTCACTTTCAAATTAAAACAACATTTTATGTAACAAGGTACGGTCACGAGTACTAATATGTACACATTGATACCATGTCACATTAACTGTTTTGACAAATTAAACCGTAAGTCTCATTCAATGTCAAATATGATTGTGAAAAAAAATTAAATATAAATATATTTATTATTTCATTATTTTATATATTTTTTTAATATTATATTATTAATAACATCAGCGTGGAAACGACATTATATTTAAAATATAATATAGCACTCACTTTAATACAACTTTTTGTAACATCAACAACTAATTGTAAGAAACAGTATTGTAAAATTATAAACAAACTCACATAAAACAATTAGATTCATAATAACTCGTTATTGATATTAAAACATTGAGATAAAATGCTTAGAAGGTATTCCGTTACAATAATACTGCAATTAGGCGCTATTTTATAAGTGTTAGGATGAGGTATTAAGACAATACAGGATTCGAGATGAGAATTGTACTATAATGGAAATCTATTACTTTATCAAAGTAAAATAGTATAAAATAAATATCTACTGCATAAACTACTCATTTGGTAGTTTTTTAACTAATGGCAATACTTTCAAATTAAAAAAAATCTATTAATTTTCATGTCAACGTTTTATTTCGACGTATGAAGTGTGTTTTCATCTTTGGAAAAAATTATAACTATAACTAAAAGCAAAAAAAAGGAACTAACACACCAACGTACATTTAACTTTTTTAAAGTAATTATTGTAGAATTTTATTAGTTATATTTGGTAACACTTTTGGATTGGGGCGAGGTTCGATTAATCTCAAAATTTACATACATACAGCACTTTTAATTAGTAACTTTCCAAGCTACGTTCCTCAAAAAATTATAGATGGCGCTGTACAGATTTAACGTGAAAATTATATCTAATGTTCTCATTGCTCGGGTAAATCATCATCCTCATCAATTTAAGAGCCACGCTCTTGTCGGTGCAGCATTTTCCATGCTACTTTTTTAGGGAAAAATACGGCAGTGGTTTAAAAAAATTATAATAAGCTCGGGTAAATAATTATTCAAAAATATAACGTAATGGCAGACGCATTTATAAACATAATTGTTGCTTGATATATAAATCAGATATGTTTAGAATTATGTTGCTAACAGCATATATGTATATTGCATCTCTTTATTTTAATCAGAATAATAATGGGTGGAAGATGTGTTTTGCCTGGGGGTAATAACAAGGGTCATCAGTTATATCCAAAAACAAAAATAAAAGATGCATATGTCTGTTATCCATGAAATTGGAAGGTGAAAAGAAGGCAATTCTGTACAGCGCCATCTACATTTTTTTTGGGAACGGAGCCTGGAAAGTTCCACGTTATAAATACACACATACGTTCACGTTTTACCACAGTCTCAGCTTACATAATGAGTAAATGCCTAAACCACTCTAATTTTTATAGAGTGCATAGGTAGATAATGCGGTGACCGAGGTGCTGCTTATCGCTCTAGACGCGATAAATAACCAATAGAAACGGCTCTTCCAACGAACGGTTTTTAGAAGGGTTTTTTTCTTTTTTTCTGTATTTTGTGTCCACTGTGCTCAATAAAATATTTTATCTATCTATCAAGAGGATAGCCTAGTTAAATGAGATACTTTTTACGCGACGTGAAAACGATACATTCAAATGGATTTTGTCTTTAGAAATTTACACGCATGACGTCATCGATAAACGTGGTCAAACGTCGTACTCTTTATTTTGTAATTCTAAATCCTTTCCTTTTCGGCAGATAAGAAATTTACAGGTATAACTTAAAATAAAATTAGATGTCTACAAGAATCAGCACCATTAAATAAATAAAAAATGAATTCAGTATCAATTAATTTGTACTACATTTGCTTTGTATTGATTTATTAAACTAAACAAACAGTTCGTGACCTTTTTGTGTAGTGATAAAATGGCCAGGAACGAATATAAAATTAGACTCAATTATAATTATCATTGTTATCACATTACCGAATATTATTTAAGTTACATCACGTTGTTTTTGTCGGTTGATGCAATTAGTAGCTACGTTTGTGCCTTAGCACACTTCTAACGACCTCCGTGGTCCAGTGGTTGAGCGATGGGCTCACGATCCGGAGGCCCCGGGTTCGAATCCCGGTGGGGACATATCACAAAACTCACTTTGTGATCCTCAGTTTGGTTAGGACATTACAGGCTGATCACCTAATTGATCATCTAACTTACTGATGTAAGTATGTAGTCGTTGCATGAGCCATGTCAGGGGTCTTTTAGCCAGGCCGGGTTGATGAGGTTAGTATTCCACCTCACAACCCACACGATAAGAAGAAGCACATTTCTGAGCACATATAAAGCTATATTGCGAATAGTAATTCTTTAAAGAAAGCAACAATTTGAAGCGCTCAAATGCGTTTACAATATTTCTTATTTAAACTGCATTTTATTGGAACCAGAAATCCAGAGAAGATAATACTATGATAGGGTTGATGGGGTTGATAATTCACCTCACAATCCACGCGATAGAAGAGAAAAATACTATATAATGTACGTAGTCGTTACATGAGTCATGTCAGGGGCTTTTGGCGGCTCAATAGTAACCCTGACACCGGGGTTGATGAGGTTGGTAATCCACCTCACAACCCACACGATAGAAGAAGTATACTATAATTAAGTCACGAATACTTTCATTACACTGGTAACAGCCCTAAATTAATGTCAACAGTTCCATTCAAATTAACACCCGTATTCTAAAATGTTCACTGGACTCTTCGTCCACTCGGCTCGGCCTCAGCTGAGCATTTTGGTATTTTAAGTTGACATTTACATCCTCGACTTGAGGACTTTACTCACTGGAGGCGAGCATATCATACTGCCAACATAATCATACGAAATTAATGACGTCAAGCCATAAACTATGTAAACTCGAGACAAGGTTGAAGCGCTGTCTAAGAATATCGATTTTGAGCTGAGTTCGAGAAAGACCTTGAGGTGGAAGTCTAGGAAGGTTGGAGTTGAGCTCCGGGTTTAGATGTGCGCGACTCCAGTAAAGTCCCCAACTCGAGGACGTACATGTTAACTTAATATATCGAAATGCTCAGCTGAGGACGAGCCGAGTGGAGGAAGAGTTGAGTGAACATCTTATAATACAATAAAGCACCAATAGTAACCCAGCACCAGTAGTAACTAGTCGCGAATTGTACTACGGCGATGGCGAGAGCGGATCGAAAAAATATTACGCATTTTTTTGTATAGATTGTGAATCCATACTAATACTATAAAAGCGGAAGTGTGTGCCTGTCTGTTTGTTTGTCAGTCTTTCACGGCAAAACGGACGGACGAATTGACGTGATTTTTTAAGCGGAGATAGCTGAAGCGATGGAGAGTGACATAGGCTGCTTTTTGTCTCTTTCTAATCCCCCGCTTCCCTAAAAAAAGGGGGGGGGGAGGGGAGTTTGTATGGAGCAATCCGCAATATTCAGGGTAGGAAGCTAAAAATTGGTACATTAGGAAACTGGAACCGTGTTACCCCAAATTTAACTTGAGGGAAGCCGCGGGCAAATGTTTGTAGTACTATGTAATACCACAGGATATATGGATCCATTCTCAACGACAGCAGCATATCGGTTGTTTCAGAGCCTCGACTCTCTTACCCGCTGTCACACAATTTGCAACCTAAAACTTAGCTTCATAACTGTTGTGGATATCCTTGAGCATGTCCCAGAAGACTAGAAGGAGGACCGTGTGAGGTGCTTGCCGGAAGTAGGAGGGGCCCATGCCTTTGTAGAACGCAAGGAGGCCCTCGGTGCGGGTGATCTTCCTCGCGCAGTCCGCTATGCCGGAGTAGAGCATCCCACGACCTTCCGCATCCACCGCTGAAAGCAACAACAATAAATCATACAACACTATACAGTGGATACAAGCAAATGGAATTGGATCGTGTACTAGGTTCAAGATAAAATATGAAAATCTGATTCTTCTTCTATCGAAAAAAAAACAAAATCGATAAAAAACAAAAAAAAAATATAACTAGAAAAAAAACAGTAAAACAAAAAAAGTAGAAAATCTGATTATACTAAATAAAGGAGAGATCTAAAACTAACGAAAAACATTTCCTTTTTTCAATTTAACTTATTTATGAATTTTAATCAAGAAAAACGTAATAATAAGTCCGAATTTTATTACATTGTTCTATGACGTCACAATAAATAAAAATAATAATAAAAATGATAATAGTAATTTCGTGTTTTGACGTTTAGTAAAAAGTGATTGATTTGACTGGTTGGAAACTTGAAAACTAGCCTATTATCAGTTTAGGAAGCGGCATCACTATATGAGGTTTTACTGCTATCAAACTGGTATAGGTATCTAATCAGATTTCATGTTACGTGCCGAGGTACCATCATTATTTTCTTTAAGAGGTCATTTCCTGATGGAAAATTGTTGTCGGTCGATTAAAATTGACTAATCACACGACTATATAATTCTTTTTTTTAGTTGTGATACCTAGTAAGATTTTTCAAGTCCCGCCATGTATAATAATAAAGAATAAGTAATAAAATAGGTAAGTCTCTAAATAGACTTCGGACTCAGGTGGGCCGAAGTAAGGACAATTTGTTCAGGTGGGGTTTCTCGGATAGCTCGGACTTAAAGTGCAAGTGCGGCACTGTTCCCCAAACGATGGAACATCTTACGTCGTGTCCTGCGTGCCCGAACCTGCACGCAGGAGGATCTGATAAGCGCTGCAGATAGCGCCATACTTGTTGCCAAGTTTTGTGCCGATACTATTTAGTTTGCCATCGACACGATAAGAAGAAGAAGAGAAGATAATAGGTACGTATAGAACGGACACTCTTCGCCCCGCACCAATTCGTTTCAGTGCTAGATTTACCTCACCCCCGCTGAGTCTGACTTTAGTGAGAATGGCCGTAAGCCGTTAAGGAGTAAGGAGTAAGGGAGCGCGCGAACTATGTCTTTCTCGCATTTACGAGGTAAGACGTCACATGGTAAAAACGAAATTGTAGTATGGAGTGTCCAGTGTGCAGTAGCGGTGCCCTTAGCGTGTGAGGACTGTTGCGTTCAATGATGGAGTGTTCCCGTTGTTAAAACTCTTCAATAGGACACGGGCTGTTTTTCTTTTCCCAAATTGTTCTAACTTGTAATCTGGTCTTATCTGTCTAAATGTTAAGTAATAAAGCTCTTTTACGCAACTTTTACCCCTTTTTACAGCCGGGAACGCACATTACTGGTTGCGTTGCGGTATCGCCATTCAGTGCGGGGAGGGGTACGTCCTTTCTGTACGTAGTACTATTCTGTGTCTAAAGTAAATAACTTACATTGGTTATACAGCCTGGTCATGATCACATCCATAGGAGTAAGAGCAACAGTCTTCACGAGTGCGCCAATGTTACTGGCCACGAATGAGGACAGATATTTCGACTGTTGGAACATATCGTTAGCGTTCATCCACTCTTTACACCTGCAATTTTACAATACAATCTTTAACAAACTTTTTTAATTATAACAATAAAACATTTTATACATCTATCATCTAAATATATAAAAGGAGAAACTGACTGACTGACATATCAACGCACAGCCTAAACGAATAAACGTAGGCACTTGAAATTTGGAAGGGACGTAGCTTAGATACCGTAGAACGGGAACGGGAATTAGGGGGAAAATCCTTTTGTATGAAAAATCTAAACTGCATAAGTTAGATTCTTAAAATTTGACATGCACTCCCACACACACAAAGATCTCTTTTTTATAACATGCCACGCGGACGAAGTCGCGGGCAAAAGCTAGTATCATATAGGTATCACAGAGAATGTCAGAATGGCAGTTTGAAACAATAATGAATATTTTTTTGTTTAATTTAAAATAATTTAACATTAAGCTCGCTCTCTAATGTACGTAATAAACATCGACTTTAACAGCCTCCGTGGTCTAGTAGTTAGAGCGTTAGGCTCACGATCTGGAGGTCCGGGTTCGATTCCCGATGGGGACATTGTCGAAATCACTTCGTGAGACTGTTCTTTGTTTGGTAAGGACTTTTCAGGCTTGAATCACCTGATTGTCCGAAAAAGTAAGATGATTCCGTGCTTCGGAGGGCACGTTAAGCCGTTGGTCCCGGCTATTAGCCGTAAAAACACATCCACCAACCCGCATTGGAGTAGCGTGGTGGAATATGCTCCATACCCCCTCCGGTTGATTGAGGGGAGGCCTGTGCCCAGCAGTGGGACGTATATAGGCTGTTTATGTATGTATGTTTATGTAAACATCGACTTTAAGAGTTAAGCAAAGTAAATAATTGAAATGCAGTCATTATTTTACAAACATTTATAATTTGTCTATTATTATTACGCATTTTTTTTCTCTTAATCTTATAATTAAATTCAAATTAAGAAAGTATCTTTATTAGGTTGGTAACATAGTCAAACTTTGAATCGACAATTTTTATATAACAAGTCTCATCCGCCTAAAACTACTGCAGCTTCTCACAACCTGCATAGCCATTATAACTCTTCTTTCTTTAAAAATAAAATTAAAAAAAAGTAAAAAAAAACTCACAAAGCAAAGGAGGCGATTTGTGACGCTGATCCTATGGAGTTCCTGATCATCATTCCATGAGCGCCTCTCCACAATCCTCCTAGTCCATTCTTCTCATAAATCCTCCTGATAGCATACATCATGCCACTATGCGCGTGCTGGGTGCCAACTGCGATCTCCTTGGACGAATAAGACATAAGTTGCGTTTTTATAAGTTGCAATGGACTCCCGAAGAACGCCCCCGCCATACCAGATATCGCTCCAAAGAATAAACTGTTGGAAAACTTCGTGTTCCCCTTCTCATCTCTCAAATAGCCATGGTTATCGGCCTGTTGATAGATTCCTAATCTGAAATATGAATGCGTGAAAATAAACGTTAATATAAATATTGACAAATTAACAGGGAATGTGGTAGGATTATAATAATGAAAATTGTAAGTATAAAAGAAGAAAAAATTATTTTATTTTAATAAGAATAAGAAATTTATTGTGAAACTGTGTATAGTACAAGGTCATAATATTACATTTTGCTTTTTTTTGTTTTTTTTTTTTTTATATTTGTTTTATACCAAATATTTTAGTAAGAGCATAGTAAGTTATTGTTAGTTAAATGTTACAGAGACATAACCCCACACATTCTTTATTAATTTGTTATCCATATAGCTATATCAAAAAACAAATGCAACAACACGAAAACAGACTCACCGCACTCCGTTCACAACCCATTGGAAGCACAATGCTGGCACGAGACCTTTTTGCAGAGCAGCAATACCGTCATGTTTTACTATGGTATACATTGCATGGGGAATGTTCCTATAATGCACCGCATGTTGACCTCTGGCCCTGAGCTCTCCTTGCAACTGCATACGAGTTTTGACAACGTCAAACGGGTTGCTAAAGAACCCCGCTCCGACACCGGCCAAGCCACCAATGATGAAGTCCACCATGCTACGGAACACAGTTTTTAAGTTTTCTTCTTGTTCACTACACTAATATTTTAGAGGGACAGTCAAAGATTTTTTGTTTTCATGAAATGCATAGGTAGTTTAGTTTTAATGCAAAAATTGATTCTAAGTAGATACTTATAAAATACATTTAGCATTAATTGTTTAAAGTGTTCAAGTACACTATTGTGTAATAAAATTAAGGTATGTTCCTATATGTGCTAGGCTTAGTTTGTGTACATAGAAATTATGAGTGAGAAGATAATTTTATGATAAGAACAATCAATAAGTTCTAAATTTAAATACAAGAATGACTACCAGATTCTAATAATTTCATTTCTTATTTTTTATTTATAAAAAGATATATAAGTATTTATGTAAATAAATTTTTATGTATTGCTTATATGTAATTTAGGTAGGTATATAACTCGAGCTATTGTTCATTTAAATAAGTAGGTACTGCTTATTTTTCATTAATAAATCATTTCTCTATTTCATACTCAAGAAAAGTAATAAATTTTCAATTTATCACACGAAGTAGATGAGGTTATTTTTTGCAGACATTCTTAGTCCGTAATTAGCAGATTTGGATAAGTGAATTGTGTAACGTCCAATATCCACGCGCAGATGTAAATTCAAACGAACGAACTGCATTAGACCAGATACGGACATAATAATAAATATTTTGCGAAATAAACATTCTTTGTAGTCATACTCTTACCTGATTATTTAATTTATCGTTGAAGATACTCCGAAATCATCTCACTTGCCAAACGGCGGATTCCATTTCCAGTGCGACGCTGTGCGTGTAACTGGAGAATACTGAACGGAAAACTTCTTTTTTATCACGAATTGTTTCGTAATAAAATTCCAATTTCTATGGAAATATGAAATGTCATGTCAACGTCAGAATTGACAGTCATCAGCTGACTGCGTGTTTATTCTTACTTGAATATATCGCTAGTTATAAATTAACTATGAGAAGCGATTATGTAGAATAAACATTGTAGAAAATATGTTAATTTGTGTTAATTGTGTATCATTGCTATATAATATTTTTAGCGTCAGAAGTGGAATTTTATTAAAAAAAAACAAACTTATCAAAATAACCGGAACAAAGATTTTTATTGTAATACTTAACACAAAAAAATAAAATAAAAGGACGGTATTCAGAGACAGTTCACTTGCACAAAAATAAATTACACTCACGAAGTTAACAAATTTAGAATAACAAAAATATGAAACGAACAAAACATAAATAGACTTACGAAACAACAGGTAAACCAACCGAGCTCCGCACGCGACGACGACCGGGCAATAAGTGAGTCTGTTTGGTAGTATGCTCCGACTTTTATAAGATCGGTTAGGCTACCTGTTGTTTAGGTGGGGAATTTGGCTAATACGGCCTCTCCTGATTTTTCGTTGTCCTCAACGAATTGTCAAATCGTCTTTTAGTCTAGAAGAGGCATGGACAGTCCTGGGGTGTTGTCACATGGTCTAGATTCAGGGATGTTATTGTTTGAGTCGTCCTCTTCTTCTGCAGCAGGTCCAACAGCAGCAATTCCGCTCGGTCCGGCCTGATCAATGCTTTCAGGCTGGGTCTCCTCATCTAAGGCAGTTATAGAGGATGGTGTACCACCATCGTCACAGTCTGAAAACAGATTACATGTGAAAGTTCCATTATGTAAAAGTTACGGCCTATGCTTGTTAATATCTTCCACACCAAATTTAAAGTTAGTCTTTCGTACATCATCCATTCGCACAAAACAAATAAAATTGCATAAGGAGAAAACACAACAAACAGACATAGAAAAAGGTAGGCAGCGTCCCGACTATCTTAATCTATGCTTCGTATTATGTTGTGTTGATGTTGGAGCACACCATGACGACACAACACGTTGTACATAAGGAATCAGTTGATGTCAGAGCGACATACGCTAAGAATTTAGACAACTAGCACTAGGGCATTATGAGCCGAAGTTTAATCGGCTAGTTCCAGGGCGACTAACGCCAAGTTTAGGCGACTAACACCGAGTTTAGGCGACTAACGCCAAGTTTTAGGCGACTAACGCCAAGTTTAGGCGACTAACGCCGAGTTTAGGCGACTAACGCCAAGTTTTAGGCGACTAACGCCAAGTTTAGGCGACTAACGCCAAGTTAAGCGACTAACGCCAATACAACACTTACTGTCGAAGAACGCAGCACACGTCTCCGGACACCACTCTCCCCGCCAGGGCACCATATATTGCGCGGCCGCCTGGGTAGTTTTGCCATATCCACCACCCAATAATTTTAGTTCGTAGCGGCCGTTGGGAAGACTCTTGATCACCTTGTACGGCCCACGCATCCCGGGGTCAAGTTTACCCGTAGACTGTGAGTATTTGATGACGAAGACCTTGTCATCTACCTGAAACACTCGAGGAACACGTCTATTTTTGTTAGCGTAAGATTCTTGCTGTTCTTGGTTTTTCCTCATAAGTTCCTTCGCGCGGCTGCGGCTCACCTCTCGTAGTGCTTCACGGTTAGGTCTGGACTCGGACAACGCCACGTCGCGAACTAACGCACGGACGATAGGTGTGGTTGCGTCAGTGCCAATCATCAGATTTAGAGCAGAGGCTTGTGTGGTCTTTTGTTTGGTTATGTTTAAGACCAGTTGGATCTTCCATAACGTCTCAGACCACGAAGCATTTCTGTAACTCACCTCTATCCGCAGCATGTTGAGGATGGTGCGTATGTAACGCTCTGCTTGGCCATTGGCATGGTGCATCTCTGGTGTAATGAAGTGAAGACTGCAGCCCAGCTCATTAATCCATGAAGTAAACTCGTTCGATTCGAACATGCGTCCTCGATCCGTGACCATGAGCTTGGGGACTCCAAAGAGAGCAATGGCCTGTGTGGTAACACGTTTTAACTCACCAACATCCTGCCGGTAAATCGGGAACAACAGACAGAACTTGGTGAAGGCGTCTACAAGGACCAGGATAAACTTGTAGCCTTCAGATAAGGGGAGCGGTCCGAGAGCGTCCATGTGAACCGTATCAAAAGGAGTGTCCGGCTTTTCCCACGATGTGATGGTTTGGTGCGGGGACCTGGGTACGCGCTTCTTGGAGATGCAGATCACACAATGCGCAACATACTTCCTGACAAATTGGTGAAGCCCCGGAAACCAAAAATGCTTTAGGATGAGGTCTGCAGTTTTATCGGCGTCGATGTGTTCATGCTCGTCGTGGAACACTCTCAGTACACTCAGTCTGTGCCCTTTTGGAATGTAACAAAGGAGTCTAGGCTCCTCTCCCACTGGCGTGTAGCGGTAGTATAATAAGTCATTCCGAACAACGTACCTCGTAGAATCCAAATTCCCTTCCTGCAGCTGTTGCATTAGATTTTGCGTATCCTCATCTGCAGACTGGGCTATTTGGGCCCACGTCTTGGGTCTCGAGATTTGATTGACTGTGACTGGTGGATTCCTGCTAAGATAATCGGCGTGAGGCATCATAACGCCTTTTCTATATTCAATTGAAAAGTCAAAGTCTTGAAGGTAAATCCACCAACGCGCCACTCTTGGTAAAAGATCTTTTTTTCGTTCAGTGGCCTTTAGGGCGTTGCAGTCTGTCACGATCTTGAAGTGCAGACCTACCAGGTAGTGGCGAAAGTGTTGTAAGGCTTTGACCACAGCCAACGTCTCCAGTTCGTAACTGTGGTAGTTCTTCTCGGCTCCTTGTGTGACCTTACTAAAATATGAAATAACATGTTTCTTACCATCTTCGTGAGTCTGGAGAAGAATGGCGCCATACCCAGCACTGCTCGCATCGGTGTGTAGTTCTGTGTCACGTTTTGGATCAAATATTGTAAGTATGGGTGCACTCGTCAATTGCTGTATAAGATCTTGGCGAACAGCTTCTTGCTCTGGACCCCAGTTGAACGTGACGTCCTTCCTTGTTAGGTGAGCAATGCATGCGGTTTTAGTGGCGTAATTCTTTATATAACGTCGGAAGTATCCCGCCAAACCTAGCAGTTGCCTAACCTGCTTCACGTTGGTTGGAATTGGTGCATGTACGAGGGCATCCACCTTACGAGGGCTCGGTCTCACTTGGCCCTGACTCACAATGCGGCCAAGATATTCAACTTCAGTCCCGAGGAACGAGCATTTTCTTAAATTGATTGAGAATCCAGAGTCCGTAAGCGTTTTAAGAACTTGACGTAGGAGGTCGATACCCTCGTCTACAGTTGAACTCATGATGAGTACGTCATCAACGTATACCAACACCTGACCTTGATCTATAAACTTTCGCAATGTGTTATTAATTATGCGCTGGTATACTATTGGAGAATTAGTCAGTCCGTAGGGCATTTTTAAATACTCAAAATGACCCTCTGGGGTAACAAAAGCAGTCAATGGGATGGATTCTTCACTAAGGGGTATTTGGTGGAACCCAGTGGCCATGTCGAGACTCGAAAAGTAGGTGTAGTTACCCAACCGGTCTATCTGATCGTCGATCAATGGGAGGGGGTAGCGGTCCCTAACTGTGAGTCTGTTAAGTGCCCTGAAGTCCACACATAATCGGTCAGAACCATCTTTCTTTTTTACAAGAATTATCGGACTCGCGTATTCGGACTGAGATTCTCTGATAATTCCCTTGTCTAGTAGGTCTGCTATTATTTTACGAACCCGAAGTTTCTCTTCATAAGATAATTTGTACGGGCGATATACGACGGGTGTTTGGTTTGTCAGTTTTATTTCCATCCTGCCAGTTTTTACTGTTGTGACAGCAGTACCCGAAATAAGAAAGTCCGAAAACTCCGATATTATGTCCATTAGCTTTTCACGATCCACACCCTGAAGGGGTGTTATTATGTCAATTTTACTTTCAGGTTCAACTGCATTTACTACTGTGGCGGAATCTTCAGTGGAATGTGTCAGGTACTGATGGTCTTTCGTTCTAACATAAAGGATCCCCTTTCGATTTAAAATGTCTGTACCGATGATGATCGACGTGTTCATGCATTTGGAAGGGACTACAACAAGATCGGCCTCAATAGAAATGTCACTCAGCTCAATGGTGACGGTGACGTATGTGGAGGCAACTATTTCCTTATTACTAATACCTTTCAGTACACAGTGCATCGATTTAGGTTGGCAAGTCAAATGCTTAAGAACGTCCGAAGAAATCAACGAAATATTTAAGGCTCCACTGTCTATAAGTGCATCCATAGGCACACCGTCAACGACCGCCGTGACAACGTCATTATTAGCCGTAAGAGTTTGTTCCGTACACAAATTAACGTTTCGCTGGTTTCTTGACTCCGAACGGTTCTTGGCAAAACAACTATTCTCCGAATGGCCTAACTTTTTGCAAAAAGTACAAATTACGGGACCTTGAGACGAAGAAGAAGGTTTAGTAGTGTCCGTAGTAAGGGATTTGTTAGAACTAGAATTGTCTTTTGGCTTTTTAGGACAATGACGGCCCAAATGACCTCTTTGCCCACAGGAATAGCACTTAACATCACCGGGACCAGAAAAACGTTGATTGTGACCCCCGTTAGGGTGAAGACGTCTTTTAGTTTGAACGTTACGTAAATCTTGTTTGTGATCGGGTTTGTTGTAGATAGATAAAAACGAAACGATATTTTCAGCAGTTAGCGAAGCGTTAGTCGCAGCCGCACGAATTTGCGGGTCAGTGATACCACGAATCACAATCAAGATCATGAGTTCTTCGTTCAAACCTTTTATAATTTTTAATCGCAGCATGGTTCGGCGAGCATATTCTGCATAGGTTAAATACTTGTCCGAGGTGGTGTTCATGGTTTGAAATAGAATATTCGCATAATCTAATTTTTGGGGACACAACGGCATAATATCCTGCTTAAAATTAGACCACGTGCGGTCATTTGTGGTCCACTCATGTAACCAAGTCTTGGCATCTCCCTTCAAACATGAAGCCACTCGAGACAGACACTCATGATCATTCCAGCCGTTAGCTTCGCGTGCGCGGTCTACTTCTGCACACCATTGTTCAAAACTATGTATTGACGGGTCAAAGTTGGATATGAAATATGTATGTGATCTAACAGGCTGCAATGACTTAATAGCATCCGCCAAGAGCTTTGCAGAATCGTGAACATTCGTTTGTGAATTATAGTTGTGAGGCAACGGGGAGTCATCGGTACACGTAATAACCCGACTGCACTCGTTATGTGGGTAGCTACTGGACGATTCGATCGGTGGTGTATGTGTACCAGTATTATTACTCATACGTAAGCTATCAGTAGTGCAATTATTCTGTATGGCGGGTACCGAACAAACAGGAGTGCTACCGGTCCGTTGGTTGTTGTTGTCAATGGCATCAATTCTAGCCATCAAGGAAGAAAACATCTCGTTAATTGACGGAGTGTCAGTCCTACGTTCACGGCAGTGTTCGCGATAGCGGTCGCGAGGAGAGTCTTCTTTTCGGTGACGAGAACGACCCCGCGATCTACCACTATCACGTGACCTATCCCTATCACGCAAGTCATGCCGCAAGCTACTTCGTCGGTGCCGAGACCTACTTCGCGTATTAGTGCGATAACGTGGTGTTTCACGTGATTTAGAACGATGACGCAATCGTGAGCGTGACGGTCTACCCGACATTTCTACTCAGATAAACAGTGGAGTGATCTGTCTCAAAAAGAAGTAAACAAGTGGGCTGATAGTTCTTTATCCCACTTCTGATTTTAGCGTCAGAAGTGGAATTTTATTAAAAAAAAACAAACTTATCAAAATAACCGGAACAAAGATTTTTATTGTAATACTTAACACAAAAAAATAAAATAAAAGGACGGTATTCAGAGACAGTTCACTTGCACAAAAATAAATTACACTCACGAAGTTAACAAATTTAGAATAACAAAAATATGAAACGAACAAAACATAAATAGACTTACGAAACAACAGGTAAACCAACCGAGCTCCGCACGCGACGACGACCGGGCAATAAGTGAGTCTGTTTGGTAGTATGCTCCGACTTTTATAAGATCGGTTAGGCTACCTGTTGTTTAGGTGGGGAATTTGGCTAATAATATATTCTAAAACTAGATTAAATCTCTTTAGTAATATTCTCCTTCGCGAATATTATTAAAGAGATTATTTTCTAATTGATTGCTTGTGTTTGATTTCGTGTCTATAAAACGATAAATAATACTTTTTTACTGCCTGACAGTGTTGCCGATCTGTGGGGAATTCCCCAAACTGCGGGGAAAGCAAAGCTGATTGGGGAATGTGTGGGGAGAGCTTCAATTCGGGGAAAATGCGGGGATTTTAAGTATGAACACAAATACGCGATATTTTACATCAAATTTCTGCTAGTCTTGATTGATTTCTCTGATAGCCTTTTATTCCGTAAGTTGACATCAGAATAATGGTCAAGTTGCCGTCCAACTACTGCCGTATATTGACGTCAAGTTTACAGCAGAATCTGGAGAGTAAAATTTGACGGAAACTTGCGGTGAATTTAACGTTAAGTATTATCTATTATCGCCGCCTAGTGGCAGAAATAAAAATCACATGGAATATGTCGCGACCTACCGGCAGAATTTAGCTTTTAAGTAGCTCTACCTAGCGGGAAAAAATACATTTTTTAATTTCTGTAAAAAATAAAAAAATGATGGTATTTGCTCTTCAACGTAACGAAAAATATAATTAGAAAATATAGATATTAAAAAGAACTTTACAGTGAATGTGACACTAGTGATATCTGACATACGTCAGAAATGCATTCTCACAGAGACGGAACTTTAGCAGTTAGCTACATTTTTGGTTGTTTTATTTCTGTGGGGAATATGTGGGGAATTATCATTTTTCTTTCCCCAAACGTGGGGAATTTCGACAATGCGTTTGGGGATTTTAGCAAATTACTGTCGGCAACACTGCTGCCTGAGTTTTAGCGGGTTTTTCTCCTGAAAAAGGCCAACGAACGCATCGCCGTTGTCTTGTCTTTATAATGTTGCACAAAGATACTTATATAAATCTGCGTGTATATCGTGTATATCGTCTTTTTATATCGTTTGCTTTACTACTGAGGCTAAAATCCTAATGAAAACTTTTCCGTAAGCGAAATACAGTTAATAAATCTTTTTGCTTGCATTTGCTCTATCTAATTATTTTTGTTGACTTTTGACATCTACGTGTACAGTGATTGTGCATAATATTCAAAATTTGCAGTAATATAAAAATACAAAATAAACTGTTTAAATAACAACATAAACGAAAAATATTGAAACAATTAAGTATGTTAACGGTTTAAGCACGCAATAGTGCCATAATATAAAAAAATCTGAAAAAGACTTCATGGATCTAGTGAACGTTAAAAATTCCTTATTCTTGTTCGAGGTCGTTATAGAAAGAGTTAACAGCTTTGTCCAAAGTCGATTTTTAGTGGTTAGAGGAGAATTTTCTGATATATTCTCTGTTGACCTGAGGGATCCCAAGCAAATGCACATTGTTATACCTGAGCCGCCGCCTCTACCACCGGAGCCAGTTGGTAAGAAAGGGAAGAAGAAAAAGAAACCACCTAAACCAAAAAAAGGGAAGAAAGGCAAGAAAGGTGCAGTAGAGTTGCCCCCACCTGAACCGGAAATACTGTCCGGCCAATCGGTGCTGTTTGGCAGTAGCCCGGAGGTCCTTACCCAAGCCATGAAGAGTTGGCCGCTAGTAGTGTCCCTGTGGTCAAAGGAAAACGATTTGATCTTTATTGGGTCCATTACTGTGCCATGGGATCCTGTTTTTCTCATTTACTTGCAAAAGGTTTACAATTGCGAAGAACCTCCACCCCCTGTGGTGAAGGATGACTACAACATATTTCAAGAACGTACCGCCAAGCTCATGGCTAAGATAACCATGCAGGTGAAGTTGACTTATTTGACCGATAAGGTTGTTTCGTCATTTCGTACCCTTTCAGAAGACGCTGGTGTTAGAAAAATGCTCTACACAGGTATGAACTCCAAAGTAACTTCATACATGTGCACTTTGAAAACGACGGATGAGGAATTTGAGTCCAATTGGACGAAATTCCAGAACAACTATGTTAAAGCTAAACCTATGGTACCTACAACTAAGCCAGTTGTATTTGCTGATTACAAGAATGTACCGGGTGCTCAGTTGCCATTCCTCAACGACGAAGAGCTGTGTTGTATGAACCTTGCCGATAAGCCTCCTGAGTCCAAGTACACATCACCGGAGACCTGTCCCGATATCAACTATATTTGTGACTATGTTAGGAAAATCATTACCTCCTGCAATGATAATATGCGAATGCTAACTCCTCGCCCTACCATCAGACCGAGAATTAAAGCAACTGACATTGATAGACTTTGCTACTGCAGAGAAACGAGTTGGCCTCAAGGAAAGCTTGCGGAACGGTTTAGAAGAGAAACCCAAGGCGGGCCATGTCCTATTTGTATACGAGACAAAGACGGGAAACCAAGGAAAGGCTCTATATCGAAGGTGTTTGATATTGCTAATATCCGAGGTCCGTGTGGCAGACCTGAGTGTAGAATAGCACGAGATATGCGTGCGTATATCGAGAATTTAGTTGACGAAGACAATGTAGTGGTAAACGTAGAAGATATCATTGGACCATGTGGCAGCAGATCCTGTACTCTTGTTGATAAAATAAAAGACTTTATTAACCACAGGGGCGTGTTCTCTCATGGGGGCGCTAATATTGAAGGTCTTCCCACTCAGTGTGCGTGCTTGGATCTTATGCAAAAGGCACTCGTTAGAAAAGGATCTTGTGATTCGGTATGTAGCCATGACTGCGAAGATCCCGATAGTGATTCATGTGGCGGTAAAGCTTGTCCACACAGAGAAAGCCCCAAAGCCTCTAAATCTGCAGTAGAACCAACGACGCAAGTTTACCAAGTATTCTATTTTACTGTTGAGCTGGATGACCCATCTAAACCTTCAACGCCGAAGTCGGGGGCTCAAAGTCAGAGCCAAACTCCAACGCAGGACCTAAGTCGTTCTGGTTCTCCGGCTTCTGTTCCGGCTAAGAAGTTTAAATTCTGCGCACCCGAATGTCCAACAATGGCAGATGAAGAACCAACTTGCGCTTTAGGGGTTTGTAAGCCCGGTACTTCATACAGATCTCCGACAACAAAAGTAGTATGTGTCAACGATACTTGCCCGATTAAAGAAAAGGAAGGCGTAGAGCGCGAATTGAGTCCAGCAGACAGCGATTTAGAAATAGACTTTAAAGAAATACATAATCTATGTTGTGTTAAATCATGCGAAGTCGCCGACAAAGTTAAAGACTTAATTGTGGAGGGGTATTTGAAAACGAGCAAAAAGCCATCCTGTATGGATGATGCTGTTGACCCGTGTTACTGCGCATGTGAGTGTAGCTTTAAATTGGGTGCAAAGACAACGTACTGTGCAGTGTGCGGTGGATATGAATGTCTCGGAGACGATACGAGAGCACAACCAGCATACGCTCAGCCGCACCCGTGTCCCGTGTACCACAAACTGTATGATAAGGCTCAAATCAAAACTCAGAGTCCATGGCCAGAAGATGACATGAGTAAGCAAGCGGCCGATAACGTCAGCAGCAAAGGCGGCAAGACTCCCTCGTCTAAAGGGGTAATCCAAGCGCGCTCTGCCAAAAATTTGGCTGAAACAAAAGTTGAGGCTGGAAAGGAAGGAAAAAAGAAAACGAAGAAAAAAGTAGGAAAATTCACGGCCAATACGGATCAGGGGTCAGGTACGATTTTATACATTTACTTTTCATACGATTTCATACGTAACAACGAAATAGTGTTCAACTATTAATTATACTTACTTAAATAAATGCTTATGTGCTGAACTAGAACCGATTGAAAAACATAGAACGCGTTCAACTGCTTATGTACACGAGCAAAAACCACACAAATCTTTCTAACATGATTGACCAATATATCGAAAATCGTAATTTCATATCGGTATATCTTACCCGCTTTCAAATTTTGCTTTATATGACCAATGGGCTGCTCAATCTGTTACCATAGGTACCCCAAAAGGGATTTGTATCATATATTTAATAAGTGTCTGCAAGTTGTCTACTGATTGATACGGGAGTTTATGTATGTATAAATGTAGCTACTAAATGAAAAATTTAACATTTGCGAATTTTAACTAGGTACTTGCTTAAGTAACTTACAAAATGTTAGGTAACTTTTTCTTTTGCACGTGTTAATGACGGCCGAGTTAGTCTTGATAATCAGAATAAGTACATTGCTATCAATGTAGAAATAGTACAGAACTCTTTCTTATTGGTTCACTTTGTGACACTGTCCTTTGTTAGGTCCCCGATACCGACCCCGCCGGCGTGGTCAACGATTTCCCTCATTCAGCGCTTATCGCTATCGACCCACTAGGGTCGATTAATTCTTTCAAATATTTTTCCTCTCAGACGACGCTCTGAGCCGAAGTTCGCGCCCAACTGGGCACCCTCGGGCCTGTTGTCTTAAACGTTGTACCGGGTGAGAGCCTTCAGCGCTCCCCATTTGTCCGGCCAAGTAGTTAATGCCATCTGCGGCAAATCTACAATAAGTCACGTCAAAAAAAAAACTGTCCTTTGTTTAGTAAGGACATTGCAGGCTTGAATAACTTGATTGTCCGAAAATGTAAGATGATTCCATGTCTCGGAAGACACGCTAAGCCGTTGGTCCCGGGCAGTAGCCGGGGTTTTTACTGCGGCAGTGGAGCAGCGTGGTGGAGTATGCTCCATATTCTCACCGGTTGATTGAGGGGAGGCCTGTGCCCAGCAGTGGGATGTATAGGCTGTTTATGTGTGTTTATGTCTTGTTGATTCAGTTTTGTGCTATATTCCTACTACCGCGTCAACGGCCTCTGTGGTCCAGTGGTTTGAGCGTGAGCTCCGGAGGTTCCGGATTCAAAACCCGGTGGAGACACACCACGAAAATCACTTTGTGATCCCTAGTTTGGTTATAGGACATTACAGGCTGATCACCTGATTGTCCGAAAGAAAGATGATCCGTGCTTCGGAAGGCACGTTAAGCCATTGGTCCCGGTTACTACTTACTGATGTGAGTTAGTAGTCGTTACATGAGTCATGTCAGGGGCCTTTGGCGGCTCAATAGTAACCCTGACACCAGGGTTGATGAGATTGGTAATCCACGTCACCTCATAGAAGAAGACTACCGCGTAGATGCGATTAACAATATTTTGAATATCCAAACAATAGTTTCAGGTGCCCCTCAGGAGTTTAAACATGCGCTCTACTGCAACGCAGCGCAGGGCGGCACGATAATCAAACCTGTTCCTAAGAACATGGGCTGGTTATGGAATGCCGAAGATATACCAGGTCTGAAGGTGAGCTGCCTTAAATGAGACGAATAATTTTTCAATCGCCACTTGCGTATGAAATAAGTACTTACGTAACACTTTATTAGGCTATAGAATTGGCAGGTTAACAACCGATTGTGTATTTTTTTTTAATAAATATGCTTATTGGGATTTTATTTTTGCAATACACGAGTAAGATAGATTATATAGGTCATACTCTTTTTTTTATCGACAAAAACACACACTTATAGTTGAATATATTTGCAATCTTCGCTCAAAGATGTCATAGTAACAGAAGATCATCTTGATTTTGTTTATTTTGGTAAGACTTTTTTATTTATTATTTTGTATTTTTTCTTCATATTATTTTATAATATATTTTTTTCGACAGACAGATTTGTAAACATTTTGGTAATATTTGTATTGTTCTTGCAGGTTGGAGCTTAACATCTTAGAAGAAATGAAAACTTGAAGAATTGAAAATCGTTAATATCAGATTGATTGGAATTTCATAAGTTAAAAAATAAAGCTTTCTATTCCAGTACTTTCCGTTTGATTTGACTGCCTATTCATAAATTTACTACTTTTTTTTATTATTTTTTTTGTATCTCGGACAGCTGGATACCTGTAAAGATTAGGCACTAAATAATAAAAGACGTTTTGGAACACAGATATTTTTGGAAGGACTGTTTCGCCCAGAAGCTGTGTAGTGGGTCTCCTAAAACCAGCAGGTTAAATACAACTAAATTAGATTTTATATCATTATACTTAGTCTCCAAAAAATTATAAACCTAATAAAAACATTAAATTATTCCTTAACATTGCAGTTTCGACCAAAATGGAAGCCAGGCGCTGTAAACAGAATTTTAGTGCGAAGATACAGAACAGTTAGAGAAGGTGTGGACATCATCGCCAAGAAGAAACGAGCTATGATGCAGCGAAAGAAGAAGATAGAAATGAAACCCACACTCGTAGTGAAGAAACAGGACGGTGAATACACCGTGCAAATGGAAGTCTTCAAGAAATATTCAAAAGATAGATTCCTGTACCAATACCCATACGACGAGAAACCACCGCTTATTTACACAATAGGGAAAACGGAAGAAACCAAACAAAAAATTCAAAAACAACGTGAAAGGAGAGAGCGAAGAGAAACTAGAAGAAAGAGTCGCCTGTTGCAGTCTACATTTAGGGACAAGTGCCAAGAGATCTGTTTAAAAGCATATAACCAGGCAATTGGACTGCTTCCTTTGCCCAACCCCAACAACCCAGATTGCCCATGTGATGTAGAAGCGATAAAACAACCTTCACCCGTTGTAGATTCATGCTCTTGTTCCGAAGAGGGAACCATTTCTAGCAGTGATACTGACGGAGATGACTGGATCATTGAATTCACTCCTCCTCTTGCCAGGTGGGACGCGAAAGCGAAACACTTACCTGCAATAGTAGATAATGAATGTCAATACAACTATTTAGACTTCAAAGTAAAGTTATTCGATAAACAAGGTAATCCCGTGCCACGCTATTTCAAGGGACCTGATGGCAAACAAGAGTGCAGCGATCTAGGAGGCTTCTGGAGTCCGGAACATCTATGGCTAGAAATAAATAAAGATGGATACATAGGACCGGATAATCGTTGGGTACCCGTTAATTTTACAGGACCAGATGGAATGTTTTATTTATCAGAAGAAGGCCATTTTACTGACAGCGGTGGCAAGGTGTGGAGGATTGGAATCGATGGTTATGTAGACAAGGACGGCAAATGGGCATTTTACTCAAAAAGACGAATAGATAAATCAGCAAGATCGATATCTACAATGACCGGTACAACAGCTGATACGAGAAAAACAGGAAACGCTGGGAAAGGTGCTCACAAGACTCCAGATCAAGCACCTGTTAAAGGAGTATTAAGTAAGAAACCTGCTGGCAAGACAGCAGACAGTAAGAAAACAGTAGCAGTAGGAGCAGCGCCTACGACTGCAAATACAAGTAACGAAAAAGGTAAAACTAAAAAAACAGTTACCGTAGGTGGTAGAGGGAAGGCCCCTGTAGTGATGACCGCTGCGATGGCTTATGACTATAACAGACGACAGCGTGAAAAGCCTCAACAAGATTACAATATGCAGAGAGAAGCAAAGAAGATAGCTCACTATCAGGAGATTATGCAGGAACTAAAGATTTATGACGATGTAGTTGAGTTGAGACCTCAAGTGCCGGCGAAAACCAACCGGGCTTCGAACACGGCCAAACCAGCCACCACTACGAATTTCGATAGAAAAGTTATCCAACCTTTACTTACCGCGAAATCCTCTATGATGCAACGTAGCACTGCGACTGGATCCCAGTTTATTTAGATTAAAACTTGAATATAACCACAAATAACTAGCCAGTAAAAAATACAATGGTGTAATATAATCTTATCAATAAAATATTATACTTAATAAAAATCATAGGTGCCCTTTTCTTTAGCCAGTCATCATCGTCATTATTATCCTCTTAATACGCATTTTGCTGCACTTTGACTGACCGCAGTGAGCTAGAGATATTATAATATAATATAAATTAAAGTTAGTCGATAAATAAAAGATCTAACGCGAAGACTTTTGTTTTGCACAGTGACTCCTTTTTAAATAATACATTTTCAATGCTGGCTGGATGAAAAAGTAAAATAAATGACAATATTTGAAATAAGATGGAATAGGGCCATGAATAAAGATGAAAAATTGATTAGAATGACTTTGACACTACAAGATTTTTGGCTAACAATAAAATTACAAGTTTAATTTGTTTATCCTAATAAAAACCAATATTTACAGTTATGTGGCATGAAATAGAATTCTTTAACTAATTATAAGCGCAACCGATTTAAAAATGGCTTATTCGGATTCAATGTTTTTGTTTGAGTTGGCAGTCGAGGAGCTGAAGAGCTTTGCTGAATGTAAAAATTATCGCATACTAGCAAAATTCTGTCATGTCTTCTCGCTTAGACTTAGAGATCCAAATGAAGCTATCGCGGACACCCTGCGCATGAGTAAGAAAGCGAAAAGAAAACTTAAACTTAGACAAGGGAATTTGACGCCTCCAAAAATAACCCTACCGTCAGGCCAGACAGTGCTAATTGCAAGTGATATTGAATCGCTAGTTACCAACATGATGAAATACCCTCTTGAGTTACGTCTCTATGGCAAGGAAGATCGTTACACTTTAGGTCTAGCAGAAATACCATGGAGTTCAGTCCATTTCGACTACCTGAATAATCTTGAGAGTACTGGAGGCCAACCGCCGGCAATAATAAGAGAAAAATACAAAGTCTATGATGAGTACACATCAAAACGTATTGCTGTTGTAAAACTAAAAATACAACTTACTTTGTTGAAAGAAAATATCCCCATTCCAATTAAAAATAATGACGAATGTAAAGAGTCAACAACGCACACCTCGCCGCAATCGGTATCCCGCGAAAGTGAATACAATCCGGTCGTAGAAACTGGTAACATTAAGACCTACTATAAAGGTAAACAACGAAAACCACAGAGTATCGATGAAACATTATTAAAACTGAAAGATAGTGTCGTTGACTGCATAGCTGAAAAAGAAGAAATTATTTTTATTTCGAACCCGTCGTCTGAACCTCATATCGGTGAACAGGTATATGAGCCAGAAGCTACTATCCAGAATAAAGATGATAATATCGAGAATATCGACATTAAATCTTTGTATGCTGATACTGTTATCCATAAAGAATCCTCTGTCAACGTTTTGATGAATGTTGAAAAAACTAATGATATTTTCGTAACTGAACACAATGATACCAATTTAGCGAGCTTTGTCCGTAGTCAAACTGAATTAGATAATAACAGGTTATTTGCCGTGACGAAGCATTGGTCCAGTACATCTTTAGAAATTAAACAGCGTTTAGATACTTTAAATTACATATTTGGAAATCTTGATGGTCCCTTTGGAAATAAAGTGTACTGCGTTGGATACTTTACAGTAGAGAACGAAATGGGTTCTGATAATACAGGTGCAACTACTCCAACTCCTAATACTACATCTAACAATCAAACTTCTACTAAAGAAAGCGGATTGCCTGGAAGTGGCAAGTATAGTTTTAAAATTTGCGGTAGTCAATGCAAATTGGGTAACACTAATCCCTGTTTCGAAAACATATGCTCATTGGATTTGCCAGAAGAAGCCGCTCACTTAATCAATGTAAGAAAGTGTACAAGAATGATCGAATGCGAGCATAAGAAAGAACGAGGAACTCTGTCTTCGTCTGATGAACCCATCCTCATTGACTTGTCGCACCGCAAAATAAAGGATTGTTGTGAAAATGTGGAACAGGTGATTGGTGGGATGCAAGCAGAAATGAAAGTTGGCGATGACCCTTGTTTTTGTACATGTTCTTGTACATTCGGATTCATTAAAAAGACCACATATTGCGATATCTGCGGAGGGTACGAACTAGTGGGACAAGAAGTAAAGTCAATGAGACAGGGGCCACCATTCCCATGTCCTTATTACCATAATCTGGTTGACAAAAGCAAGAAGCCAATAACTGCAGAAACTAAAAGGAAAACCTTGGTTGGTGGTACTATTGCTAGTGCCGGCCATTCTGACAAACGAGCATCGGTAGCAACCAAAAGGAGCATTGAATCCGTAAAGGAAACAAAAAAGGGAAAAAAGAAAAAAAAGGATGATAGATTCAAATTCAACTATGGTTACAAAGGTATACGTACGTATATTTTTTTTTAATATAATTTTGAACATGGTTACAAGATGTTTATAGTTTATGGGTGTTTATTTATTTGCAGCGCCTCAAATTGGGCACAGTCAATGTGCAATGCCGTGTACCGGCACTTTATATCCAGTTCCCAAACACATGGGCTGGTTGTGGACTGCAGATAACATTCCAGGATTGAAGGTACGTATGACAAATGCGAGACTGCAGCGTTACAACACAAATTGACCGTTATACATTTTTTTACATAATTATTTTTATTTTTTTAATAATTTTTATTTTTTTTATTAGACACGTCCGAATTGGCGACCAGGTGCTGCTAATAAGCACGTAGTTCGCATGTTGAAGATAGCTAGATATCCTGAGGAAGCGATAGCTAAGAGACGAAGGAGGGATACCGGCAAGAAGAAGCGGCCTCTCAAACGACCTCTGCTCATTGTGCAAAAGAAGGATGGCGAATATACAGTTACAATGGAAACTATGAAAATCTTTAATAAGCCACGGGCCATTAACCAATGTCCGTATGAAGATAAACCGGTATTAACGTACACGGTCGGGAGAACTGACGAAGAAAATATGGAACGCCAGAAGAGGAAAGAAAGAGCCAAGAGACGGCTGGAAAGAGATCAACGGGCTTTCATACAGAGCGCTTTCCACGACATGTGTAAAGAAATCTGTCTGAAGACGTACCAACAGGCGCTGGGCATCTTGCCGTTTGCTGAAGATCCAGCGTGCACTTGCTACCCTGAAGAAACGGATCCCGATAGAGTAGACCCGTCACATTCATGTTCGTGCACAGAAAGTACTATGAGCTCTGGATCCGCTACTGACGATGATGAATGGATTGTAGAGTTCACACCTCCAAACGCGTTCTTTAACCCAGCAATCAAAATTAAGAAACTAGTCAAAGTAGATACTTCAACGCAATATACATATCTTGACTACAGAGTGAAACTTTTAGACAGATTCGGTAACCCTGTTCCGAGATTCTTCATTGGCCCCGATGGGAGACAACAATGCAGCGATCTAGGAGGTTTCTGGGGACCCGATAAGAAATGGCTAGAGATTAATTTTGACGGTTATGTCGCGCCTGACGGCCGATGGGCTCCGAACAACTTCATAGGCCCATGTGGGGAAACGGTAGACGCAGAAGCTGGGAAATTCCAAGCTACAAACGGCGTGTGGCTGGTGGTGGGAATAGACGGGTATGTGGATTGTAAAGGCCAATGGCGCTTTTATCCCAAACCGAGAGAGGTCAGTAAGGATCCTAAAAAGAGTAGAAACGTGGAAGCGTGGAAGAAAGCTGGAGGTTGTAAAGAGGTGGACCCTGGTGGTAGTGGCGTGCGGATAAAACATGGCGGTTTTGAAGAAGCTAAACATGCCGAGGGAACATGGAGTTGTTTCGGCGATGCATCGCCGAGGACTCTGTCGCAGATGGGCATAATGGGGCATGGTCATGATCGTAGGCTTTTATTATCTACACTGGAGAAAATGATGGCGCAGGGTGAGGATGTCAGAGTACCGCAGACATCACAAGTACCTAGACTGGGTAAGAGAAAAGCTAGAACACCTCGCGGTGAACAGAGCCGTATGTTCACGGATCGTATGAAATGTAAACATAGCACGCCTTCAGAGAAGGGGATCATGGCTGTGGATGATCGTGGCCATAAGACGTACTTTAGACTGAGGGATCACAAGAACCCTCGACCTAAAGATAGGCTGGTGACGCTGGGTAAAGAGGGCATCAGTGTGAGTTCGTTCCACGTGCCTTGCTTCAGCTCGTTCATCAGCAGCGAGGCGGCGCGCCAGCAACAGTACGAGCACATTCTGCGACATAACGAACGTATCATGCAGAGCACAGCCGCACAGACATTTTAAACACATTTGCTCAGTGCCCAAGTTTGTTATTTTGGACGTTTGAATTTGTGTAGTACTTTATAATGCCAGAGTTAAGTGCAAGTTATATTTGGCATGTATAAGTGAAATTATGTAACGTTATAACTGTAAGGAAAATGAAATTGTATAAATAACAAAAATGTTTACGTCTTTACGATATCTTATTTTACAATACTTAGTACTTGATTGATTAGTTAGTATGAGAAGTAAGTTTTTTTTTCTATTTATTCTGATTCTGGTTTTAGTTTAGATCATAATTTACAAGCATACTTTAATATTGCAGGCTCCATACGGTTGGCGTCCGGGCGCAATATCCAAGCGACTGCTGCAAAAGTTAAACCAAGCCAAACTGAACAGGTCGATTGTTGCGCGTATCAAGCGTACAAAGAAGCTCAAGAAGCCCTCTTCTTCCGAGGAGAAGCCAACACTGATTGTTGCCAAGAGGAACGGAGAATACATCGTCGAAATGCAGACATTTGATGAAACTAGCGAAGGCAAAGAACCTTGCAAGCCTTTGATATACAAGATTGCAAGTGCCAACAACGAAGAAAAGATAAGGAAGCGAGAATTAAAGACGCAGCGGTTGATTGATAAGACTGCAGAAAAAATTTGGTCTGACCCCTATCATCCTGAAGTATGTGAGACAACCTGCTTGAAAGCATACAAGCAGGCGATAGGTCTTCTTCCCTACGACCCTAACAATCCGGAGTGCATCTGTCCTGAAGATATGCAGTCGGAAGCCACTGAAGAGGAAGAGGTAGTCAGTTATGAAGACGACAGTTCAGATTGTAGCTCCTTGGACGTGGATTGGGAATTGCATTTCACGCCTCCTGGAGCTAACAGAGTTTGAATCAGCAGTGGGTAGTGTCAAAGGCGAAACGTTGTTTTTAAATGTTTTTATAATTAGTTATATTTCTATTTTTTCTTTTTTATGCAATGTTTTGCATGTTTTAACAGGATAAATGAATTAAAATGCAATAATATCGGTAATCTTTCTTATTTAACAAAGTAATGGTTTAATACGTCCCATATGACTAGTGAGAGAGTAGTGTGCGGTGCCATTCTAAAATATAGCGGACCGATGCCTTTGAAGAGGCCGTGGAGACCTTCTGTCTTGTAGATCTTGCGAAGACAGTCGAAAAGTCCGTTGTAAAGAAGACCACTGCTTGTAGCTGCGCCTAGAATTATATTACAAGTTAGCTATTGGTTAAAACGCAGTGTGTGTATACAGGGTGTTAGTGACATCGTAACGAAAAAAAAAATGGAACGCCTATTTTATTGTACTAAAAACGATGGTGGGTGTTTTTCTTGTCGCAAATGTTTAATTAAGATTTTCAATTTTTACTGTGCCGCAATGTAAGTCGAACAACGCGCCACACAGGCGCTAAACTTACGCGCGGCTACGTTACGCGTGTGAGATACGATGTTGATATCTAGGTAGGAGTTTTCATTCTCTTGTATTTAGATGCTTAGTAGTGGTTCAACGTTTAAAAATGTTGTTTGTTGAAGTAGAACACCTACTGCCACGATTTTTCACGCACGGTACCTACCTACCAGTTATTAAAACGTTCCTAACTTATTAACAATAAAAACCCTACTCTTGCCTTACCTTATTTGTTATTCCTTCGGATGAAGTACCTAGGTAGGTACCCTAGAACATGTCACGTCACGTAGGTATGCAACATCGCGTTTCCTCCGCGGTAGGTAGGTATCACACGCACTCACAAACACAACACCTTGCTCTTTAATAAACATCAACAATCTTCCATACTTTTGCGCAGTAAATGGTCTATGATCTATCATCATAGTCGACACTACTCATTTACAGAATGAAACAAACACTCACAAACACGAAAAAAATATCCTCGAAAAACATCACGCGATTCGGGTCAAGCTTAGTATTCGACTGAGCGGAAGCGCGCGGCGGCGTTAGCGCAAAGCATCAAAGGCGCCGACTAAGGGCGCCGACGACGCACCGGCCGCGGCCGCGTCGAGCCGACGACTAGAGAGAGAGAGAGAAGTATGTTTATGGTGCAAGTGACAGAGAAAGAAATAGTATCTGTTCGTATGCCTACTTTATTGGCGAGCGTTGCCCTTGACCCGTGCGCCGGCTATTCACCTGCGCATAGCTGAAGTTGTAGATACGTTATTATTATTATTGATGACATTGATAAAATTTAATAATTAGTAATTTTTATTTGTTTATTTTAAATGTGCGTTCTATGCAGCTTAAAACACAATATGGGACTGAAAAAAATCTAATTTTTTTATGAATTTGGCGACAGGAAACTTCACTTGATACCTATCAACTCAAAGAAATACCTAGTATCTGTTCGTAATGCCTACTTTATTGGCGCGCGTTGCCCTTGATCCGTGAGGCTATTCACGTCCGAGTATCCATCAAGACAGATCAAACAAGCCCTAACTCGGAGGTCTTGCGTCCCAGGATCCTTTAATTATGTCTTAGAACCTTCTTGGCCTATGTGGTCCAGTGGTTGAGCGATGGGATGCGGAGGGTCCGGGTTCGTATTCCGGTGGGGACATATCACAAAAATCTGTTTATAAGGCCTTTGGTTGGGACGTTACAGGCTGATCACCTGATTGTCCGAAAGTAAAATGATCCGTGCTTCGGAAGGTACGTTAAGTCGTTGCTCCCGTCTACTAGGTACTTATGTAAGCACGTAGCCGTTACATGAATATTGTACACAGAACAGGATAGGTTTAATTAGTTCTTTACTGATGATTTAACAATGAGATTTAAAACTACGAATAACTTAGTACTTAGTACCTCGGTACGGTACCAACATGTAACAAGAAAAATAAGATCACTCCACTCGGACAATTTTTTTCTTTGAACATGCCGACATTGCCTACGCGGCGGAGTTGCCGAACTATCGATAGGTAGATTATCAATTGTTGAACTTGAAAATTGTCTAAACTATCGAAAGTAGTGATAGTACATTTAGATCGATACTAGCGATAGTACCGATAGGTCTTGCTTTGTAACAATAATGGGTATTGATCTAAAAGATTTATTTATTTTCGATTTTTGTGTAGCGAGGTTTTGCGTAGGTACTTACATACTAAGTTGGTGGATGGTTGACATAGTAGGTAACTAATTACCTAATCTGTGGTGGTTGTGTTAGTTGGTTGTTAGTTATTCTAATGACAACAAAGAATACAATTATTTACTGTTTCAACTGTTTTAGGTAGATAATGGCCCCGATTCCTATGAGTAAATGAATGAATAACCCGGTCGAATCAAAAAGGTATCTCGCTGGTAACTTAATTCTGTCGGTTGTTTTAGATTTCTGCTTAAAATTGACGTGTATTCCATAAATTTTATGCCTGTTGATTATCCGTCCATTTAAGAATAAGAATAAAATAAATTTATAATTTACGATAGACAGAGAAAGAAATAGGATCGGTTCGTAGTGCCTACTTTGTAGGCCGCGCCGCCGCCGCGCCACCGCCGCGCCGCCGGCGTGCGGCGCGGGGCGCGCGGAGCGGGGCGTGCGGAGCGGGGCGCGCGGCGCGGTGCGTGTGGCCGTTGACCCGTTCGAGCAGCTGTTGTCTCCATTACATCGAAAATTTTCGATAATTTGTCATTATTGTTTTTTTTATTGAAATTTGGGTTCTATGCAGCTAAAAGCACAATATGGAATTGAAAATAATTAAAAACAAAACTCAAAATTTCATGAATTTTGCGACGGAAAATTCCACTAGATATTAACTCAGAATCATGGTCTGAATCATCCCTTTCAGTATTCGTTACGATGTCACTAACACCCGGTATACCTCAGTTCATTTTCAATTAAGTGGACATAATTTCTAGAAATGGTCTTTATAAGAAGTGGTAATTTCTAGAAGTGGTAGAAAGGATCTAAGTAGGTCCTTGCAGAGATTTAGGAAAAGGCTCTCACAGACAACAGGCCTGAGGATGCCCAGTTGGGCGCACCTCGGCTCAGGGCGTCGTCTGAGAGGAAAAATATTTGAAAGTTTGACACGAACCGACCAACTTTATTTTGTAATGGATTATGCATTCGCTTACCTTGGTTGTAAAGCCGAACTGTGGCGACATCCAAAGGGCATACAGTAAGAGCCACGGCGATTCCACTGATGCAGCTCGCTAAGAAAGCCAGGGCGAACGGAGAATTCTTGTCGCAAATGTTGTGGTTGATTAGTTTTTCTTTTGTGCTGGGGGATATAGAGTTGAGTCAATGTTTAAGACCCTGACTTCGTTCTGACGGTATGGTGGTTAATATAGAATCCCACGAACACTCCTCTTCTATCATGTGGGTTGTGGGGTGGATTACCAACCCCATCAACCCTGGTGTCAGGGTTACTATTGAGCCGCCAAAGGCCCCTGACATGGCTCATGTAACGACTACTAACTTACATCAGTAAGTAGTGACCGGGACCAACGGCTTAACGTGCCTTCCGAAGCACGGATCATCTTTCGGACAATCAGGTGATCAGCCTGTAATGTCTTAACCAAACTAGGCAATCACAAAGTCCACGAACACTAATAATATAATATTTTATACTTTTGCAACTGAGAAATATTACTTAATTAAATATTTATTTACTATTATTATTATTATACAGGGTGACTAGGGTGGGTATTATTATTATTATTTGTATGTCGTTTCCATATCTCGGGCCTATGGAGTCCCGGACTTTTTGAAGGCGTGCGTGGGGCCGAAGCCAACACGTAGAGGCCCCTTAAGACAATATATATTATTATTATTATTATGCAGGGTGCAGGGAAACATCGTGATGAAATCCACATTCCCGAGAAATGCATTTTCGGAGGTATTCACATACCTATACATACTAACCTAATACCATACTAACCTAACCTAACCTGTATGTGGTGTGGAGTTTTTTGAAACCCAGGGAAGAATGGGCGCAATCCATACGGTGGCTACTGGGAATAAAGGATTATGTTTTATCCCGGTAATGATCCTTAAGGGTATGGAAAAAAAATTGACGCGCACGGTAAAAAATAATAATTTTGATTTTTTTTGATATCGAAGTCCATGCGGGCGGTAAGCGGGTAGTTGCATATTAATAAGTCACAAAGCTCCAAAAAGTTTCTTGCTTTTTCATAATTTCCTTATAATAAGTACTTATTAATAATTAATTAATATTGCACACTGAGGTGGCTCGTCAAACGTCACACAGAGAAGGTAAAGTTATAAAGTAAGAGAGAGACAGATAGAGTTTTCTCTCTTCTCCTTTGTTATTTCGCCGTCCCTACTAGTTATTCGTTGGGAACGGCGATGTGTACGTACGCTTCTTGTTACCTAAAGTTCTCCATATAGGTAAGTAAGTAATGAATAAATTCTTACGCAGAGAATGTCGTAAGTTGCGCGGCGCTGCCGATGGCGAGACGTATGCAAATCGCGTTGACGCCAGCGAAGAAGCCACGGACACCCTCGGTCTTATAGATGGTGGAGATGGCATCCATCATGCCTGTAGAAAAATATACTTAAGTTGTATACTTGTTGATTAATACCGACGTATCGTCAAATTATAATAAGTAATATCGGGAGCAGTCAGTTGTTAAAATGACAAAAAAAATATATTTAAGTATTCTTTTTAATGATCCTTTGACGGCCTCTGTGGTCCTATGGTTGAGCGATGTGCTCATGTTCCAGAGGACCCGGGTTCGATTCCTGCTGGGGACAAATCACAAAAATCACTTTGTGATCCCTAGTTTGGTTAGGACATCACCGGCTGATCACCTGATTGTCCAAAAAGTAAGATTATCCGTGCTTCGGAAGGCAAGTTAAGCCGTTGGTCCCGGTTACTACTTACTGATGTAAGTACGTAGACGTTACGTGAGTCATGTCAGGGGCCTATGGCGGATCAATAATAACCCTGACACCAGGGTTGATGGGGTTGGTAATCCACCTCACAATCCACACGATAGAAGAAGAATGATCTTTTGCATTGGATGAATGATCCTTTAGTTAGAGCTACACCGTGCTATGGAGGGCACGTAAAATTGCCGGTCCCGAAGGCCCTGCGAATAGCCTCAATAGATCAGATCAATGGTTTGGCAGTCGCTTCTGTAAAAAAAACCAGATCTGTCAATACCTTCAGGTTAGGTAAACTTTACTCACCATTATACCTATGCTGCCTCCCCACAGCAATACTAGGATGGGATGTCGCCTGTATCCTGGTTTTTATCACGCACAATGGGTTGGAGACCATAGCACCCACGTACCCGCTCACACCAGCCCAGAATGCAGCCTTGTATACACTGATTACGCCTTTTCTGTTCCGAATCCACCCCCTTTCATCTGCCATGTGGTACAGGCCTAATCTGACGACAACAGTGGTGTTAAAAAAATGGAGGACGTGCACGAAAGAAGTCCCGTGGACGTCAATAAAAAATACTATACTAGCGACAATGAAACTATACTAGCGGCGCCGTGGTCCAGTGGTTGAGCAGTGGGCTCACGATCCGGAGGTTCCAGGTTCGAATACCGTTGGGGACATATCACAAAAATCACTTTGTGATCCCTAGTTTGGTTAGGACATTACAGGCTGATCACCTGATTGTCCAAAAAAGTAAGATGATTTCCCGTCCCAGTTACTACTTACTGATGTAAGTAGTCGTTACATGAGCCATGTCAGGGGCCTTTCAATAATAACCCTGACACCAGTCCTGATGAGACCTGAATATGGTTGATGAGGTTGGTAATTCACCCCACAACACACGATAGAAGAAGAATGAAACTATTTGACAAGTCCTAATGCAGTTTCTTCATCTTATTTGTGTTTTTTTTTTGAAACGGGAATGCGACACATTTGTTGAGAAGTAAGTAGTTATTCTATCATTCGACTGGAAGGAAGTACTTTTTGACGATTAAACCGAATTTTGTATTTGTGTGTTTTTTGACTTTAAGAGACATGCAAAAAGAAAATACGACGTCACTAACTATAATAAACTTTCAAAATCTACGTACTTACTTAAGTACTATTAGAGGGGTTCAGAAATGAGACGATAATCCATGGAATAAACTTATTTTTACTCGCACTGAATTTAAAAATACACTCCGCATACACGATGTTTTTCTAAATCTGACAATAACGGTTAGACCGCCTGTTTTATCCAGTCCTCACTGGCGCCATCTGTATTTCTTCAGTAGTATTACGGTTGCGTTGTCAACGCCATCTATTCGTCTTCTACGTAGTCCCATCGCGAACCAGTAGATGGCGCTGTTATTTTGGATTACTTCTTATAGTCGACCATCCTGATGAAAATACGTCCTCGTATTGTCTTGACTCAAGTAGTCTGCTTCGCGTCTGTTCTTCTACTTGCTTGATGTCAGGATTCATGTACACCACTCATTTTTTTTTTTTACTGGAGGTAACCTCGAGTTGCATCAGACTTGTGGAGCTTTGACTTATCTGGTCATGTTTCCATTATATCTGAGGTGATCTCCCTTATCGATGCTTCTTTATAAACCGCAGTCTCAAACCTAACTGGTCTTAACCTTTCTGGCCATAAGCCCATTCTAACTGAATAGACTCACGAGACTGGGTATATGCCTCAAACCTGACTGGTCTTAACCTTACTGGCTATAAGTCGATTCTAACTGAACAGACTTATGAAGCGTCAATGTAACCTGATTTTTGAAAAGCCCATAGTCTCAAACCTAACTGGTCTTAACCTTTCTGGTCATAAGGCTATTCTAACTGAATAGACTTACGAGACTGGGTTTACGTCTCAAACCTGACTGGTCTTAACCTTACCGGCTACAAGCATATTCTAACTGAACAGGCTTACGAGGTGACAATGTAACCCAATTCTGAACAGATCATGGCCTCAAACCTAACTGGTCGAGGGTGTATTTTAATAATAAAAGATTATTTAAATTATTTGTTGCAGACGTGTATTAACATTTAAATGTATTTGATTAAATTATAAATCGAAAAGTTTTAATTTTAACCTTAATACAAAACAAAATATAATCAAATAATTATAATGGTATAATTATGACTGCAGTTATATTACAGTATCGGAACAAATTAAATCACAATCTAAGAAAATACTATAATAATAATATAATAATAATATTTATTTTAATAATAATATTTATTTATTTCAAATAGCCTAATACACAATTAATTATCATTCTATCGTTATATAAAGTTATATTTATTACATATCTCAACCAAATTACTTAAGCTTCAGCGTCAGAATCAACACTATCATCGTTATAATCAGAATCCTCTTGAATCAGGAATGGTTTCATCTTATCCCCGGCAACAACATTTCGATATTTACGACCCCGAGTATTCAATGATTCCACCCGGTAACGATCATTCCCCAAAGAAGCGGTCACCTTATAGGGCCCTGCATACTTGTCAACTAACTTTCCACTGGTTATACCTCGTTTCAGAATTCTACGTTCAACTTGAACAAGGTCATTTACTTGAAATTGGATAGCTGGGATGCGGTTACGATTGTAACGTACCTCCATTTGCTTAGCAGTTGATCTCAACTTTTCAGCAGCTGTCCGACGATTCTCGCGAATATTATCGTGATCATACTGATCTAAACTCGGAACATCTAATGGAAAACGTGGGACAAACCCAAAGATCAATTCAAATGGGCTCTTACCGGTCGAATTATTTATGGTACTATTAATGCCACGTTGTACTTGAGGAATGTATTCTTCCCAAGTGTCATGTTTATCTCCTATACAAGCCGTAAGAGCTTGTAAAACAGTGCGATTAACTCTCTCGACCTGTCCATTAGCCCGTGGACAGGCCACAGCGTTCATTATATGTTTTATTTGTCTATTTGTGCAAAATTTTGACATTTTATGACTTGTGAAACACTTGCCTCGATCGGTAATAATACGCGAGGGCGTACCGAATATCTTTTCAAACAAAATCAAAGTAGAAAGAACGTGCTCGGTCTTAGTATTAGGAACTGGTTGAAGCCACGCATATTTAGAAAATCCGTCAACGACTAACAAAAGATAAGTATTGGCTCCCTTGGATTCACAAAACGGACCTAAATGGTCCAAATGTATTGTTTCGAAAGGCATATTTCCCTTATTTATTGCGTGTAATTGACCTCTCTGCACCCCAGTAGGTTTCTTTGAAAACTGACACGAGATACAGCTTTTGACATATTTTGTAACAAATCGTCTTAATTTTTCAAACCAGTATTTTTTTCGAATTAAGTTAATGACCTTTTCTTGACACATATGACCATTGTCGTCATGAAAAATCTTGACAACTCGCCATCGCACAGATTTAGGAATAACAATTCTTTTCTTGCCATCAATAAGTTTACAAAGTTGTCCATCGACTAAACAATAACCGTCCTGAACTGCGTTGTCAACATTACTCGATTTTAAAGTTTCTATAAGCGCATTAACTTTAGGGTCCGCGTGTTGCACCGCCGTAACCCATGTCGTTTGTTCTATGTGTAATATGGTGTCTATTGGGTTTCGGCTGAGCGCGTCGGCATGTTGCATATGTTTTCCGGGACGATAGATTACCTTAAAATCGTATTCGAGCAACTCTAACCACCACCGCCCTATTCGTGGTATCATATCGCGCTTAGTCCATGTAGTACTTAGGGCGTTACAATCAGTAACGACGGTAAACTGCTTCCCTAATAAATAAATGCGAAATTTTTGTAAACTCATCACCACTGCCAATGCTTCAAGTTCGTACGAATGGTACTTACTCTCAGCGGGAGTGGTCTGTCGACTGGCATACGCCACTGGTTTAAATTGACCATCGGATTGCTTCTGCATAAGGACGCCTGCGATACCCATGGATGAAGCATCAGTGTGCACCTGAACGTCTAAATTTTCATCGAAAATTGCTAATACTGGTTGCGAAATTAAAGCTTGTTTGATATCATTAAAGGATACCTCCTGGGCTTCTGCCCATTGCCACGGGGTATCTTTCTTAAGTAATGTTGTTAGGGGACGGGCTCGCAAGGCAAAAGACTTAATAAATCGCCTAAAATAACTAGCCAGCCCTATGAATTGTCTCAACTGATGAACTGACTTTGGCCTGGGAAAATTTTCAACGCTTTCTAATTTTTTTGGCGATGGGCGTATTTCACCCGCCGTGATATCGAATCCGAGGTATTCTATTTGGGTTTTAAGGAAAGCACACTTTTCCTTTCGTAGAGTCAAGCCGGCTTCCGATATAAGTTTGAGAATTGATTCGAGTCTATCTAAACCTTCGACAATCGTACTGGAATAGCACACAATATCGTCTAAATAGGCTCCCGCGAATTTAAATCTGAAGTCGCCTAATAGCTGATTAATTGCGCGTTGGAAAACGGCTGGCGCATTGGAGAGCCCAAATGGCATACGACGGTATTGGTACTGTCCAAAAGGCGTAACAAAGGCCGTGTACTTTCGGCTATCGGGATGAATCCATATTTGATGATATCCGGAACACATATCTAAGGTACTAAAATATTTTTGCCCCTTTAATCGATCCACCTGGTCTTGTATCAAAGGAAGTGGATATCGATCCTTCCGAGTAAGACTATTTAAATGCCGATAATCAACGCACATTCGTTTTTGTCCGTTCTTTTTCGTCACGAGGAGAATACGACTCGCATATGGTGAGTTGCTTGGTTCGATGACGCCCTGTGAGAGTAAGTCATCTATGATCTCCTTTACCTGTTGTTGTTCTGGCAGAGATAATCGGAAAGGACGATAATAAAACGGTGTAGTACTAGTTAATTCTATAGTCATCTCTATTTTCGACGCTCCAATCCTACCCTCTTTCCCCGCAAAGCAGTGTTTATATTTATCTAA
The DNA here is from genome assembly GCF_024362695.1 of Pectinophora gossypiella. Taxonomy (NCBI): domain Eukaryota; kingdom Metazoa; phylum Arthropoda; class Insecta; order Lepidoptera; family Gelechiidae; genus Pectinophora; species Pectinophora gossypiella. The sequence continues at coordinate 15,145,083 of NC_065409.1, forward strand.
CAACGCCTCAAGTCGTGCTTTATCACACCCGGTCAAATCTGTATTAAAATCCTCAGTTGATAAAGATATTTCCGCTCGAGCTATACACTTATTTGCATATAAAGTTATAGGTGTATATACATGACTCATGACTTTTAGGTGTCCACAATTATTCCGCATTTCTACAAAACCCGGCAAAATATCTAATTCCATACCCGGTTGGTGATGCTGGGAGTATCTTACGAATATTGATTTGCCATCACTGTCATTATTCGAGATTTTAACGGGTACATCATTGAGACCGCGATGTATGACAGTATCATTAATTAATGATAATTTCAGAACGTTGTTTACCGTTTGTGGCATGGAGGGTAGTTCATCAAAATTGTTTGTTATGTTATTGCTTTCGACTACCTGAGAAATTTCGTTATCAATGTTTGCTATTGTAAGCTCGTTAAATGTTTTAGTCACAACAATGTTTGGCTGTTCCGTGAACGGTCTACCGATGATCATGTCAGTATCTTGTAACCCGTCTTCAACTACCAGAATAGGGACAATAGCCGAAGCCTTGTCTAGCGATATGTGAGTTATCAATTCACCTACTGGTTTAATTACACCGCCCCCGTACGCGCGAATGCAACGCGACGACCCTTGTGTATAGTGTAGTCCTACATTCGCAACAGCACTAGCGGTTATAGTATTACACGCACTCCCAAAGTCGACATAAGCGGTTAATGAATTTTTATTAACAATCACATTTTTATGGTATTTTCGATCGTTTACATCGTCGTCTGACAGTTTAAATAGTTTTGGTGGTTTACTTACAGATTCCTTTTTTGATCGGTAACACTGATCGGTAGTGTGACCCCACCTGTTACAATTTTTGCATTGCCTGTCTTCTTTACACTCTTGCAACGTATGCCCGTACTTTGAACACTTATCGCAACGTTTAACATCTGTTTTATTACATTGTGATGAATAATGACCTCTGGCATTGCACTTGTAACAAGTGACGTCATCTTTTTGGTTTGTTCTCCTAATTACCGTGGTTTTTGGCTTCTCGAAAGTACTCTGACTAACTTTACTTCTATATGTATAAATGGTATCGGACGCAACATCCACCAAATACCCCAATAAACTTTTAGTATCACGACAAGCCGCGCCACGGGCGCCAGACTTCAACATCGGTTCATTCAGAGTAAAAATTATAACATCAGCAATTACATGATCAGGTTGATCACACTTTTTACCAAGAGACAACTTTTTATAATAAAAGTCCAAGATGTTTTCATTGTTTTCACGTTTTATCGTGACAAAATCATATAGTTTTGCAGCTAAACCGCGTCCTTCGGGAAAATTAGCTATGAGCTTTATTTTCCATTGTTCCCATGAGAAATCAATGTCTTGTTGGGCGTCGAACCACAGCCGTGCGTTTCCTGTTAATTTAGACGTCATTTGATAAACTAAGAACCGTTCATCCCAATTATAAATTTTAGCAAGTGACTCCAAACGCTTCAACCAGGCTCTGGTAGTCATTTGGTCAGTATTTCCACTAAAAGCTGGAATGTTTTCCGACGCGGGTAACATTTTATGTATTTGACCTTGACTAAACGTGCAAGACACTGAAGTATCCTCATTCGTCGTCGCTGTATCCGCCTGTAAGTCAACTGGCCCCGGCGTGGCTATGCTTAGCGGCGCCGCCGACTCCAAAGGCCTAGGAGATATTGGTATATGTGGGGGTGTCATACTCACGGAAGGCCCGCGTATCGCATTAACACAATTTCTGGCAACTTCCCCGTGCAAATCAGACGATGTCGGAACTGCCTGTGACGTACTTGCCCCGGAGCCCTGTTGTACCGTCGATGTACTTGCCGACGCGACTATTTTCTCCAACATCCTCTCTAAATTTTGAAGTCGACATTCCACACCATCTTTATCAGTTCGACGCCGTTTACAAGATCGATCTCGAGATCTCTTACCTCCGCCTCGATCCCGCGTTCTCGAGCGCGAGCGCCTTCCCATTTCAGGTCGTCTTGTGAGCTGGGTTTAATCTATACAAGATTGCGAACTACTTATCCGCGAGATCCCACTTCTGAACTATTAGAGGGGTTCAGAAATGAGACGATAATCCATGGAATAAACTTATTTTTACTCGCACTGAATTTAAAAATACACTCCGCATACACGATGTTTTTCTAAATCTGACAATAACGGTTAGACCGCCTGTTTTATCCAGTCCTCACTGGCGCCATCTGTATTTCTTCAGTAGTATTACGGTTGCGTTGTCAACGCCATCTATTCGTCTTCTACGTAGTCCCATCGCGAACCAGTAGATGGCGCTGTTATTTTGGATTACTTCTTATAGTACTTATTAAGAAAATTCAAAAATGTTACATTCACTTTCAACAAGTTTTAAATCGATGATAATTACGTTGAATAAATGATTCTGATTTCTGATTATTACTAAATAAGATTTTGCACTTTTTAACGGCCTGATAACTAACCTGATACCGTTCATAGTGAACCCCAACAAGACAGCGGGCGTGAGTCCTCTCTGCAGCGCAAATGCACCATCCGTCCGCGCGATGACGTAGAGCGCGTGCAAGGTGCCTCGGTACTGCGCGCTGGTATCCTTGCGCGCGCGCATCTCCCCTTGCAACTGCAGCCGCGTCTTCACCACGTCCATAGGGTTCGTTATAACAGTGGCGCCTGCGCCAGCCAACCCACCGATTACGAAGTCCATTTTTAGTTGTTTGCCTATAATTGCGTCGTGTAAGGTTCAAGATAAATTATAAAATTCTGATAACTAAATAAATACAGATCTAAAACTAACGAAAAACATTTTCTTTAAATTATTTATTATCAAGAAAAACGTAATAATAAGTTCGACATTTTATCACGTTTTCCTATGATGTCACGGTGTGCTTTTTCATACAAATTCCATAGTATTTTCATGCTTTGACGTTTAGTAAAAAATAACTGAATTGACTAAGTAGTTGGATTATTGTAGATTTGCCGGTTATATCATTTATATCTATATATCTTGGCTCTCATCCGTTACAAAAATTAAGACAACAGGCCTCCAGGTATCCAGTTGGGCAAGAAGCTGGGCTCAGGACGTCGTAATAGGAAAGCAATAAGCGTCGAATGAGGGAAATCAGCTACGCCGCGCGCCGGAGTCAGTATCGGGTCCTGGATATAATGGGCCATCAGTTTATAAGGGATACAATCCCTCTCTTGGTTATAAAAAACTGGAAGACCTAGGCACTCACTCAAATCCTGTGTTCTTTATGCAATTTGCTACCCCTTCTCTGGAAAGACAGATGGCTGGTGACGCCCAGAAGATGTCTATTTTGACCTGTAATCAGCATTTGACTGTCTTGTATGTGGGTTGGTGGATTACCAACCTCAGCAACTCTGGTCTGGTTACTATTGAGCCGCCAAAGGCTCCTGATATGGCTCATGTAATGACTGGTATATATATCAGTAAATATCGGTATTTTTACTGATTATCATTACCGAACTTGAAGATTTGACAGGTCCGGTTTTTTTACAAAAGTGACTGCCTGTTTGACCTTCCAACCCGCGAAAGGGAAACCAGCCTAATACAGTGTTAAGTCATATACCTCCGAAACGCATTTCTCGGGAATGTGGGGGTACTATTAGAAGCTATTACTAAACTATTTATATATTACTGATAAGCGTAGCAAAACGTAGCATGATTAGAACGACAGCAGCCGGATCTGCACGACAACCGTGCCGCGAGCGGCGCGAATTGTATTGAGCGCTTCTTCGACCAATAAGTAGACGTTTAACGTCCATCTACGTAGATAGCATTCGTATCCTTTATTGGTCCAAGCGCTCGATATAAATCGCGCCGCGCACGGCATGGTTGTCATGCAGACCCGGCAGGACAGATATATATATAGTACTTACATCGCCTAGTGCGAAGGAGACGAGAGATATGTCACTCTAATCGTGTTACTTTTTATAAGGTAAGTATAGTAACCAGAACCAACGGCTTATCGTACCTTCCGAGACACTGATAATTTTACTTTCGGACAATCGGGTAATCAGCCTGTAATGTCCTAATCAAACTTGGGATTACAAAGTATTTTTTGTCATTGGTCATAGGGATTCGAATCCGGGACCACTAGTTCTGTGACCGCAATATAATAGCACTTATGCAAAAATTAAAAAAGTATCGATAAATAATTTACCTTTATTCCAATTCGTTACAGAATCGGGATCGTTCTTGAAAATTCCAAATAACATTGTAATTTATTTATTAGTATTTGATTATGATATTTCCAATGATTCATTATTTTGTTGTTTGTAATTTAAAATAATATATTTCTTTAGTATGCATTATCATCTTGGATCCACCCACTAACCAAAATACTGGTTGTATAAATGTAAAAATAAATGATTACATAAGGATTTGTAAAATAAATAAAATATCTAAGTACTTATTCGTGTTATTTACACTAATATTAGAATATTAGACGTATTTTACTTTTAAAAATATTCTCTTTGTAACTGAAAAGAAAGAAGATTAATATCACAACACAACACATTTCACTAGATAGTGACGTAACGAAATTCCGGAAAATACTGCATTGGCAAATGTCAAACTCCGTCACGCGAACGAATCTGGTACGTCATACCGTGTTCGATGATTATGACGCTTAGGCGCTAACTACTTACATACATAGGTACGCACGAAACAGAAATATTCGAGCTAATTAAGTTGATTTTATTTGATGTGTATTTATTTTATCGTAAAGATGTATGAGGCCTGGTAATAACAATGATTTAATTTATTGTACATTGGCCTCATGTAGTTATTATGAACGTGCGTATTGCAAACATTTTCTCCTCATATTTTAGGAGCTTACCCAATTTGAGTTCTGTGTATGGAATGTGTTGTCAAAGTCGAAAGGCAGCTATTAAATATTTAGAGTTTGTATCTGTAATTTTCTTGCATATTTTAACAGGATTAATAAATTAAAAGGCATTTTTATCGGTTATCTTTTTTATTTAGCAACATAGTATTTAGGACGTCCCATATGACTAGTGAGAGTGTAGTGTGTGGCGCTATCCTGAAGTATAGAGGACCAATGCCTTTGTAAAGGCCGTGAACACCTTCTGTCTTGTAAATCTTGCGGAGACAGTCGAAGACGCCATTGTAGAGGAGACCGCTGCTCGTGGCTGGACCTGCGATCATTCATATATTAGAGCTGGGACATAGAAAATTTTGGATGATAGATCCCATCACCTAATATAACAATAATTACACATTGAGTAGAAAATATTCGTTTTATAGGACTGCTACATATTTTTGAGAATCTGTTAAATGATCAGCTTAATATTTCCAGTGCAATGTTGCCATTTTGGAAAAGCAGCTCCATCATTCTGCTAAACTACTCCAAGCACGAAGTTTTCTTCTAGTTTTGTTAATGTTTTAGTTAGTACAATTTTGGCAATGTTGTTAACAAGCGTTATTTAGACAAGCGTGCACCCCACGACCCGAAAGCCAATGATCGTTACCCTGATTCAAAAGGCGCGTATTGACGACATCCAGCGGCGTTTCGACAAACACAACAGGCAAACCGCAAACTAAGCTCGCGCCGCACGCCACAATGAACGGCGAATTCTCGCCGAACTCCCACGTTATGAGCCACGATTTCATTCTGCAATGATTATGCGATGATCACTCATGAATTCATTCGTTTACTCAATTACCCTGGTTGTAAAGTCGAACTGTGGTGACGTCAAAAGGGCATATTGCAACGACCACCGCGGCCCCACTGATGCAGCTGGCCAAGAAAGCCAGGATGAATGGAGAATTCTTGTCGCAAATGTTGCGGTTGATTAACATTTCTTTTGCGCTGAGGGAAATAAAATGTAGAGTCAATTCTTCGAGTACTTTTTATTTTTTGTTACAGAAGCAGATTGTTTGCTTCATTTTGCCATACTCGTAGTATGGTGGTTAATCTCGACTTTCTCAACTGTAAACTCTTGAAAACCCTAACAAATGAGTACGTTTTTCAATCGCAATCGCGTAATATTTACATTAATGTTTAATATTCCACTCCAAGGTCACTCATGACTCGTCATACACAACAGACTAGGTAAAGTTATAAAATAAGAAAGTTATCTCCGATTTTTCATCTAGCTTGTATCTATTTTCTCTCTTCTTCTTTGTTATTTCGCCGTCCCTACTAATTATTCGTTGGCAACAGCGATGTGTTCGTACATTTCTTGTTACCTAAATTTCTTTTATTAAGTAATTTTCAGTTGTTGTTGTAGTGCCCTTACAGGGTTCCTGTTTGTACTTTCCTCTACTTTTAATACCTCTGTAAAAATCAGGAATACAATAAATATCTTATCTTTTATAACTTCGTGCCCGTTGCCGTGGAGACCTTTGGTAGCTGGGGGGCGGACACCAAAATCTTTGTGTCAGAATTGAGTCTCAGGCTCAGGGAGAAAACAGGTGACTCCCGCTCCGGCTCGTTCCTGGTCCAAAGGCTGGCCATTGCCATTCAACGCGGTAATGCGGCTAGTGTTGTGGGCACCTTTGCTCCGGGAACAGTGAGGGGCGGGTTATTTAATGACTAGTTTTTAAGTTTGTTTTTGTGACGTATTGTTATATTAATATTTACAACTAAATTGATTTCTTATCTTCTTCATATAGTAGCAGGTACTGAATAAATTCTTACGCAGAGAATGTGGTAAGTTGCGCGGCGCTGCCGATGGCAAGTCTTGTGCAAGTCGCGTTGACGCCGGCGAAGAATCCACGGACACCCTCGGTCTTGTAGATTGTGTAGAAAGCGTCCATCGTTCCTGCAAACGGTTTATGAACATTAATTAATTAAAGTACGTAAAATAGCAAATAATAATCGCGTGAGTAAAAAAGAAAATGACGGTGAAACTAACGGTAGACATGGATAAGTACCTAAATGGAAAAAGGAAAACATGTGCCAAAGGATTAAAAGCAAGAAGATGACGAACTTACCATTATACCTATGCTGCCTACCAACAGCAATACTAGGATGTGAGGCCGCTTGTATCCTGGTTTTGACGACGGACATTGGGTTGGCGATCAGCCCGCTCAGGTACCCACTCACGCTGGACCAGAACACTGCTTTGTTCACGCTCATAACGCCGCTACTGTTCTGAGTCCATCCCTGTACCTCAGCCACGTGGTATAGGCCTAATCTGCCGAAAAGAGTAGAGTACTTTAAAAGTAGTAGAAGCTTACTTTATGAAATCGGAAACAATATCCTACGCTCCAGTGCGCTTAATGTTAGAAGGTTGTAAGCAGATAAGTACTAGTTATTGTTTTTTACCCAGAATGTAAAAGACAATGGCACTCTAATATCATACCATGATGGACGGCGTTTAAATTGAGTGTTCGATTTCGATTATTCCTCAAAAAATACCTTTAATGAATTAGGAATCATAAAACCAGACGCGACTAAAAGCAAAGCCAGTTCTTTCGTTTGACGTTTAGCTTTAACTAACCTGACTGAATTCATAGTGAACCCCAGTAAGACTGCGGGCGCGAGTCCTTTTTGGAGCGCGAGCGCACCGTCAGCGCGCGCGATGACGTAGAGCGCGTGGAAAATGCCTCGGTACCGCGCTTTGGTCTCTGTGCGTGCGCGCAGCTCGCCTTGCAACTGCAGCCGCGTCTTCACCACGTCCATAGGGTTCGTTACTAATGTGGCGCCTGCGCCGGCCAACCCGCCAATTACGAAGTCCATTTTGAATTATTCTCCCTGTAATTGAAAATGCTGAATGATCAAGTTATGAAGTCATGAATGATCTTCATGAATGAACTTAATTAATTAAATGTAGCCAGTTTGCGTTTTTCTTTTTTAGTTCATCATGTGATGAATGTATCCCTGATTACCCCAATTAGGAATATCGTCAGCTTATGTTTATGTTATGTTTGCATTCAACTACTATTGGGCACAAAGGCTTCTAAGTCAGCGGAGGGAATAGATCTCGCTTCGGTATCCTAATCCTAAACAGTACAGTGCGAGTTTGATAATAAAATCTTGCCTAGTGTAGCATTACGATGTTTCATTATCAAAGACTTCCAAGAGATTCAAGATCCATACATCATCATCACCAGCCAATTAACGTCCCCACTGCTGGGGCACGGGCCTTCCCTATGGATGGATAGGGAGATCGGGCCTTAAACCACCACGCGGGCCCAGTGCTGATTGGTGGTTATTAACGACTGCTAATGCAGCCGGGACCAACGGCTTAACGTGCCTTCCGAAGCACGGAGGAGCTCGAGATGAAAACTTTTTTTTTTGTGGTCACCCATCCTATGACCGGCCTTTGCGAAAGTTGCTTAACTTCAACAATCGCAGACCGAGCGCGTTTACCGCCGCGCTACCGAGCTCCTCAAGATCCATACATGCTGTGTAGTAACTAATAAGGCTACGAACACGTAACTGTATCCAAAGTACATAGGTAACTATTGAATTAAAAATATGCCACTTATTTAAAACACGGCTACAAGTGACTTTATACCGTATAACAATAGTACGAAAAGTAAAACAAACAAAACATTTGCAAAAAAAAACAAACTGATTCACTCCCAAAAAGTATGAAAGAATGAAATACCTAAATAAAAAAAAAACATTGCAAATAACTTACCTAAAATAAATTATCAAACTATTATCACAAATCACTAGACTATAAAATAAATAATATCACAGTTGCACCATCAATACTGTTGCTGCGCATTGCATAACACGGAATGAAGAACAAATATCAGATAACTGATTAATTTATAGAGATTTTAAACTATAGAACTGAAAAGTAAGTATTTTTTAAAACTACATGTCATAAAAATTATGAACGTAGCATGGCGAACACTAGAGTGGCAATGAAAGTGACGTAACACAATGTCGGAAAATACGGACATTGGCAAACGTCAAACTCGGTCACGCGGACGTATTTGGTACGTCATACCATGTTTGATGACTTATGAACTTATGACGCTTGTGCGAGCATTCGATATTAAGAGCAGAAACAGAACTATTTTAAATTTGTGAAGTACCTAGCATTAGTAAGTGTACCTATTAATAGTAATAATAATAAAATACTTTATAGCACACAAACAAGACATTTACAGGATAAACTACTATTTACTACTATTATACATAAACTGCCTATATACGTCCCACTGCTGGGCACAGGCCTCCCCTCAATCAACCGGAGGGTGTATGAAGCATACTCCACCACGCTGCTCCAATGCGGGTTGGGGGAGGTGTTTTTACGGCTAATAGCCGGGACCAACAACAGCTTAACGTGCCCTCCGAAGCATGGAATCATCTTACTTTTTCGGACAATCAGGTGATTCAAGCCTGAATAGTCCTTACCAAACAAAGGACAGTCTCACAAAGTGATTCCACAATGTCCCCATCGGGAATCGAACCCGGACCTCCAGATCGTGAGCCTAACGCTCTAACCACTAGACCACCGAGGCTGTCATTTACTACTATTACTGACTACTTATTTATTTACTTACTATTTATTACTATTACTTATCTGTAAACTTCCTATGACGAGTGTTTATATCAATTTTATTAAGAGCAGAAACAGAACTATTTTAATACTTTTGTGAAGTATCTGACATTAGTTAGTGAACAGTCATGAGCAATATAATTTACCCACTTTAGGACTCTGTCGCACTAACATATTTGACATATAGTGAGACTTACAGTTCAATTTGTCAAAAAAGTTAATGTGACATGGTACCAAAGTGTATACATATTAATGCTCGTGACCGTACCTATTACTTATCTGTAAACTTACTACCTTATGAGATTATTAAGTAGTGGCCTAAAAACGTACTACTCAGCTAGTTCCTATGACGAGTTTTTATATATTTTTTTATGTTCGTATCAAAGCCGCAGACCATATTTTATCGTTTGCATTAACCTTTATCTATAACGTCACAATCACATGGCACGTGGGTTGGTTTCGCGCGTATTATTCATAGACGAACTTCATTGTATAAGCAGTCTTATTCTTATGGCGATTAAGTGTTAATTGAACTGTAGTAAGTTTTGTAAAACAAATAAGGTTGAATTTGGTTCATTTTATTATCCATCTTAGGGTTGTATTTAGTGGTAGATATAATCTGTGGTTATCTTATTGATGACTTGTGGTTCTGCCCATCCCGATAGGCATATGGGCGTGATTTTATTACCCATTATTAGAAACATAATTCATCAGCGGCCCCGATTCCTGCAGACACCTCCTAATTTTATTTTAAGTTATACCTGTCATTCTCTTATCCATCGAAAAGGAAAAGGACGGATGATTGACAACTGTTAAATTTAAAATAATGAATAATCCGGGCGAAAAATATAGGTATCTCACAGATGTGCAACACGTTTGACATGGTGCTGTCAACTTAATTCTGTCGGGTTATTGATCAATATACAATTTTGGGAGGGTTTTTTTCTGCGTAAAATTAACGTGTGTTCCACAAAATTTACGCCTGTTGATTACCCGTCTGTTTTCTTTTCGGCGGATAAGTAAATGACAGGTATAACTTAAAATAAAATTAGATGGTGTTCATTGGAATCAGCATCAGGATGTTATTAGGTTATTACTGCAATGAGCATAAAATTAAAGCATGTTTTACAGTGATAGCTTGATAACATTGAACACACGATGGCATTCAATGACGATTACAAGTCCGGACTTTGTACCAGTTACGTATGTTACTGCGTTGCATCGTGAATGATCGTGTCTCGTGACGAATTGTGATCTTACAGCTTATAATAGCGACTCTATGACAGAAGTAACCTAGACGCAAGCGTGTCATAAGCGGAGAACTCAACTGAAGGAAGTTTTGGGCATTCATAATATCACAAACCGTAGAAATAAGGGAGATATGCCTTTAGTACTAAATTAATACACGAGTCCGTTTTATATGTCGCCTGTTTACTCACGTTGGCGTGTGTTTTTTTATTATTCCTCCCTTAAGCTTTTCTGTTATTGTTTTGTAAAAAAAAAAATGTTATTGTCTTGTTTTTGTGTGTGGCATTCTTTTATAATAAACTAGCTTTTGCCCGCGAGTTCGTCCGCGTGGCGTGTTATAAAAGAGAGCAAGAGAGAAAATACAGCCATAACTAAACTTTATATTTACTAAGGTATGCATGCATGCTAGATTGAAAACATCTATCTTACAAACGCGGTTTCGATTTTTTCATACAAATGTTTTTTCCCGCTAACTCCTGTTTCCGTGGGAATTTTGCAATATCCTGTTGCAACTAAGCTTTAAGTTAACTAAGGTACCTGCATGCCAAATTTCAAGCGTCTAACTTAAGCGGTTTAGATTTTTCATACATAAGGATTTTCCCGCTAATTCCCGTTCCCGCGGGAATTCCGGGAATTCCTTTCTTAGTGCACGTCTACGGTATATAAGCTACGTCCCTTCCAAATTTCAAGTGCCTACGTTTATCCGTTTAGGCTGTGCGTTGATATGTCAGTCAGTCAGTTTCTCCTTTTATATAGATAGACTATTTCTATTCTATTCTACATATTTGGCTGGACCGCTACATCGTTTTACCGTGGCGCTGGTTATGGTTGCGTGATACCAAAGAAGCAATGAATGTCATCGAAAGTTTTATAATACGTTCGTTGCATATAATAATGCTCGTTTTGTCCATATTTCACTCCCACCGGCTATGCTCACGCGGCATAATAAGGACTCTGTGAGCTCTCCCCATCTGCCCGGAAAAGTAGTGAAAAGTCACGTCAAAAATAGCCTTGGAAATTAAAATAAGTGTCATAACTATTTATCATTAAAGTGACAATTCATTAATCTTGCGACTGTTATGCTAATATAAGGAAAATGTTTTATTTTCTTTTGTTTTCTTAGGTAATCCCCGCCGTTATGACATGAGTCATTATTAAGTAAATAGGTGAATTAGGTACGTAATAAGTACTATCTAAACTAACAGAGCAAGAAGGGCCTCCGGCGGATCGGAGGTTCAGGGTGTGTGATGTGGGTCGAGTTTGGATGAGGAGCTGGCGGAGGGACTTCAAGAAAACACTTGTTTCAGGACATTATTTTGTTACAATACATGTTTATTGAGGTTTTTCTTGCAGCTTCTTTTCCCCGGCTATACAGGTTGTGAGAAGCTGCAGCAGTTTTAGGCGGATGAGACATTCGTTATGTAAAAATTGACGATTCAAAGTGTAACTATGTTACCTACTGAATAAAGATATTTTTGAATTTGTTTGCCATACGTGAGTCTACGCGAAGTGTTGCCATATTAAAATAAAAATATACAAGACCGGAAGAAACTTTAATGAATCCTACAGGGTCGAACTGGGCCGGAAAGGCCCGAAAGGCTGACCACGAGCCCGAGACTAAGATTAATATGATGGTAGATGGATACAGAAGGTCGCAAGAGACGATATCATGCTGGAAGGTAGACAGCGCGGGCGTGTTTAAACTTCTGGTGTATAGTCATGAGCAATATAATGTACCCAGTTTAGGACTCTGTCGCACTAACATATTGGACATTTAGTGAGACTTACAGTTCAATTTGTCAAAAAAGTTAATGTGACATGGTACCAAAGTGTATACATATTAATGCTCGCGACCGTATAGCCATGATGTTGTTTGTAAAAAGTACCTACGTATATCTCCGAGTGATAGATATAGTTCAGTTATCAGTAAACAACTTATCACCTATCACCACTGATCAGAATCTTAGGTGCCATCACTATCAGAAGTATGGATATGACCAGAATATTCCGGGAATCAGTACTATGACTAATTCTCGGGAATTGGTACTTTGGTTACGCATAGAAAAATATTATTAGTAGAATCTTGAATAGTATTAAGTATAATCGTTTTTGTTTATTAATTAAATTAAAAACAATAATGTTTGGTTTATTTAGTTTCAATTAATTGTATTTTTAATGAGAAGTGACTAATTGTATTCACTTTAAAGTGTAAAAATAAAATATATGTTTTTTGATACCTAATTAGTTAATTTTTTTGTAAAATGAATAAGAACACGGTTTTAAACAATATACCGTGTATTAAATAATAACATTAAATGGTTATTCTGCAATTACCGGAATCAATTACCGTACATAACATAAACTGCCTATAGGTATACGTCCCACTGCTGGGGTATGGAGCATACTCCACCTCGCTGCTCCACTGCGGGTTGGACTGCGGGTTCCACCGAAATCCCGGGGAAATCGTCATGTCCATATTACGGATATCGTCTGTAATAACACCCACAATGTCAATAACTGCTACTTTAGTTGTTACTTTAGAAGACTGTCATAATTAAGTTCGTGGTTCGGGGAGTTACTTTTCATAGATTGTCTTACATCATTTCTATACACGATACCTACATCTTTATGTATACAAGCGCATGCTTGTAAATACGGGTAAATACCTTTGAACACAATGAATACGATCTATGTTATAGAAAATGTTTATTATGGCTTAAATACTTAATTTAAAAACAATTATGGCATTCATTTTCAATTTAATAACATGAGTAATATTGACGCCTAGGGAAAGCCACGTAAGCGTCTTCTTCTATCGTCTGGGTTGTGAGGTGAATTACCAACCTCATCAACCCTAGTGTCAGGGTTATTATTGAGCCGCCAAAGGCCCCTGACATGGCTCATGTAATGACTACTTACTTACATCAGTAAGTAGTAACCGAGACCAACGGCTTAACGTGGCTTCCGAAGCACGGATCACCTTACTTTTTGGACAATCAGGTGATCAGCCTGTAATATCCAAACCAAACTAGGGATCACAAAGTGATTTTTGTGATACCTATGTCCCCACCGGGATTCGATCGTGAGCCCAACGCTCAATCACTGGACCACGGAGGTCGTTTGTAAAAAAAATACATTCAGATCTGATTTATGGTAAAAAAATATTCATAAAAAAAATAGGAGAATAGTATTTTTGTATGAAGTGGGTATTTTTGTGTGAAGAAAGACTATGACATTTAAAGGAATAGTATTTTTTATGGAGCGTCCGCGTCTGTATGACATTTACAGGAAAAAGTAGTATTTTTGAATGGGGTGTTTACGTCACATTGTTTACGACATTTAAAAGAAATACAACTTTTACTCGTGACATTTATTATTTACGTATTCAGATAGTAAATTTAAATATAAAAGCTATTAGTAACGTGTCGCTGGAATATTATAATGATAGGTATAGGCACTTTATAGCGTGCGCCACGGGTCACTATGACACTGGAGTCAGCAATTTATATTTAACCTAAACTAGTAGAAGTAAAATACTAGTTCCTAACCACCTTACAAATAAAAAATAAACACAAATAAAAAAAAATTGGGTTCCAACATGAAAAAGGATCAAAAAGGATCCTTTCTCATGTCGGAACCCAATTTTTCACGAAAAAATAATATGAAAGTTCGCCACCAAACTTGACATTTTGATATTCACCCAAACCGAGGATGAACGTGGGTTTAAGTATTAAAATTTGACAGCCAAGCAAAGTTCAGTCGAATTGTTGCTTGGCTGTCAAATACTTAAACCCACTTTCATCCCTGGTTTATTTTTTATTTCTAAGGTGATAAGAGTTTATCCACTGACTCATCAAGTAGTCAAATCAGTTAATAAATAAATAAATAATAATTTCCAAAAAAAATATTGTTATAATTAAAGCACATAATAACGGGTTCTTACCGCGTTTAAATGGGGATATGAGACTCCCGATATTTCGACACTGTTGCAAGTGCCATGATCACGGGATGACGGGATGGGGTAAGAACCCGTTATTATGTGCTTTAATTATGATAATAACCGCGTAAACTTAAAACAATGTATAAAATATTGTTAGAATGAAGTTTACAATGGTTGTACTTAAAATACAAGGTTGTGATTCGCTGTCCCCTAAACTAGGTAAAAACCTGTATCTTAAGGGTCAGTCTGGCAAAGCGTTGGAGTAATGTACAGACCAGAGTTATGTTAATCCATATGCCCAGTAAAAAAGTTAGTTTTTACTAAACGTCAAAACACGAAAATACTGTGGAATTTCTATGAAAAAGCACACTGTGACGTCATAGAAAAACTTTCTGTCTTTCTTTATTTAGTAATCAGTATTTAATAATTTAAGGGGAAGACACTTCACGTGTTCTTATACACGTCACTGTCACCGATTTTTTTTAGAGTGTAGAGCCCGGGACGGTATTCGAACCCGTGAAACTATGATCGCTCTCCGAAGGCGATTACGGATTTTAACACAAAACAATGAAGTAACATTATTATAATTATTATATATCAATGACACAATGAAAATCGTATGTTTACCCGATTCAGGCGAAACAAAAAGGAGGGTTACCTACGTATGTGAAACAAGAATATTCTTCCAAATATCTATCGTGTATTTCAAACTTTATAGAGCGATTTTTCCGTAGTCGGATTTTAGTTTTTTAATTTAGTATACTTATTTTTCTAATAAACTACTTTTCATTAGATTTCGTTACGAGAGCAACTCATTCTTTCAGAAATCATATTACTATACAGAATGTTAGTGACGTCATAGGTCCGCGGAGGTCCGTGTTGCTCTATGCATCATCGTAACGAATACTGAGGGGGTGATTCTGGTGGTGAAATTTTCCGTCGCAAAATTATGTACTTAACTGAATAATAATGACATAATTTTCAATAGGTAGAGTTTTTCTATGACTCAAATGCGTTTGTTTCTTACAAAATGGTACAGGGGTAATTTATTACGAAACGGAGGGAAGAAAATTACAGAGCCACTTAAAGTGAGTCATCGGTGAAGGTCAAGTTCGTACCTCCGGAGTGACCTTTCAATGATTTGCATAACATTATAATATAAATTGAACGGCCTCTCTGGTCCAGTGGTTGAGCGTTGGGGTCTCGATTCAGAGGTCTCGAGTTCGATTTCCGGTTAAGAATCAACCAGTCACAAAAATCTAGAATCGAACCTCCAGATCGTGAGCCCAACGCTCTAACCACGGACCTAGAGGTGGGTGATAAATAACGTCACGGTGAAAAAATCACCGTGATCTGATATCTAAAGTTATCACTGTGACTGCTGGCGAAGTAACAACGTTCCGAGTAACGTATGTCGTTCCTTCTCAGTTCCATAGTTCCGGTACATGTTTTGTTCTCAGTCACTCATTTCACTACTGACTCGAATCCAAGCGAAATAACGTTCGTTCGTACTTCTCCGGTGCCCCTTCGGCTAGTGCGAGAGAGAAAGACAGCTAGTTTCGTTCATTCACGCATGCAACGGCCGCGGCTCCGTGAACCGCGAGTTTAAATGGAACTAAATGAAATATATGACAAAATATAGTAAATCTATGCGGAAACTGCGAAACTAGCGCCACGACCGCTGGTCATTTTTTATTGGCGCTTTTTCTCTACGTAGAGTTGATTGAGTTAATAATTGTTAGAATGGAACAGATGAATAAAATAATTTCAGCTAAGATATGAAAATAAAATACGATAAATTAGATATTTTATAGTGATGAAGATTAGAATAGACGTGAGTTTATGTATGTAAGAAGTAATAATTATAAAGTACTTGTTATATTTTGTTTATTATGTAAGTATTGATTGTATTATTATAAAACTTTTTTTTTAATACCTATAATTTAATAAAGTTTGATTTAAACCTGTTACTTGTTTACTTGTTTTGGCTAACACTGTTTTATTTATGCTACTCTACTCTGAAAGTGTTTTGTCTACTTGCATAACACTGATCATATCTACATATTTAAAGGTCTATGTTTTCCGTGTCCTGAAATTTGGCGCGAAAATGAAAAAACGAATCACTGTGACAGGTGCATTCAATTCGGAAGTAATTGTGGGAGTAATTTTTGCGTTTTCCAAGATTTATTTTCGTTTGTTTATTTGATTAAGTAAAATTAAAGTGTGTAAATATATTTTTCATTGTTTATAGATAGTTTGGTGTATAAAAGTAATTAAGTGTACATATAATTAGCGTAGGTTTTTGTAGGGTTAGTTTTAAATATTATCATAAACTGTTAAAAATGGCGGATTCACGAAAAATTAAATCAAGTAATTTGTGGAACTGTTTTGAAGACTTGGGTGGAAATAAAATGGCAAATTGTAAAATTTGTCAAACAAAACTTAGTTACAAATCATCAACAACGAATTTAAAAAAACATTTGGAGAGAAAACATCCGACAATACAGTTCGTGTCCACGAAAATAACTCAGTCGCATCCAGAACCACCTACATCGTCCCAACCCCAACCTGAGCCCTCTACAACGTCCCAACCACAACCAGAGCCCTTTGCATCGTCCCAACCGCGTCTTGAACCCCTGACACCTCTTCAATCTCACACTGGGCAAGAACAACAATCATCGGCAAGAGTTTTGTTGAACCAAACTATGGCTCGATATATAAAAAAGAAAATAACCCCTAACGAAAAAAAGAAACTGGACAACCTGCTGATGCAGTTGTTCATTTACGATTATCAACCATTTTCCATAGTTGAAGATCGAGGTTTCAAGGCGTTTGTGGAAGGCCTGAACCCCTCTTATCAGTTGCCAAATAGGAAAGTCCTCTCGAATAATTATTTGCCTGCACTATATGAAACGTGCATGACAAAAATGAAGATCAAACTGGAAACTGACGCAGAAAGCATATGTCTGACGACTGATATTTGGACATCCAGCGTAAATGACGCTTACTTGGGACTAACAGCACACTACATAGATCCAAGCTTTCAAATTAAGTCAGTGCTGTTGGACTGCACAATTTTGCCGGGTTCGCATACGGCCGAAAATATTAAAGAACACGTACTCCGCATTGTCGAAAATTGGAAACTTAAAGACAAAGTGTTAATAGTTGTAACTGACAATGCCAGCAACATGAGAAGTGCTGTTGAGAAAATGGGATGGAAGCATTTTGGTTGCTACGCCCACACGCTTAATTTAATAGTGAAGAATTGTACAGTGGAGGATACTGCAGACGAAGAAGTACGGCGTCTTATAAATAAAGTAAAAAACATTGTTTCACACTATAAGAAAAGCGTGAAAGCTACCGAAAAGTTAGTCAGTTATCAAAAACAAAACGGTATTTCTGCACCTAAAAAAGTTCTCCAAGATGTGGCAACAAGATGGAACTCGACATTAAAAATGTTGGAGCGCTTTGTCGAGCTTGAAGATGCCATCAAAGCAACAATGGCCTTAATGGATGAGAGGTGGGAGTCCTTGACACCGGATGAGTGGCGGATATGTCGGGAATTGTGTACAGTGTTGAAGCCATTCCATCAGCTTACAGAGACTATGAGTGGCGAGAGATATGTGTCTGGTAGCCAGATACTTATTTTAACAAGGGGTCTAATGTCAGCACTCAACCAAATGCTGCAGATAACAGAAGACCCACTCGTGGAAGACTTCGTCGATACTCTCCACGAAGTTACAAAAAGAACAATATCGTCTCTCAGGGCAGAAACAGGAAGACGGTTTGCAAATTTGGAATGTAGTAAGACCATCGGAATTACTACTATGCTCGACCCGCGTTTTAAGCTTCACGTGTTTCAGAGCCAAATATATGCGGCTGAAGCCAAAAAATCTGTGACAGAACTGGTTACGGGTTTAATAAGAAGAACAGAAGCAACTCGGCAGCCAGAACGCGTGGAAGAGCCTGAACTTGCAGAACCTGCAGCAAAAAAGCCTAGATTTGATATTTGGGGCGAATACGATATTATAATCCAAGCAGCGCGTCCCGAAGGAACTCCCCATTCGCAAGCTATCCTAGAAGTACAGAGGTACTTGGATTTACCACCATTGGGAAGAGTAGAAGACCCGCTACAGTGGTGGCATACTTTCCAGCACAGTTATCCACATCTCGCTGTTTTAGCGAGAAAAAAGCTCAACTTCTTAGCGACTTCTGTACCCTGTGAGAGGCTTTTTTCCAAAGCTGGCAATATTCTAAACGAACGACGTACCAGACTTGGCGTACGAAAAGTGCAACAGCTGCTGTTTTTAAATTTTAACTACATGTCACAGTAATCATACCCAGGAAAGAAGCAAAAATGAAAATAATATGATGTACATAAATATGTAAATATATAAATTAATCTGTACATATAAAATCAATGTAAATAATGATTCAAAATAATAAACACGCCGCATTAATCTGATATAATTTTCCCACGTAATGGGACACATAATAGCACTAAAATCGATATTATTATAAACCAATTACGAGGAATTGTGTTGAAAATTTATAAACAATACAATATTAATGTTAAAAATGCGACAGTCCTAAGCCTGTGAAAGTGTGAAGGTTATTTTGGATCACAAGAATGAAAAACGAATTCCATTTCCTATTTTTGTGACCTGAGTGATCGACGTGACAAAATCACGGTGATTTTTCACTGTGATTTTCTTAGAACTGGAACGACAGTCACAGTGATAACAAAATAACGGTTTTCCCCACTTCTACACGGACCTTTTTTTTTTTTTGGTTTGGTTTTCCCCGAAGGGTAAGGCAAAGGGAACTATGCCCATACAGCCATGTCTTACGTATTTTTTTTCTTGATGATTAATGAAATGATGAAAGGTGATGATGATGAAACCTAAGCCCCCACCCTCGGAGTAGACTCCTACTCCGAACCCCAAACGAATTAACTCAAAAGTCCGCATAAACTTTTGAGTTATGAAGCGGCTTCCTGACACGAAGCGAAAATAGGCAGATACACTTTGTTCATTGAATACTCCAATATAATAACACTCGCGAATGTCTTCCGACTAACTTAATGCGATCATTAACCACAAAACACCACTTCGTATTAATTATTTAGATTATTCAATGAAGAAAGCAACTGTCCCGTTCCCGCCTCCCGCCAAAAAGCCTCCTAACCACGGACCATACTTTATTACATCAATTTTTTTTTTTTTTGTTTTCCCCGAAGGGTAAGGCAAAGGGAACTATGCCCATACAGCCATGTCTTACGTATTTTTTTTCTTGATGATTGATGAAATGATGAAAGATGATGATGATGAAACCTAAGCCCCCACCCTCGGAGTAGACTCCTACTCCGAACCCCAAACGAATTAACTCAAAAGTCCGCATAAACTTTCGAGTTATGAAGCGGCTTCCTGGCACGAAGCGAAAATAGGCAGATACACTTTGTTTATTGAATACTTCTATATAATAACACTCGCGAATGTCTTCCGACTAACTTAATGCGATCATTAACCACAAAACACCACTTCGTATTAATTATTTAGATAATTCAATGAAGAAAGCAACTGTCCCGTTCCCGTTTCCCGCCAAAAAGCCTTTATTACATCAAGAGAAATAAAGTGTTGTCAGGAAGGATTATCGCAGCATTATTTAACATGAATATGGTCTAAAGATAAAAGACGTGACTAATGATTTAGAACAGAAAATATCATTCCAGAAGGCAATAGGCAGCTTTATCGCTTAAAGCGACCTATTTCAGGCAACCTCATCACACACATTGTCAACTTCAACTTGCTACAATTCTTTACTCGCGACCTACGCTCACAAAATCAAAATGGTCGCCGATCTAGAGTAGTCCTGATCGGGCCTTTCTTAAAAACATAAACTAAAGCGTGAAAATGTTAAATTATTATCACGTGCTTAACGGTGAATCAAAACATCCTGTGGAAATCCACATTCCTGACAAATGCGTTTCGGAAATAGGTATGTGATGCGACTTAACACGTATTGGGCTGGTTTTCCTTTCGCGGTCGAACAGGCAGTCGCTTCTGAAAAAAACCGGACCTGCCAAATCTTCTGGTTAGGTTAGCGGACCCTGTGAGAAACGGGATAACGCTACGATCTCATTCGCCTAGGCATTTCTCTTCCGACTCTCTCTCTCTCTCTCTCTCTCTATTACAACTCCTTTGAATCGACAATCACAAATGTGTACCGAAATTACACTAAATCAATAAGGTGATTAGTTGTCCTCGCCCATTGTACACGTGGTGGGTCATTTCCAAAAGCAACGGTGCACTTGACCTACTTATATTCAAAATAGTGATGTTATCGACTTCAGTAATATTATTTACTCGAATCGAAAAAGGAACTTACAAATACTTTATTGCAAAATAAAAATAATTAACTACAAAAGACTCTTAACTAGGTACATGATAAATGGCGGACTTATCAATTAAAGCGATTCCTTCCAGACAACCATAAGGCGAGGAAAAATGTAATAATTGAAATTGAAAGATAGCGGATCCTCGTATGTGTATTCGGATTGAATATTTACATGTAGTAAAACAGAATTTAGTACCACAAAACATTGTACTAATTCAATGAAACATTAGATGTAACTGCCACGCTTCAAGCGAATAAAAAAAAAGAATTACCGACTTCAAAATCTGTGTAATATAAAGGAAGTTACTTACTTACATCATGTAATACATTACCTTAGTTAAGTTTACATAATTTGTGTTACCTTTGTGAAGGGAAAATAAAGATTATTTTTATTTATTTATTTATTTAATAAAAAGTAAGTTACTTACATGATGTTTTTGATGTTTTTATTACATGATGTAAGTAACTTACTTACACAGATTTTGAAGTCGGTAATTCATTTTTTTTTATTCGCTTGAAGCGTGGCAGCATCAGAAGTAGTAAGTATACTAAAGTTACCTTAGTCGGATTCGAATCACAAGTTCATTACTCGAATTCGTAGGGTATGAAATTGTTGAATAATAGTGGTTATTCGAACAGCACTAGCGCAACCCACTGACCGATGATATCGCTATAATGGATATTGGATTACAGGACCACGTCTGCATAGCATTAACAATATATTGTCAACTTTTACTGTATTTTATGTTCGACTATTTGAGAATGGTGTGGGAATTACTGATAGGTAGGTTGTACTTACTTGGAATGATGAGTCATATTTTTATCGTGACTCTCTTCTGTTCTATCGTGTGGGTTGTGAGGTGAATTACCAACCTCATCAACCCTGGTGTCACGGTTACTATTGAGACGCCAAAGGCCCCTGACATGACTCATATAACGACTACGTACTTACATCAGTAAGTAGTAACCGGGACCAACGGCTTAACTTGCCTTCCGAAGCACGGGTCGTCTCAATTTCGGACAGTCAAGTGGTCAGCCTGTAATGTCCTAACCAAACTAGGGACCACAAAGTAATTTTTGTGATATGTCCCCACCGGGAATCGAACCCAGGACCTCCGGATCGTGAGCCCAACGATCAACCACTGGACCACGAAGGCGTGACTGTACAGTCAGAAGCAAATAGTGATAGTTAAGGTATACATATAGTTATGCCTTGATCACACCTATCGAGTGGACGGGCGAGTCAGTGCGCTCGGCCGAGTACTCGGTGTGTATGAACATTACGTGTGCACGGCCGAGCGCTCGGCCGAGTTATTTGGCGAGACAGCTACTCGACCCCTGTTCTATTTGCTAGGCGGAGTATCCACCCCCGCGCTTCCCCGCACTGTCTCGCCCGTCCACTCGGTAGGTGTAATCAAACTATTTGTAACATCCAGAATGTCCAATAATTAGGAACGTTCAAGGTGGCCGTATAGATAGTAACACTCTAAGTGACCAAAAACATCGGCACAACCTGCGTGTTCAAAAAGTTGGCAACAACCTCTGACTACCCGATTGAGATATAGTCGCGAGTTTATGTTATTTTATTTCCCAACAATTATTGTAAGGTACATATCTACGTGGCCGCTTACTATGGGTCTTGTTAGGAGGCTGGGTGTCGCTCAGCGGGCAATAGAGAGAGCTATGCTTGGTATTTCCCTGCTCGATCGATGAAGAGATCCGCAGGAGAACTAAAGTCACCGACATAGCTCGGAGGATTGCTAAGCTGAAGTGGCAGTGGGCAGAACACATAGCGAGGAGAACCGATGGCCGCTGGGGCGGATAGGTTCTCGAATAGCGACCTACAAGGTGGACCGACGATCTGGTGAAGGTCGCGGGAAGCCGCTGGATGCGGGCAGCGCAGGACCGATCGTCGTGGAGATCCTTGGGGGAGGCCTATGCCCAGCAGTGGGCGTCGTAGGGCTGATAATGATGACATATCTACGTAATAAGTAAGTACTTACCTAGTTAATTGCCAACTGAGCTTTACTGTTAGTCTAGAAGCTTCCACAATTTCCACAAAGTACGTAGGTACCTAAATGATGCTCAATCAAATCGTAATTCCGCACAATCTGTGTCGTTCACATCATTAGCAACCCTTGAACTTATGCTACTGCGCCTTGGACACTGATTTGAGTGATAGAAGCAGATAGTTCACGATAGCAACGAATGAAGAATAATATTACGTATAGAATTGTCCTAGTATGGCTTTTTAATAGACTACTCTGGGCGCCATCCCACTCGTGTCAGACAGAGTACTGCGGGGCGGAAGGCAAGAGGGAAACCACTGTCCTATTTTTCCCTAAAAAGTAACATGGAAAATGCTGCACCGACAAGAGCGTGGCTCTTAAAATGATGATGATGATAGAACTGTAACTCTCCGACCCGCACTGACGATCTCAATTATTTCTTAAATACACATACATACATAAACTCACGCCCATTTCCCACCGGGGTAAGCAGAGACTATGGAATTCCATTTGCTTCGATCTTGACACACTTCTCCCTTTGGGGTTGAATTTCCCAAAATCCCTTCTTAGTGAGCACTTACGTCCCAAAATGAACCCCCGTACGAAATTTGAGACCCTAGCACGTGTAGTTTTTGAGATTTCCTGATGAGTGAGTCAGTGATCAAATTACCTTTCGCATACGAGTATATATTATATAGATTTAAGATTTATGTCATGTATTTATGTAGGTACCTAATACATAAACAATATAGTTCATTCCACTACTGGAAAGATTCTCTATCAATCAGAAAAGTACACCTTAGCATATCTAATTCCACCACGAGGCACTATTGCGAAGAATCAAGGCAAGTACCTTCCATTCATGACCACTACAGTCGCCTTTCTATCAACCGTCTATCATTCTTCCAACCAGCAAATAAATTCGGCTAGACATAAAAAAAAAATCAAACAATACATTTAGCAACAGTACAAATGGGCGGCCTTATTGAACTGAAGCAGTTTGTTCCAGGTAACTAATACCATAAATCATCCATAAAAAAACTCAATCATGCGTCCATTGTATTCATATCCATATGACAGGAGTTTTTCCACGCTGTGAAGGTCAAGCGAATCGATCAGCCGATTATAATGATGGTTATTACCCATCCCCCTTGGCTTGACCGCCCCTGATGCGACACTCGACCCTGTAGTCAGTCAACTAACGTGAACTCTACCCTAATGCTGTGATAAATGGTCTGGAATACGACCAAATTGGAAGGTGTTAGGTGTTATTGTCCTCAGTCGATAGGTACCTACTGTTATTGTACATTGTTTGTCAAACTTTTTTATTACCAAGACGGACTTATTAAACCAGTTGAAATACAAGTCAAAAAAAGTAAATGCGTTGTCAAAAATAATTGTCACATGGAAGACAATGAAAGCTTGAATTTGGCCAGAAAATCGCCTGTTATAGTATTAGTCAAGTATTAGTCAGGGTGCGTTTGTTGTGCTCGGTGAGGTTGTTGAAATTGGTGCAGCGTCAGCGTGTCCGGCGTGAGGGGTGAGGTGTAGGGGGGGCAGGGGGCAGGACGGCGCCCAAGGTCGGCGGCGGCTGTCGGCGCGGCGGCTCGCGGCCCGGCGCACGCCACATGCTGCCCACGGCCGCACCACTCGCGCCGCTCGACCCGCACAAGACGCGCGCCCTCACCACCATCTACGCGCCGCGAAAACTCAAACCGCGAAAGAACAAAACCGCTCAAACGAGAATGCTCGACGAGCTCCCCATCAAACCAAGCCTCTCGCCCTTCCACCCGCTCCCCGCCATCGGCCAGAAACTCGACGACAAACCGAAGACCAAAGTCATCGTTTTCGACCTTAACAAGAATGAGAGGCCCAACACCATGGAGAGCAGGGTCAAACTACAAGAAGTGCTCAAACCATTGACTCCGCTGCGGATACACGGATACACGAGGAAAAGTTCGTTGGACCCGCTGGATAAGAGACCGCAGCCACAACAGTTGATACGGGAGAATACGTACGACGTCATCGAGCCAATATTTGTGAACGCGGCCAAGGTTAAGAAACGGGACTCGTCCGTCACGAGGAAGGCGCTGGAGCCTGTGGAATTGACCAGTAACACGGAGGAGGAAGCTAAAGTGTCGCCGAAGACGAGGTTTAAAAAGGCGGCGTTACAAGTTGCTAAACTCTCCTCTATGCCCGAGACCGGGAAGCTGTTATGTCTGCGAGAGAGGGAGACGTTTTGCTTAAAACAAAGTGAGGACGACAAAGTGTGCAGGCTACAGAGGCTCCCACAGTCCCCTACAGAGAAACTGACCAAACTCTCAGAAATATTCCAAGGTCTAGACATGAAAGGCAGGCATAGAGACAAAATGAAAAAAGAAAACAGCTGGTTTTAGAGTTAAGGAAGAGTGAAAATATTTTACGTGTTTTTGTAATAAAGAAGAAAATGATGTAAGTGGACAAATGTCGATAAGAGTTTGTTGTTTTGTTAAATAAATATGAATATAACTGTAAAAAGAAAGTTTAAAAAGTATACGAGGGACATTTGAATTTATTGCTCAAAGTTTCGGTGTTTCGTGCCTTGTGTATTTAATATTTTATTAAAGTGTGTCTTGAATTTTTAAAGCGGTTGTTTTTGGAATTTTACCTCACTATCCAGTAAGTAAACAGGTAACGTAAGTAAATAATAATTAAAAAGCAAACATAAGGGGCATCTTGCAATATTACAACAGCGCACTCACCTTTGAAACTACTTACTACATTTATTAATAAAAGTATTCTGATAACAATCGATCTATTTGTAAATTAATAATGGAGTTAAAATAAGCCGAACATTTTTACTAAGCACTTAGGTCCTCCGGAAACGGCCTCCGTGGTCTAGTGGTTGAGCATGGGCTCACGATCCGGAGGTCCCGGGTTCGAATCCCGGTGCGACATATCACAAAAATCACTTTGTGATCCCTAGTTTGGTTAGGACCTTACAGGCTGATCAGCTAATTGTCCAAAAGTAAGATGATCCGTGCTTCGGAAGGCACTTAAAGCCGTTGGTCCCGGTTACTACTTACAGATGTAAGTAAGTAGTCGTTACATGAGCCATGTCAGGGGCCTTTGTCGTCTCAATAATAACTCTGACACCAGGGTTGATGAGGTCGGTAATTCCCCTCACAACCCACACGATATAAGAACTTAGGTACTTAGACAAAGTTATTCGAAAGTACTTTAAATTAAAAGCTTCGCATATCAAGAAGAAATACACGTGTTTATCAAGTTATTGAGCATGAATGAATAATGAGTGTGAACTGGCAAATGTTTATAGACGTCAGAGTAATTATTTGATAGGTATCTACACTTCTGACCTTGCTCTTAGTCAACAAGTGGGGTAAGGGGTTGCTATATTGCGTGATAACTTGGTTCTTATCTACCCTCCTTGGGCAGTTGAAGACTTGAGTATACCTACAGCTACTGGTTCGAAGGTTTATGTAATATTTTGTTGGGGTAAACAGAGATTACAGGATTCCACTTACAACGATTTTACTACCAGTTGTCTTATATCTAATCTTTATAATCTCAACTAGCTTTTGCCCGCGACTTCATCCGCGTGGCGTGTCGTAAAATAAAGATCTTTGTGTGTGTGGGAGTGCATGTCAAATTTCAAGCATCTAACTTATGCAGTTTCGATTTTTTGATACAACTTTTTTTCCCGCTAACTCCCATTTTTCAAAATACAGCCAGAACTAAACTTTATATTTACTAAGGTATGCATGCATGTTAGATTGAAAACATCTACTTGTATCTTACGCGGTTTAGATTTTTTCATACAAATGTTTTTTTCCTGCTAACTCCCGTTCCCGTGGGAATTTTGCAATATCCTGAAGCAACTAAGCTTTAAGTTGACTAAGGTACCTGCATGCCAAATTTCAAGCGTCTAACTTAAGTGGTTTAGATTTTTCATACAAAAGGTTTTTCCCGCTAATTCCGGTTCCCGCGGGAATTTCGGGAATTCCTTTCTTAGTGCACCTCTACGGTACCTAAGCTACGTCCCTTCCAAATTTCGAGTGCCTACGTTCAGCCGTTAAGACTGTGCGTTGATATGTCAGTCAGTCAGTTTCTCCTTTTATATAATTTAGATAGATTGGCTGGGGAACTTATCCTGGAGAGTCCCTCATTCTATCGCCAATTAAAAAAAAACGCGAAGAAACCAGATAACCGAGATACAAATACATACATACATAAACTCACGCCTATTTCCCACCGGGATAAGCAGAGACTGTAGAATTCCATTTGCTTCGATCCTGGCACACTTCTCTTGCTTTCTCCACATTCATCAATCGCTTCATACACGCACGCCGGTTCAGAATAGATCGTACTAAATCTTTTCTAAGGACATCTCCGATTTCCTTTCGGTCCATCTAGTCCACTCTATCAAAATGTCCACCGTATCAAAATGTCCATGTTGTGCCGATGTTTTTGATCACTTAGAGTGTTACAACAGCCTCCGTGGTCTAGTGGTTAGAGCGTTAGGCTCACGATCTGGAGGTCCGGGTTCCCGATGGGGACATTGTCGAAATCATTTTGTGAGACTGTCCTTTGTTTGGTAAGGACTTTTCAGGCTTGAATCACCTGATTGTCCGAAAAAGTAAGATGATTCCGTGATTCGGAGGGCCCGTTAAGCCGTTGGTCCCGGCTATTAGCCGTAAAAACACCTCCACCAACCCGCAGTGGAGCAGCGTGGTGGAGTATGCTCCATACCCCCTCCGGTTGATTGAGGGGAGGCCGGTGCCCAGCAGTGGGACGTATATAGGCTGTATATATGAGTGTTACTATCTACACGGCCACCTTGAACGTTCTTAATTATTGGACATTCTGGATGTTGCTAACTATATGTATACCTTGACAGTCACTAACTATTTGCTTCTGACTGTACCTGCCCAACCTTGACCTTCGTTTAAGTCAACAAGTGGGGTACTCAATACTCGCGTGATAACCTGATTCCGGTCTACCCTCATCAGCTTGGCTTTGAGGTTATTCTGGTCAGAAGGTTTTATTCTGATAGTAAGTAAAATTTATAATATAACACAACATAGCATCGCGCCTGTATCCCCCAAAGGGGTAGCCAGAGGGGTTTAGTAATCACACCCACTCCACGCCAGCTATGCTTAAGTCCCATGTACGGTCACGAGCATTAATATGTATACACTTTGGTACCATGTCACATTTACTTTTTTGACAAATGTAACTGTAAGTCGCACTAAATGGCAAATATGTTAGTGCGACAGAGTCCTAAAGTGGGTACATTATATTGCTCATGACGGTAATAGGGGGCGAGCCTATTGCCAAATGTATCTTCTCTTCTTATCGTGTGGGTACGGCCTCCGTGGTCCAGTGGTTGAGCGTTGTGCTCACAACCCGGAGGTCCCGGGTTTGAAACCCGGTGGGGACAAATCACAAAAATCACTTGGTGATCCCTAGTTTGGTTAGGACATTACAGACTGATCACCTGATTGCCCAAAGGTAAGATGATCCGTGCTTCGGAAGGCACGTTAAGCCGATGTAGTCATTACATGAGCCATGTCAGGGGCCTTTGACGGCTCAATAGCAACCCTGTCCCCAGGGTTGGTGGGGTTGGTAATCACCTCAGAGCCCACACGATAGAAGAAGAAGAACCGTGATACGGACTGTTCAGGCCAAGTTGCAGCAATAAATCACATACATCATTTTACAAATAATTACCATTCAAGCGTTATTTCCAATATCACTATTGTGGATTTACAGTATGTCATTATACGCTTTTCATTTCACTTTATGGCTATTTAATGACATATTTCATCTAATGTCCATATACGTTTTCCATCGCTGCTAATCAAGAGACAGCCTTGACTGTAATCACCCGTATACAGTAGGAGCGTGAAGGCAATCTGCCCGCCATCGTATTGAGGTCAACATGCTCATATCGTACTTTTATTTACATGTGACAACCAAAACAAAAGGGAAGGCAAAAACGGCTCTTGGCCCCAGACTTTCCCGAAGGCATTGACGAGGCCTAAGATGGCGCGAGCTCGCCCAGAAGGAGCCTGTTCACTCTGGCCTTGAAAGCACCCGGGTTAAATACATTCGGAAATACAGACGGCAAAGAATTCCACTCCCTAGCAGAGCGCATAATGAAGGACGATGCGAAGCGCTTTGTGCGAATAGTTGGCATATCCACCAAATAGCGATGGAACCTGGCCGTACGTCTGGAAGTCCGAAGATAAAAGGGGGATGGTGGAATGAGCTCGTGTAGTTCGCTCTCACAATCAAATGTAAGGTAGGAAATTCCACTTCCACAAGTTGGAATCATGGTCTGAAAACACATAATAACGGGTTCTTAGTGTCGAAATATGGGTAAGAACCCGTTATTATGCGGTCTGTAATTCCGTCCGGAGCCCAGGAAACATACGGTGAGATAGGCATTTGACTTTTTATATGCGAAATGCGGGTAGATTCGTCTCAGTTTAGTCGATTTTTTCCCGATACTGCGAGGGTAGGCGCGCAAAGCTATAAATAGAATGCGCCTACGTGTTGTGACTCAGTTGGCGTTTTGACTTCGTCGTGTGCAGATGCGCGAGCGCAATGCAATTTACATCAAATTCGTCCAGCGAAGATGGCGAGGAATACGTGCCGCCGCGAAAAAATCCACGGCTCGAAGAAGAATCACCACGTGCTCCACCGCCGGTGGAAGCTAACGTCATGATACGCTCGGTCGTGCAAAGAGTGAACGAACAGCTACCACCACGTGCTCCGTCAACATCGAGGTCCACAGCGGACGATAGATTCGAATTATTAGCGCGGGAAGTCGCTAGTATTAAAAGTATTTTGGCACGCACCGTGCAAGCTCCACCTGTCGTGCCTGCGGAACACGCGCCAGCAAAGCCAGCGACCACGTTTGCGGTGCTCGATGACCTTGTCCCGCCCGCTGCACCGCCCTCGCCCGACCCCAAACTAGAGACGCCGCAGACTGTGATAGCTGATGTCACTAAACAAGCGGACCCCTCACGGCTTGCCATAGTCGATACTTTGCAGCATTTTAATGACCCTGATTGGGCGAATATTCGCTATGCCGACACGCAAAAAAAAAAAATATTTAGCATCTCCAGCGTTCACTTATCTTGAACTGAATGATGAATTGACTCCTTTCGAGTTGAAGCCATACTTACATAGGTCTCTGGACCAAACCTTTGGCATATTAACCAACATGCTGCTCGCACAGCGCGAAGCGGTACAAGTTGCTATGAAAAATATCTTATCATTACCCGGCGCACCGCCGGAGCTACATGAGAAACTAGTGGCTGCCTTCTCGGCTGGCAGCTCGTATGCCGAGGTATCCAAGGACTTACTGCAAGTTGTGTGCGGACGGCGAGCAGCCGTTATCGAACAACGTCGGGATCACGTATTGTCGGCAGTTAAGGACAAATACCACAAAACTGCTTTGCGGCGCATACCACCCACACGTGGTCATCTATTCCAAAAAGACCAGTTTGCTGACGCTGTTTCCAAGATGGGAGGAGTTACCAAAGTTTTTCGTCGTCCTTACGAATCCGCTGAGGGTCGATACTGTGCAGCTGCAAGGCAGGCTCCTGCTGTTTCACCAACGCGGACATTTCGTGGCACCGCCGGCGGCGCTGGCGCCGCCAACACCCGCTACCGCGCAGCAGCGGCACGCGGCCGGGGGGCCGGTGGCAGGCGCCCCGAAGGAGCGCGAGGACGAGCGCAGCAGCGGAGAGACGAGCGCCCCCGACGCTGAGTTCCGCGGTGGCAGATTGCGACACTTCCGCGCAGCATGGAGTGACAGAGGCGCGCCAGCGCACATTTTGGATATAATCAACGGGTACCGTATCCCCTTTTGTAAAAAGCCTCCTCTGAGGAGCATTAAATCTTGTGTGAAATTTCATATCGACCGCTCGTCGGAAATGTTGCGTGAAATACAGCGTATGTCTGCGCAAGGTATTATTGAGCCGGCAGAAGAAAATGTTGGGTTCGAGTCCCATATTTTTCTAGTAAAGAAGCAGGATAACTCCAACCGCCCTGTACTCAATTTAAAGGCTCTCAATCGTTATATGAAGCCAGGCAAGTTTAGACTCGTCAATATGCATAAGGTACCAGCATTTATACAGCCAAACGACTGGCTAATGAAACTTGATTTAAGTCAAGCATATTTTCATATAATGGTGGCGGCCTCCCATAGACGATTTTTAAGATTTACGTCAGTATCGACATCTAATACGCATGACACTATTGTCTGGCAAATGACTTGCTTACCGTTCGGTTTGGCAACGGCACCTAAAACCTTTGCTACATTAACCAATTGGGTAGCCCAGAAACTACGTGAACTTGGTATCAGGTTACTCGTATACTTGGATGATTTCTTATTGGTAAGCCAGTGCCCTCATCAGCTTCGGGCACATGTACGCCTTGCTAAA
Source organism: Pectinophora gossypiella (assembly GCF_024362695.1). Taxonomy (NCBI): domain Eukaryota; kingdom Metazoa; phylum Arthropoda; class Insecta; order Lepidoptera; family Gelechiidae; genus Pectinophora; species Pectinophora gossypiella. The sequence continues at coordinate 15,176,657 of NC_065409.1, forward strand.
GCCCTCCTACATGAGTTAGGGTGGATAATAAACAACGAGAAGTCATCCGAAGTTCCCTCACAAGTACTGGAGTTTTTGGGCATTCAATGGGATACCGCAAAGAATAAGAAATCGCTACCAACTAAAAAACTAATACGCCTTCAGAAAACCCTAACTCAAATGATTTCTCACAAAGTGTGGTCCACATTTAAACTTCAATCAATAGTTGGTTGGTTAAATTTTGTCAGTTTTGTAGTGTCATACGGTAGACTGCATTTCCGCAATTTATTGAACCTAATGAGACAATCGGTTCGAGAACAGGTTCCAATACCCGCTACTGAGGCTGGTCGAGCAGACCTGCTATGGTGGAAGACCCATTATAATGACATGAGTGATATCTGGCCGCCGCCGGTTACGCAGTTTATTGTGTCTGACGCTTCTGACTTAGGGTGGGGAGCATATGTAAACGGTTATCACATAAAAGGTACCTGGACAGACTGTGAAAAGCTTCTATCGACAAATATGAAAGAACTGCTTACTATCCATTTTATACTAAAAGAGTTCGCTCCTCACTGTCGTGGAGAAACCGTTCTTATACAAAGTGACAATCGCACTGCGTTGGCATATTTGAGAAATCAAGGCGGAACTCGCTCAGACAATCTTATGAGCCTAACTAGGTCAATTTTTGCCTACATAGTGAAATACCGCATTCGACTTACATTAAGTTATATTCCAGGTCCACTGAACACGATAGCGGACAGCCTCTCAAGATTCGAAAAACTTCCCGAGTGGCACCTCATTCCAACGGCATGCAACGTACTCTTCACGAAGTGGGGCACCCCGTGCATCGACCTGTTCGCGTCGCACAGCGCGCACGTAGTCCCTCTATACGTGAGCAGAGACCTGCGCGACCCGCACGCAGTTCATTACGACGCGTTCAGCCGGGACTGGAGCTACAGCCTGGCTTGGGTGTTTCCCCCTCCTTGCCTGATGCCACAAGTCTTGCTGGCACTCAACCAAGCACGAGGCAGGTTCATAATAATTTGCCCACAATGGTCAAACGTACCGTGGAGAGCCGATCTCAAACCGAGGGCGCTGAGCTCTCCATATACCATCCGACACCTACATCGGTCATTAATAGACACAAGGACAGGCCTGCCACCCCCTCAGGTGGACAAGTTAAAATTGGAGGCATGGCTGGTACAGGGTGGGATGACCTATTACAGGACTGGTCACCCACGAAGAGATCTCTTATAGAGGCAAGTTGGCGCCCCTCTACTTTAAAAACCTACCGACAGGCTTGGACAAAGTGGATCACTTGGTGTGAGAACACAGGAATTAATCGCAAAGATCCTGGTGTCGGCAGTGTGGCGAGCTACTTAGCCTATTTGCATAGCGAAGTTGGTCTCGGATATAGAACAATATTGATCCACAAAACGGTGGTGACTAACTTCTGTAACCCACAACTTGCAACGGTTTTGGGCTCTCATCCTCTGATAAAGCATACACTGAAAGGCATTGCTAACACATCAAACACTAGATCAAAGGTTAAGCCACCTGTTTGGAACCCCCAGATTCTGGTTGACTGGCTTATTAAAAATAATCCACACAAAGAAACCTTATTTGAAATTTCTCGAAGATGTGCTATCTTACTGCTACTAGCATCGGGCCGCCGGGTTCACGACCTCACTCTCCTTTCAGTCGCAGAAGGTCACATCGAATGCGGAACCGATTATATCACACTTTGGCCGATATTCGGATCCAAAACGGACTCATTGACACACCGTCAGTCAGGATGGCGACTCACTGCTGGTGCCCACATCAACATCGACCCTGTGCACTGGCTGCAGAAGCTGGTGTCGGCTGGGGCCGCGCGGCGTCGGCCCGACTGCGGCAGCCTGTTCGTGGCCACGTGCGGCGAGCCGCGCGCCGCCAGCCGCGCTGTCATCGCCGGCTGGGTGCGCACCGTGTTGCGGGATGCCGGTATCGATGAGTCACCGGGCTCGCTTCGCTCCGCTGTAGCATCCCTTAATTGGGCTGAGGAGGTCCCGATTGACGAAATACTTGCGAGAGGTAATTGGGCTTCAGAAAACACGCTAGCAAAATTTTATAGAAGATCGTTAGCCCAACCTCTGTCAAGTGTCCCGTCTGTCGCTTCATGTTTTCAACCCATCTAAATTGTTTGTTTTCGTACATAATTGATCTCTAGTACAGATCTCAATTAGTTATAGTGAGAAGCACTGTTATGTTATTACACTTAATTAATGAATAAATATGCATTGATCATTTGTTTTGTTTTGTTTAAAATGACACAGTAGCCTGTGAGTTGTGTAGAGGCATTAAGGCAGTTGTTAAACCTAACAAGTACCTAACAAAACTTTTGTTATCATTTTCGTGTGTAATGTCTAGTAATAGACCACTCATTGCTAAACAGCTATGTACAGCTTACCTTGTAAATAGCATATGCTACATAATACATGTTGAGTTTTCGTGTCATTGGGCATTCGATTTTCCCTCACCATGCGATAATAAACACGTCTCACCGTATGTTTCCTGGGCTCCGGACGGAATTACAGACCGCATAATATACACATTTTTCCTAAAATAAAAATGATTATTATGCGTCTATTCCGTCCGGAGCCCAGGAAAACCATTTCTGCATGGTGATGACGCAACTGAGTCACAACACGTAGGCGCATTCTATTTATAGCTTTGCGCGCCTACCCTCGCAGTATCGGGAAAAAATCGACTAAACTGAGACGAATCTACCCGCATTTCGCATATAAAAAGTCAAATGCCTATCTCACCGTATGTTTCCTGGGCTCCGGACGGAATAGACGCATAATAATCATTTTTATTTTAGGAAAAATGTGTATATTATGTGTTATATCCTCTTACGACCGAGATTTCCAGACACAATAGTTAAACAATGGGGTTTGGATTTATAAAGAACATTCGGTCTTAGGAGGTTAATTATGATAATAACCGCGTAAACTTAAAACACTGGTCGGAAAGTCTGAATCATCCCCCATAGTTCGTTACGGTGTCACTAACACCCATAACATACTACAGTCTACACAACAGGCTGCACTGAAAGCCCCGTCCGTCGCCGGTCACGCGAGCTGTCGATATGGATGTGATGACCCACTTCCTCACTGAAGGAATTTCGACTGCGAAATATTTAGGTTTTCATTTCTTGCACCCGTATTCAAAGATGTTAACTCCTTTCCCGACTCCGTTCTCAGTTGTGGCGACCTCCAGATCTTCCTCGAACTCACCTCAAAATTGGTATTCTAGACGGCGCCTCAACCTTATCTCGAATTTCTTATCGATTTCGACAAAATTGATTCAATCGATCGATAACTTTATCACGTTGCGCGTGTCAGCCCTGCAGAAGACAGTCTGCCTAAGTTTTTTTTAACCTTTTCAATTAGTTCAAAATTTCAAAATTCCTTCCACCGACCGTAATTGGAATACCATTGTATTTAAGTCTATAAATTATGTAATACAAACTGGATTAAAAAAAAAGAAAAGAAAGGAAAACATGAAACAGTAGGACTAGGGCCCTGTGCTGGGAGGTTTTCTGGCCACGTCTTTCCCTCAGCGTTACAGATTCCGATGTGGTAGTAGTTTTACAGCTAGTTACATAATTATGTAATTTAATTTTGTTTGACGTTCAAAAAGCGCTAACTTTGTAAGCCAATTTTGAAAAATAAATATTATTTTTTTGAAATACTACCATACAATCATCATCATCAGCCCATTAACGTCCCCACTGCTGGGGCACGGGCCTTCCCTATGGATGGATAGGGAGATCGGGCCTTAAATCATCACGCGGGCCCAGTGCGGATTGATGGTTATTAACAACTGCTAATGCAGCCGGGACCAACGGCTTAACGTGCCTTCCGAAGCACGGATGAGCTCGAGATGATTGTTTTTTTGTGGTCACCCATCCTGTGACCGGTCTTTGCGACAGTTGCTTAACTTCAACAATCGCAGACCGAGCGCGTACTACAATACAATACAAAAAGTCTTTATTGCACAACTAGTTGCTATACTAGTTTCAGTTCTTGCTAAAACATACCTACTTAACAAAGAATATCGATAGGGTCATGAGTTTCTTGTGCCAATTTTGTTTGGCGAAAATTCTATGCGCTTTACAATAAACTACAAAAGCCTGGTCTAAACCCAGAATCTAGGTAGGCATGTCTAGATTCTGGGTTATATACCTAGGTACAGAGTTGAATGAATTTATAATACGAGTACCTGATGATGAAGTAATAACCGGAACCAACGGCTTGACGTGCGACAAGCACGGATCTTCTTACTTTCAGACCATCAGGTGATCAGCCTGTAATGTCCTAACCAAACTAAATACAAAGTGATTTTTGTGAATAACTACATCGGGACAACGGCCTCTGTGGTCCAGTTTGAGCGTTGACTTACGATCCGGAGATCTCGGGTGCAAATCCCGGTGGGGACATATAAAAAAAATCACTTTGTGATCCCTAGTTTAGTTAGGACATTACATGCTGATCACCTGGGGGGGGGGCCCTGTTTATAATAAAACTTACAATTGTAAATTACAACGACAGTTTGGTGTTCATTACGTAGCTAATATGAAACTGCAAATTATTCGTGGTCACAAACTCCGCAATGTACATCAAATTGTCATTGTAATTTACAATTGTAAGTTTTATTAAACAGGCCCCTGATTGTTCGAAAGTAAGATGATCCGTGCTTCGGAAGGCACGTCAGGCTGTTGGTTCCGGTTACGACTTACTGGTGTAAGTAAGTAGTCGTTACAAGAACCATGTCAGGGAACTTTGGCGGCTCAATAGTAACCCTGACACCAGGGTTGATGGGGTTGGTAATCTACCTCACAACCCACACGATAGAAGACCGAGATTCGAACCCGTGACGTGCGGATCGTGAGCACAGCGGTTAATTACTAGACTACGGTGGCCGTCTATAGTATAAACCTATTATGTTTAATGCCATCGAAATCGCCCGTGTGGGTGGTAGGCAACACATGTCCATCTTTAACGAGTCGTATAATCATGTAGCGTGTATTTATAGTTTCAATATTCGTATAACAATCGATCGCTCATCGGCACACGTATTCAACGGTCACGTAAAAAATAAACGAATTTATTGCAGGGAAGCCTTGGTAACCCAGTTGGTAGAACGCTTGCCTCGCACTTTGAAGTCACAGGTTCGAATCCAGCACAGATCTAAACCAATCTTCTTCTATCGTGTGGGTTGTGAGGTGGATTACCAACCCCATCAACCCTGGCGTCATGAGCCGCCATAGGCCCGACATGACTCGTGTAACGACTACGTACTTACATCAGTAAGTAATAACCGTGACCAACGGCTTGAAGTGTGTTTTGGGATTTGTCCCCACCGGGATTTGAACCCGGGAACTAAGGATCGTGAACTACCGCTGAACCACGGCGGCATTTAAATTAAAATAGTGTAATTATTTAATTTCCGTAGTCAGACTGAAATGTACGAATCAATTGAAAATGCCTATTGACGTAACTCGTGTCCGATTTATACAAAGTTCAACTTTAACAATTACATTGCCGTCCATTCACAGAAGTTTGACCCTGAGTTTTTATGTCCTACACAATATCGGAATGGTTAAAAATAAAACAAATGTTATATTGTCTGTAATATTTATAAAACTGTGGCTTAATATTGTAGATATGTTGTTCTTTTTTATTTAATGGGGAACTTTTCAGGATACGTTTCTCAAAAAAAATATAGACGGTGGTATAATAAAATATATATTGTCCATTAAAATATATAATAAGCTCCCTTAGTACTTAAGAGATGAAACTAAAAATAATTTATTTATAAAAAATCTAAAAACTAATGCTAATTAAAAAGGGCTATTATACTGTAGAGGAATAAAAAAAACAGACATCTTTGTTTTTGGCTACAAGCTACAAATGATGACCATTTTTATTACACCCAGGCACAATACATCTTCCACCCATTATTATTCTGATCAAAAACAGAGAAGCAATATAGGTAGCAATACAGATAGCTAATGTATAGAGCTTCAAAAGAAATCTGAACCAAATATCAAGCAACAATTATTTTTATTATATGCCTCAGCCATAACGTTATATTTTTGAATAATTATGTAAGTACCCTCTCCGCCAACCCGCATTGGAGCAGTGTGGTGGAGTATGTTCCATACCCCCTCCGGTTGATTGAGGGGAGGCCTGTGCCCAGCAGTGGGACGTATATAGGCTGTTTATGTTATGTAAGTACCCCAGTAATGAGAAAGGAGGTAAGTAGGAAAACTTTAAATCTGGACAGCTCCATCTATATTCTTATTGGGGAACTTAGCCTGGAAAATCCCTCATTGGATTAAAATATTGACTGTTGCTTAATATTAAAATGTACTACAATAATTCTACACTGTTGATTTGTTATTGTAAATTGGTTATTGGAGACCTAAATGGGGAAAGGTGTGAATCTATGTAATTATTTATGTAAATGAACTTTTTTATTTCAGTAATATTCGTCTGAAACTAGATAATAATACATTCAGACAGTGATAATGTTGAGTACATTAAGTACTTAGGGAAAATATTGAAAAATCAAATACATCCATCATAATTATCCATCTTAGGCCTCGTCAATGCCTTCGGGCAAGTCTGGGGCCAAGAGCAAACCCACCAAAGGTAAAAAAAAGGTTATCTACATAACATTTTTTTTTGGCGTTATTCTTATTGTTACGTTGGTCCCGGCTATTAGCCGTAAAAACAACTCCACCAACCCGCATTGGAGCAGCAGCGTGGTGGAGTATGCTCCATACCCCCTCCGGTTGATTGAGGGGAGGCCTGTGCCCAGCATTGGGACGTATATATGCTGTTTATGTTAAGTCTTATTTTAGATTTGCCGCATATGGCATTATATGCATAACAAGCAATAAATATTTATATGAAAAATCCGTTTTTTGATCAAACTCGTGGGGTTTCAGGCAACAGATTCTAACTACCCATTACTGACGTTTGCTGCTGTTTAAAATTCAGTTTTTCTCATCGACTGGAACAGTCTTCCACTAACATTTAAGATAACTATCAAATCTGCTTCATACACTTTAAAATCCAGAAACGTAGGATATTATTGACAGGAAACGAATTCTGTTATTGGGTAAATTGTTCTTGGCAATGAGTAACTAAATGTTTAACGGTCAGACTTTATCGTACCACAGCACTTGCAATACTCCATTAAAACTTCACCACCAAGTCCGTACACACGTTTCACACAACGTCCGTCATGTTTATCATGTTTGGGTGTATATTATATGCCGGGGACGGAGTTATGGCTTTGCAGCTTAGAGATTTCATCCTTGAATTTTGAGATGGTTTCCTTCGCCAGACTCAGCTTTTCTTTGAGCTCCGATATCTCAGCTCGGACCTTCGTTTGAGCAGCCACTATTTTTTCAAGGGTCTTTTCTTTCTTGTCTTCAACTGGAATGAAAAGTAAGTAAAGTATTTTTATTTTTTAAAACAAAATAAGAGATAGATGAAGCAATGTGACACAAAAGGCTGCAAAACAAAAAAAAATGTTATACAGATACTTACCTTGCCCATCATGAGCTAACACACACACACACACACACACTCAAACATGCATAATGCATAAACAAGTGCTATTTATTCTGGACATAAATCTATGTCATAAAACATTAATGGTAATGCAGAATTTTTTCTAAACATGAAGTATAGCAAGATGCGAGTGGAGTGTGTGTGTGTGCGTGTGTGTGTGTGTGTGTGTGTGTGTGTGTGTAAATGTATAGTGTGATTCTTAAAAACGGTTGATGCATAAAATTATATTTTAAGCAAAAAATAAATAAATTTAAAAATAACTTAGTTCTGAATAAACAGAGCCGAATGTAAAGAAGAAATCACTCACAATCAGTATCATGGTTCCACGGTCCGTTAGTGATGGGTTTGACACTGTTCAACAAGTGTTGCATCAGCTGTGTTGGCTCCTGGAAGACTATCTCCTCGTACGACTCACTGACGAGGGCTCTGCCCACTGTTGGAGGCGCCCCTTCCACTACCGGCGATTGGAAGAGCTTCAGAATGTGGTAAAGAGTTACCTGGAAATAAAGTTTAAGTTTTTCATTTCATTTCATCCTCAAAGATTGATTCACTTTGCAAATATATTATATATTTCCAAGATTTAAATTATTCTGTGCCTCGATGTGACGCATTGGAGGAGGTGTTTTATTTATAAGATATGTGTTTGTTTTGTTATAAAATTTAAATAAATAAACAGCAATTATTCTTAATAATTAATTTCCAGAAAATAAGTACTTTATTAGCAGGTTTATCCTGTGTAGAAGTAGTGTTTAACTGTGCATCAACCTCAAACTAAGCATTTATAACATAACAAATACTTTATTCCACACAGGAAATACAAAATGATCTTTTATCTACTGTAATTAGTTATCTAATGCATTTTCTGTATTATGTAAAATACTAAAATATTGTAAGGCGTAACTGTATGATAGGCAGTACTATTATTATAATAAGCAGAACTATACTCACAGGCCTCTCATTAGGATCATGAAAATATATCTTGATAACTATCTCAAACTCTCCCCAGCCGGTCTCCGTTAGCTCGTACGGCGGTTTCGTAACGATCCTGTTCGGGTTTGCATAGCTCTCGTGTAGTTTGAAGTGTACTTTCTTGATGTAAGCAGACATGTCTTCATTCGCGTAGGGCTTCACATATACCGTCCACTGATGCGTATGCCCATCTTCCTCACGTTTCTTACCAAAGTACCTAGCTACATTGCCGTAGACTATCGGCTTCACTATAGTTAGACCCTAGAAAATTTAAGAAATATTTAAGTAAAGCTAATACATGAAGGTACACACCATATTCTTATATCTTAGTGTTTACCTTTATTCTACCGCCGGAATCCGGCCCAAAGTCTGTCGGTAAGCTCATGTCTGTTTCAATTTTGGAAGTCACTTTGCTAGTTTTCTAATAAACACGAATGAAATGATTTTTGTTTTGGTAAACAAAAATCAACTTCAACTTCAACTTCAACTTTATGGTTAATGGCAACCGGTCGTCGTATAGAAGACAACCATTACTGCCAGAGTCAAGTATAGAAAAGACACTTGTCCATAGAGAATGTCTGATAAATTTATCCAAAGTCAATTCCAGGGATAAGTATTGTATTACCTGAAATAGGAAAACACGGTATTAAGCACACAGACAGACAAAACAAAACGTCACAAATGCACACTTAATAACAGTAATTTAATAATTGGTCAGTATAACAGATAATTATAATTTAATATCACATCTATGAATATATTTACAAAATAGTCTAATGAAAGGCGTGTTAATGTATAAAAGCAGGGATTTCATATTGATGGGCCTGGGAATTTTCGATGGCAGGATATCATACAAAGAGATAGGTTGTAAGGGGCAGTTGAAGAAAATGTGATCTGTGGAGCCTTCTTCAGTTCCGCAGTCACACATGGGAGAATTTCGTATCTTCAGTTTAAATAAATTTAGTGGGGTGCACGCGTGGCCGATACGGAGCCGGCATATAACCGATGTGGTTTGTTTGTCCGCCGAGCGATAACGGAAAAACCATGGTTTTGAGGGAATTTCAGGTTGGATATCTCCATAGTACCGCCCCTTTACTTGCTTGGAACGATCCCAACTTTTTTGCCAAGCTTTATTTAAGTCTACTTTCGCCATACACGCGAGATCAAGCGCGTAAAACTGATAATGATCGGCACATCCGGACGTTATTGCTTCCCTAGCAAATGAATCAACTACTTCATTACCTCTGATTCCCGTATGGCTTGGTATCCAGGCAATGACTACTTCAATGTTATTAATGTGGCAATCATATAAGATTTCTCTAACTTGTAAGATTAAAGGTGATTTAGAAATGGAGGTAAATTGGTTTGAGTCGATTGCATAAAGGCAGCTCAAAGAATCTGAAAAGATAATAGTTTTTTGGAAGTTATGGGCACGTATAAATTTAACAGCTTCTAATAGAGCAACAGCTTCGCCTGTGAACACGGTACATATTGGAGGACATTTGAAACTTAAAAGGGTTGAGTACTTTGGTGCCCAGACAGCGGCACCAACCCGTCCATCATCTGCCTTTGAAGCGTCTGTATAAAGATGCAACCAATCATTATATGCACTATTAATTTTGTCATCAAAGATAGCATTTGCACCAGGTGAGTCCTTTAATATTCCAAAACTGAGCATGATATTCGGTTTAAAAAGGAGAGAATCAAATGAAGTCAAGAAAAGAGGGTTTATATTTGTTTGAAAGCATTTATACTCAAGGGCCTTAAATTTTTGGAGACTCTTAATAAGACATGGATGTTCTTTATTGGACCAATAATGGTTGCGTGGGATAATAGATGAGAGAAGTTCTAGCTTTGGTAATAAAGGGTGATTGTTATACTGAATAATTTTAGAAAAATATCTGTCAGCGAGATAAGATCTACGAGTGTCTAGAGGGGGATCTAAGGCTTCTACTTGAAGGGCATTTGTGGGAGAACTTTTCATTGCACCCAGAATAATCCTCAGGCACTGATATTGGACTTTATCTAAAGTTCTTAACGCGGTTTTATTGCAAGGCTCCAAAACAAGAGACCCATAATCAAAAATTGAACGGACAATAGCATTATAGACTAGTTTTTGAGAGTAGGGGTGAGAACCCCACCATACACCTGATAGGGAGCGTAATATATTAATGTTTTTTTCGCATTTGTCTACGATATAATTTAGATGGTCTTTGCCTGACATAGTTTTGTCCAAATATATCCCCAAAAATTTTACACCTTGGCGGACAGGAATTTGTTCGCCCGCAAAGGATATGTCAACGTCCGGGAAAGATCTTTTTCTAGTAAATACAACCGCGGAACTCTTCCCTACGGACAGGGACAGGCCATGATCTGACAGCCAATCTTCGAGGTATAAGAGAGCTTGGTTAAGTTTGGTAGTTGCCTCTTCTAACGAGTCAGACGAAACATATAAGACTAGATCGTCAGCATACTGGAGGACACTGCAAAAAGAATTAACACATAGTTCTAGGTCGTAAGTATAAAGGCTGTAAAGCAGGGGACTAAGAACAGAACCCTGCGGTAAACCTCTCCATACACGCCTTGGTTCCAGAAGGGAACCTTGGACGCGAACCTGTATTGATCTCTCCATCAACAAGTTACATACGAAATATGCTAACCTCACAGGGATACTCAGATTGAGCAGTTTCTGCCTGAGAACCGGAAGCAGGACATTGTCATAGGCAGCGGAGATATCGAGGAATACTCCCACTAAGAACTGGTTGTTGGAGAGGGCAATTCTAATGTCTGTGGTTAGAATAGCTATACTATCAGTGGTGCTCAAACCTTTACGGAACCCATACTGAGTTTTAGCTAAAATATTCTTACTTTCAACAAACCACTCCAACCTTCTTTTTAACATATGTTCCATGGTCTTGCAAAGGGTTGACGAAAGAGCAATAGGTCTGTAGGAAGAGCATTTCGAAGGGTTTTTCCCTGGTTTTAAAATTGGGATAATTATCTGGTTTTTCCAAGACTCTGGAACAAAAGCTGTTTCAAAAAATTTGTTAACTATTGAAAGGAATAAAGATTTTGTAAATTGGCCAGATTTTTTAAGAAAGGAATATGGGATACCATCTATACCAGGCGATGAGTCCCTAAGGGATTGAAGGGATGATAGGAGCTCTACCATAGAAAATGGATCATTGAGTGAGTGATGAGGAAAAGCAGAAGGGTATGGCGAAGATAAGCAGTCACGGTTAGCAGCCGAGAAAGGAGCCAGGTTGTTTGTGAATTCATGTATCCATTTTGAATAATCATTCGAGTCGCAACTACGACCAGAAAAAGAACCCCTAAAACGTTTTATGGATCTCCATAACAAGGAGGGAGGAGTCCGGGGGGAAAGAGACTGGCAGAATCGGACCCATGAGGACCGTTTCTTTTTTTTGAAATAACGTTTGGCAGTTGCTGAAATTTTTTTTAAAAGCAGATAGTTCTCTATGGTCATCGTAAGGCAGTAGTTAATTTCTGCCTCTTTACGGCGTTTGTACATATCAGAACAATGAGCATCCCACCAAGGGGGAGACACTTTACTACCAATCTTAGACTTTTTAATTGGGATGTTATTATTTGCAGCTTTACAAATGCCTTCAACAAAAAGGTTATAGCCTTCCTCAACGTTGGAATTGTTGATGAGAGGGACAAAATGAGAATTGGCATCAGCCTCAATAGAATAATTATCCCAATTTGCGCGAGACAGACGATATTTTAATAAGGGTTCGAAAGACCTGAGGGAAGGGGATGGTTGGTCAAACGAAATAACGATAACGTAGTGATCGCTTCCAAATTTCTCTTGTAGGATTTGCCAAGAGATCATAGATCTAATATCCGGTGAGCACATAGATAGGTCAACAGCGCTGACTCTGCGGTCCGGAGCAGTATATCTCGTTGGAGAGCCATCGTTAAGGAGGCAAAGATTCCTGGAGTCCATCAAGTCGACCAGATCACAGCCGATGGAGTCATAATCAGGACCACCCCATATTAAATGTGACATGTTAAAATCCCCTACAATAATAACAGGTCCAGAGACGTGGGAGAAAATTGACTCAATGTCCGAAATTGAAATTACGCTGGGATTAGGGATATAGATGCAAATAATGGTTACATTTTGGATTTTGGCAGCAATGGCATTGATACCTGTTATAGTTGGAAGAGGAATACGGGAGTACGTAAATGTAGACTTAATAAACAATGCAACACCAGCATATCCATCAGCTCTGTCATCCCGGAGACAGGAGAAGCCCGGTAGCCTAAAATAGGATCCCGGTATAAACCAAGTCTCCGAGATAGCAAAGACTCCTGGATCGTGAGAATTAATCATGAGTAAGGCTTCATGTTTCTTAGGACGTAGACTCTGAGCGTTCCACTGAATAATTTTGAATTTTGTTAATAACATTTGACAAGTCTCCTAACAAATTGGCAATGTGGGACGGTGGTGAAAAATCACTATATCTATTCAATATATTGACGAGCATTGACACTAAAAGGTCCAACAGATTATCTCCTCTCGGAGTAGGAGAGTTATTTAAACAAACCCCATTATTAGGGGCTGGCGGATCTCTATCTGAAATTAAGGCCTGATGGGCTACACGGTCATATCCCGGACTCGAGGGAGCTCTTGGGCGCACTACCGGAGTAAAAACTGTTTTCCGATAACTTGATTGGCTGTGAGGCTGTGAGTATGATATAAATCTATGGGGAGATGGAGGGGATTGTGGAGGAGCTACTGGGGCAAACAAAGTTTTTGCCACGTCAGCATACGCACGGCGAACCGGTGGCACCTTAGCTGAGGCCTCTGGAAAGGAGATGTTCTCTTGAGCCATAGTAATTTTAATTACTTTTTGACGGCCAAGCTCTGGGCAAGATTTACTTGTGGCAAAGTGTCTACCTAAACAAAGTAAACAAGTAGCATTTGCCTCTGGAACGGAACAGTTGTTCCCAGCGTGAGGTTGGGCGCATCGGAAGCACCTAGGTTTATTGGAGCGACAGGCATTGGCAATGTGTCCAAATCGACAACAATTGTGGCATTGAATGGTGGGTAGCTCGTACACTTCCACTGGAAGTGAAGTATAAAAACAGAAAATTTTTTGGGGGAGTGTTTGACCCGTAAATGTAACAACAACAGTGCCTGTAGGGATCCATTCATTAACACCATCTTTTGAGACTTTCCGGTTTAGTCTACGGACTTTACAAATGTGGCCACAGCCATCTGGGAGTTCAACGTTGTCCACAAACTCAGATAAACTCCAGTCTGTTGGAACACCACGGATGATTCCCATCCTTGTGATATTATAAGTAGGTATAATGGCAGAGAATCTACTTGACTCTAACAAGGGGTTTGTCAGGAAGTTATTTGCCGCCTCTGGGGACAAGAACTCAATGGAAATGCGGTTGCGACCCGCCAACTTAACTCCATTTCGTGCAACATCAGTAACTTTTGCATGAGTTAATAACTTGCCAAATTGGATTGGGCTAATGGTGGTACCTGCTTTGGGGTGAGTTTCCTGACGAGATACATGGACAATGAAGGGACCGTCGTCATTATCAGTGTATTTTTTCGAGTCGGCGAAGTTTTCATGAACCCAAATGTTTTGCAGTGAGTCAGATGGGGAATTTTTAGTTTTTTTGGGGATATCAATATTAGTATCTAAATCGTCTCGGCGTTTACGGCTTGGGGGCGGCATATCAGCCATCTCTACTTCCTGGCCAGAACAGTCACTATCCTGCACGCGAGCACATGGGTCCGGTGGTTTAGGTGGAATCGACGACATCGTCGACGATACCTGGCATTAAATAAGCACAAAACACTTACCCAACACCAATGGACAGAACAAATACAATTAAACAATACAAAGGGGAGAATAATACACAATTAACACAAAAATTTTGAGACAAACTCAGAACTCGTGTGCAATCCTTCTCTTCTCCTAACGCAGTCGTAAACAAAAATAGTCGAGCGAAACAGTTTTAGGTTATCTGTCAAACTGTGTTTTTTTTTTGTGATTTCACAGTTTTGGACATAATCCGTTAAAAATTATGCGATAATGTTGCCATATATATAAAACCCATTTTAACAAAATAATTTAAATTTTAAATAACAAGGGACTTTCCAGGCTACGTTGCTCAAAAAGATTTTCCTTCGTTTAACCTTATAATTTCATGGATAACAGACATATACATTTTTTTTTTGGGGTATAAATGAAACCCTTTTTATTACACCCAGGCTCAATTACAACTTCTACCCATTATTATTCTGATTAAAATAAAGAGAAACAATATAGGTAACAACATAAAAAAAAATTACATACCTAATGTGATCTAATTATCGAGCAACAATTATTTCCATATATGCTTCTGCTATTACATTGTATTTTTGAATAATTATTTACCCGATTACATCTCGACATCACCATCTATATTACTTTTAGGGAATGTAGCCTGGAAAGTCGCTCATTTTAAAGGACTCAATCCTTACTTAATCCCTTTTATTTTGAGCAGCCATTCCAATTCGAGTTTTGTGAAATAAAAGACATTAGGCGTTTACCAGTTCATTTTCTTATCAGAAGGCAAGTGAACAATGGTCCAACAAGCTCTTAATTTCCTTATATTTAGATGCAATAAAACACTTTAAATAACATTTAGATTTAGACTAACTACTTATTATAATTGCATAATTGCTCTAAATTATAATGAGCACGAATTACTTAAACAATCACAACATTGAGATTTGGGACCTCCTCGAGTATCTTTCATTATCACTCAAAACCGTCGCTGATTCCTGTTATGTATTAGGCCATACCTTGAGTCCGCATAAAATAACTTCAATATTGACACAAATATTATTAAGATTTTATCTATTTTAAAACATTCATCTATAAACACTGACGGGGATCACAATCATGGGTTGGTTTAAAGCACAATAAGTCTATTACAGCGGTCAGCCATTAATAGCTTCGTAGGGTTGACTTAACTAAAATTTATGATCAGCACGCGAGTGTTCGTGTTCAATGTCCGCAAGTAAAGGATTGCTTTCTTCTTCACACCTCGAAGATCTGGACCCATATCTTGAAGCTGACACTCTCTGTGTGAAAGTGAGGAGGTTGGGGACGAGCGCCCCGCATGGCGTCGCGGGCGCCGATCTTGAAGATGCTCGTGCACCTGGTGATGTTCTCGATGGCCTTACTGGATACGCTACTGACAATGGCATATATAAGCTCGATTTTCTTGCCTTGGAGGTTTTTTTGACACTTTCTAATCGTCTATGGTGTCTTTCATCACTAGGTCTTCGAAGTGTGGAGTCTCTAGAAGTTTGTGTGGGACTGGTAGGTTGAGGAGGTGACTCGCAGGCCCCCGCACCTTCAGGCGAGGGGCAAGCGAAAAGATGTCGCAGTCCATATGCCTCGCGATCGTACATGGGCTCGGTATTAGAAGGCGAGCGGTGCGCTGGAGGCGAAGGCCCGAGACGGGGTTTGCAACCTCCATCGCAGTACATTTCGCAGTCGATTAACTCCAACTCGAGATCGAACGCGGGATCCTTTGAAGAAAAACAACATTAAGTAATTAAATTGATACGTTAAAGTCGTAAGGCCCAATGCCCTTTTAAAACCCAAACCTTATTATTTATCTTAACTAATTTGTCTGGAAATCTGAGCCTATTTATAAAATTTAAACAAAATTCTACTTACTAAAGGCTGAACGGGCGAGGTAATAAGATTTTGTCTGAAGGCTGAAGGAGTGTCACGTCGAGGTGGCACGGGGTCGGGTGCGGTGTGAGAGCGCGGGGGCGGAGGCGCGCGGGTCTCGCGGGGCTCCGTCAGTGACGACAACGAACGTAGTAAGGATCGCCCGCACCCGCCGCCCACACAGTCCTCATAGTTGCTCGCGCACGAGTAGGGAGGCGGGATGATCGAATTTGCCTGCGAGAAGAAAAAAAAAAGGAGCTTATCATTCCAAATATGTCGTGAAAACCAACTTAAATATTTAATCCACCTCAATGACTGGTACAGATGTTGAGCCGGTAACTGGCCGCCATCTGGTATAATAGTAACCATCTTAAAACTCAAGGACTTTTTTTTGGTGATTTGTGATACTAACAGCCCAAGTGGCCAACCCATAAGGGATTCCAAGCTTGAGTGTTGTCTGTCTGTAATTACGAAGTACTTTTTGCGTATGTAGGTAGGTACTTCATATTTGTTATAGTTCAATATTAAAGAATAATACTACATTCTTCTGGAGATGCCATAGGTACATACTTCATTTGCTGCGTTGCATATGAAACTTGAGTTGAGAGATTCTGCAGTACTCGCCGCTGATATAGAGCCTGTAACAGAGAATTGAAAAACACTTCACAGCATTTGGCAATAGTTTTGTTATTACATTACCTATTACAAGTCTCGATTATCTTATCGTTAAAGAAAATTATGATCGATTCTACTAACAGTCGTCACATTCAGTTTCGCGAGTTTAAGCGCTCCTTCATGGTCTTTGAACACTTTTTTCACTGGACTCAGCATTTTGAACTCCGAACAATGTAAAGTAAGTTCCACGACATGTAAACGACTAGTCACTGAACACATAATACGCGCTTAGGTAGGTAATTTAATTAGTCCAGGCTTACTTGCTTGAACTATCTATACAGTACGTTTTAAGCCGATTATATTCTTGATTCCGATAGACTGTAAGTAAGATTTAACGTAGGTACCGTGCGCAGTTTAATTAGCGGTAATTTCATTGTTTCGTTTTGTAATATGGATACATAAATTTTTTAGAGCTGGGGAAGTGGTAGAAAAAGGCATGTTTTTCTGTTTGATAAGTACTAATTACCAAATACATTATATCTATCTATTCAATAAGTATACATATATAAATGTAGACACAATGAACTCTAAAAGTTCTTAGGCAAACCAGAATTTAAGTACATAGAACGTATACATACCTGGGGCACGAATTACATAGTTTCTGAAGTACTGAACCATAAGGTAGTTGCCTGCTTTCCCTTCGCCCTCACCACATGTGATAACGAGGGGATAAAGATCAGGTTTGGAAGTAACCTGCAACAAGATGAAATCATCAAACATTAATCAAGTATTCACCAGTCGCCTTATTACAAAACGAATACTAATGATAATACTAGATTTAAAAGTAGAGTCCGCGCCATGAAAGAAGTTCACAGGTTTTAATGGAAGTAAATGTCAAGGCATAATAATGATATGCAGAATCTGCGACACAAGTGCCGCAGCCGTGCGACGCACCTTGGGACTTTGTTCGTGGCGCAGATTATATTTGAAACCTGGTCTTCGTTTTGTAATAAAGCAGCAGATGTTTATTATGGTTCCTAATTTAATTACCAAATTTCCCACTGCTTTGACGAGTTTCAAATTTACATCTAAGATAAGAAGCTTAATAGCATTGTAATATTTCATAATCTTTGATTAGAAATCCAAAAACACCGAGCACAAACATGCGACATCGATTAACAATAATCGAGACAGCCTAGAAGTTTGAATCTCGAAATTAAAAATATGTATAAAACCAATTGTTCAGCCCAAATTAACAAAAAGTAACTAAAGTAGACACAATAAAAATATCACTTCAGAATACGGTGGTGGAGCCTGGTGGAAGGAGCTGCAGCGGCTGTAGCGAGGCGGGGGATAGACGGAGCCAGCGGAGTCCCGTTCCGACGGCGGGCGGCGCACGCAACAAGCGAACTGCCACACATACACGCCATACTGAGTGGGACGCTTGAAAAACAGGAACCAGATGCAGCACATCAGAATCCCACCCAAAGTGCCCAGGAGGAATAGCACCGGCCTGATAAAGAAATAACACAATTAGTATTTTTTTCTAATAATGGTAACATTTAAAGGCTAAAATGGCCCCGATTCCTGCAGACATCTCTTAATTTTACTTTAAGTTATACCTGTCATTTTCTTATCCGCCGAAAAGGAAAGGGACGGATGATTGACAGCTCTTAATTTTAGGAAGAATGAGTAAATAAATGAATAACCCGGGCGAATTTTTAGACGGTTGTTTTAGATTTGTGCTTAAAATTGACGTGTGTTCCATAAATTTTATGCTTGTCGATTACCCGTCCCTTTCCTTTTCGGCGGATAAGAAAATGACAGATATAACCTAAAATAAAATTAGATGGTATTTACAGGAATTAGCACCATTGCCTAGGGTCTATATCCATAAAATAGTACAAGTTAAAAGTTTCGTAATTGGCGCCAGTATCCTGTTCTTCACAAAAAATTACGCGCGAATTCGAATTTGATGCAGTAACTTGTAATATTTTTTTTGCGAATTCTCGGAGTTTTTTTTCAACTTATGAGTAGCGTTCACGTCGTATCTGGATTATGAATTATCTATTATTGAAAACATCATAAGATATTAGTGTAAACTAATTAGACTAACTAGATATATGTATAACTAGATATATAATATATGTAAACTAACTAGATATTAGTGTAACTAAAGGGGACTTCTTATTTCATATTTCTTGAATGCTAAGTAAGTTATACCTATTAAAGTAAAGGCGAAAGTTCACTGATTGAATGACTGACTCACTTATCACGAAATATCAGAAATTACATTTATAATCTGTGTACCACTTACCATTGAGCATACCACGAGTGGATAGGCTCCGTGCGAGGGATCTCGTCGTCCCGGCGTGAGGGCTGCGTGGGCGCCGCGCAGCAGCCCTGCTCGCAGCACACCCAGTGCGCGGGGCAGAGGCGCCCGTCTGAACATGCAGTCCCCTCCGCGTCACACTGGAAAAAACCAAATCAAATATACTTCTGTTTCTTTATTCTGGCTACTTAGTTACTTTAAATATTGCACAAATAGGCACAAATACAAAAAAAGTACGGCCTTATTGTCCTGCATTCCATGTTAGTGCATTTCTTCGAGGCAATGACGTCATAAATCGTCTGAAACAGAGGTATAAGACCAATGATGATGATAATATTGTCCTACACAATTATTAAGTACAGGTAACAGAATTAGATGTATTTCTTTTTGTGGCGCGAATTCGAATCTACAACGAATATTTGCGGATATTTCAGATATTATATTACCTAATTTATTTCTTTGCCTGTGGCACGCCTATCTTTTCTATTCTTTCTTTTTTAGGAGTGGTGAGTAAGAACTTATTACTAACATAATATGTATAAAGTCCGAAATGCTTTATTTGAATTTAATAATTTGAATTTGGAATAAGCGCATACCTATGCATAACGGTCACCAAGACACATCAAAGTAGGTACATACTATTACCTACGTATATAAAATTCAGAGAGATAAAACGTACCCAAAGACAGTTTCCAGTCTGAAAGACATCTCATTTCCCTCTAAAGTTTAACATATTGGAATTTCAAGGGGGACGGTTTACACAGACAAGTTTACAGTAACTCTGAAAGGCCTTTCATCTTTGTTAAGCATTTGCACAACCCCGTGAAAGCAACTTTTAACTTGTGTTTATTCTCGGAGGGTCTTGTTAGCATACTCCGAAAAGGGTTGAGGTATTTTACCTATAGTCGCTTATACTTTGAGAAACCAGGAGTGTTTAAATTTTTCATATACCTATTATTTTTTTGCTTTTTTTTACTTATAAAAAATAGTAATTCTTTCAACATATTCAAACACAAATTAGTTCAGCATATTTCACAAAATAAGTAAATGGCTATGTGGTTTTTGTGATGTTTTTCGCGCGGTGGTTTCTGATCTAAGCAGTTATACCTGTTGAGCGATAACTATTAAATATGGCGGTGCGTACGACACTGCATAACTTAGTTATTAAGTTAAATTATAAGGTATCTTCTCATGTAAGTGACTGTATGTCTTTTTTGAGAATAAAGTATCTTAAAACCGATTTATTTATTTATTTTGGTGTACTAGCAGTCACTTAGACTAAAACATTATAATATATTACATTACAGATCTTAAAAGCTAAATGTAGCGACTAATTATAAGTAAGCACAGCATGCAATTGTGTAGAAAAAGTATATAAAAAAGTGGGTACTTATCTATAATTAAGACTTACTTAAGAAAGTAAGTATTATTTATTATATGACATAGTAAATAAAAGTCTTAGTAGTAAGTGGATACAGAACTAATTATTATTCATAATGCTTTTATGAAAATACATACATGAAAATCCCTATTCAGGTGAACGATCGTTTAGTTAATGTAATAAGGCCTAAAGGTGAACGCACACTTAAATGCGTGAGTCGCAGGAGTCGCACGAAACGCATTTTATAAATCTTTTTATGACATTGTATGCAACGTCACCTACCTGCACTGCATCGCACGACCTCTGTGGGTCCAGTGTTTGAGCACTGGGCTCACGATCCGGAGGTCCCGGGTTCGGATCCCGGTGGAGGCATATCACAAAAATCAACTTGTGATCCCTCGTTTGGTTAGGACATTAAAGGCTGATTACCTGATTGTCCGAAAGAAAAACTATCCGTGCTTCGGAAGGCACGTTAAGCCGTTGGTCCCGGTTACTGATTACTGATATAAGCACGTGGTTGTTACATGAGCCAATGCAGGGGCCTTAGGCGGCTCGATAATAATCCTGACACCAGGGTTGCTGCGGTTGGTAATTAACCTACACGATAGAAGGAGAACACAGCACGAGCCGCATTTTGCCGCAAAATGCGATGTATTCGGCGCGTGCGGCTCCTCCGGCGCGTCTAAGTGCGCGTTCACTTTTAGGCCTTATTTATTACACTACCTAAACCACCGGGCCCGATGTTTCGAGGTCGGGCAGTGACATAAATAGCACATTGGACGGATGGATGCACATTTTATACCTACACACCCCAATAACAGATGCATCAAGTCCTTTGGATCTGGTAGTAATAGAATACGGCCTTTAGTGTCATTAGAAAAAAACATCAAATAAAATGTACCTACTGTTCTGCCGACTGTCATTCTACTCAAGCTATATCATTATAAGCTCACGACTATTTCCCAATTGGGGTCATCAGAGGTACATCCATCGCAAGATGAACTAAGTACCCACACCTAACCGAGCTTTCTGTTAGACCAATCTTATCATCATATCTTTTATAGTTCATGTATACATCATATCATAATAATGTATAAAAATAATAGGTATTGTATATCATATTATTATATTATACACGCATTATAGTATAATCGTAAAAAAAAAAAAAAATATTTTTAAAAATATTTTTTGGCTATAAAAATATTTTTTTCCAAGTCCGCATAACGTGACTTATAGCCACATATTTATAGCCACTTGTTTGCGAATTTTTCGCGGGAAAGCGCGGGAGGGCTCCACCGCGCATGTATCTTTGCCGATCGATACTCCTGTCAAATGCCAGCCCTAATATATGAGAGTTGACTTAAATGACGGCTTAGCATACGCTAACCTCTTTTAACAGCCCTAGTTACGCGTAACGTACTTAACAACTACCTAAGAACGTAGAGGCATTGATTTCCTTTGTTCCGTTGTCTTATATTTTTTTAAAAATATTTTTAAAAGCACAGGCGTGTATAGATACTACAGAAGGTTTTTTAAGGTAGTTGTAGATGTGTGAAATTATGCGGCATTCGTAGGTTTTTTATTTCTACATTTTCTATGCTAGGTATTGTATGATAAGAATGGAATAATTAACAAAACGCTCACCATTGTAAAAGCGAACACGTTTTATTTTATACATTATATAATATAAAAAATAAAATTATAGAACGTTTAGTCTAGTAACAGAAAAAATACGCACTGAAAAAAAATCAAGTAAATAACTTAAAGAACAGAATAAAAAGGCAATTTCTGAAATAAGTATATAACCCAAAAAAGAAACAAAATTTTTTTAATAATAAAAAAATATATAAAGATAAAATATACTCACTTCATGGGGTCTGGTGATTAATATCCCAAGCAGGGATATAGCCACGAAGGTAAGAAACATGATGATGATCAGCGGCCGTTTGCTCGACATGAGGTTGATTGATGCACATCAGACGCAACACACGGTGCAACTGCACCTCGCCCGCGGACGGGGGTTGGTGCTATTTTTGGCTCCAAGTCGCGCCATCTAGCTTAGTCGCCGGGTCGCGCGGCACTGACTCCTCGTGTAGGCGTGTTGTTAGCCCTATTCTGGAGAGACGCGGCCATATTGCTTTCAGAAGGCGTAGCGTATGCGCGTGTTGGTCGCGATAAGTGGGGGCCAACTCCATACGTACAGTCATGTCATGAGCAATATAATGTACCCACTTTAGGACTCTGTCGCACTAACATATTTGACATTTAGTGAGACTTACAGTTCAATTTGTCAAAAAAGTTAATGTGACATAGTACTGCTCGTGACCGTACACGATATCCAAAACTGTAACAAGTAAAAAATGGGTGTTCTGAACTGTTATATACAAAATGACAATCAATATTTTCTCTATCAACCGTAATGTATTTCGCAATATAGGATTAGTCTTCTTCTATCGTGTGGGATGTAAGGTGGATTACCAACCTCATCAACCCTGGCGTCAGGGTAATTATGGAGCCGCCAAAGGCTCCTGACATGACTCATGTCACAACAATGTACTTACATCAGTAAGTAGTAACCGGGACCAACGGCTTAACGTGCCTTCCGAAGCACGGATCATCTTACTTACGGATAGGTGTGGGTGATAGAAATAGTTACACTATGAACTGTCAAACTTTAAGATAGCTTTTTCTCGAAACTACGCATTTTGAGTTGTTACAGTATTTTACAGTATTTATTACAATTTTTAGGTTTTACGGGGATTGTGCTATAAAAGCAGCGTATGTATTTTTTTTTTAACCTGCTGATGATATTTCTAACATATTATTCTGTCTACCCTTAGATTAAGAAAAATAAAGCGAAAATCTACTACGAGACGTTTATTGTTGCTGTCTAGAATGTAAATAGAAAGAAAGAAAAAAGAAAGAAACAATCCCGAAAACCCCGACACCACAGACACAGACAGACAGGTATTACATTCAACACAGAGTACAGGACAGAATCCACACGGAAATCAATACACAAAAAAAAAAAACAAAAAAGAACACCAAGGTCAAAAATCATTAACAAAATAAGAAAAACAAACCAAAATCATAAAAAAAGAATAATAATAATAACGTAAATCGCTATACCCCAATCAGAATAATACTGCAGACAACCAACCAGCTTACTGAGACCTCCCCACCCCTCGGTACCTCTCCCCTTCGTGATGAAAATAGAAGCCTCCTCGATTCCCCCATAGCTCTTAAAACGCTGGACGAACTGACCCACAAAATTATATTTGCAGTCATAAACTGTATAATTCGCAACGTCTGTGCAGAAACCTCGTAAGTAGTCTATTGGGCACTTTTCGCGCAACTGCAAATGTAACTTTGTAATAAACGGGAGAATTTATAGTTGAATGGAAACGGATAGCGAATGTCTTTGAGCGGTTTACGAAATAATATAGTTATTAATTATTAAAACTGTTTTAATCAATATCTGTATTGTAAGTTATAAAAGTATGATGAAGTTTCTTTAGGTAGTAGGTGTCATTATGAGTTGCCGAATCGTGTTCCCAGTTGACCTTTTAGGTAGCGGGTACCTAGGTATCCTATTGACCTGTGTTGTTTGAGCTCTATCCCAGATTTATAGCTCGGCACACATCGAAACGCAGTTAGTTGTATGCTATGAAAACACACAGTCAAAATATGTGAGTGTGTCCGTTAGATTGCGTCAAAGTAGCTACGGGTGTAGTTCGTAGCGCGTAGCAACGGGCTACGGCGTAGAGTTGGCTACGCTACTATGCAACTTTATACATAATTTAGATAGGTACTTAGTTATCTAATGAAATAAGCGTGGTATTTAACGGCCTCCGTGGTCTAGTGGTTGAGCGTTCTGCTCACGATCCGGAGGTCCCGGGTTCGAATCCCGGTGGGGACAAATCACAAAAATCACTTGGTGATCCCTAGTTTGGTTAGGATAGGACATTGCAGGCTGATCACCTGATTGTCCAGAAGTAAGATGATCCGTGCTTCGGAAGGCACGTTAAGCCGTTGGTCCCGGTTATTACTTATTGATGCACGTACATAGCCGTACGTTGTTGTTACTTGAGTCATGTCAGGGGCCTTTGGCGGCTAAATAATAACTCTGACACCAGGGTTGATGAGGTTGGTCAAACACTTCACAACCCACACGATAGAAGCGTTGTATTTATTAGTTTGGTCATAGCGTAAACATAGCATCACGCCTGTATCGCAGAAGGGGTAGGCAGAGGTGTAATAGTAAGATAAGATAGTACACCCACTTTTCGCCAACTATTTTTAACTCCCATGTAATACTGGCACAAATCCTGGAAACCACGGGATACCAATTATCTAAAATCCAAACATTAATTAAAAAGGGAGTCTTTCCTAATTTCCACCTCAATATTAGACCACATCGCTGCTTTAGATTTAGACCAGACTAGATCGTGGTGAACTTCGATTTCTTAGCCGGTACCGATTAAGTGTCAAAAGTACTGAAATCATTCGGTCAATCGGCTTGCCGAACTTCATGTGACGTCACGAATCGGGGATCGCTATCTTGGCTGCTTACGCGGTACGAAAGAATCAAATCGATGTTCGATTTGCTCCAATTTGAGTCGGCTTCGTCTTAGCCGGTAGGGCCCCAGGCTAGATCGTGGTCAAACGCACTCAAATATTTTATTTAAAAAAATAACTGCCGTATCGCCGTCTGTTGGTTGGTGGTTATTATGGTTGATCTTTATTTTTATTATACTTACAATATTATCTAAAAAAAGTGACTCCTATTCTGTAGACATTATATATTAGTTATTACAGCGTATTGGTGTGGTGTGTGTGCGTGCGTGGTGCGAATGCAAACCAAAGAATTGTAGTTTTCTGGTCTTAAATATTTTTATTATAAGTAATAAACATTAAGAAAAGTAATAAAACTGGTATTCACCTACTTGTATTGTTATAAAAGTTTTATAAAACAAAGTATTCCATCCTCCCATTAATTACCTTACATTAGCCCTCTCTATCAGTAAAGCTAACACTTTATTAAAGACCTCTAACTGTTGTTCTAAAATAGTATTACATCTGATTACATTAGTTCGAATATCTTCTAGAAGTTTCGCGTTTCTATCATCAGCTTCTTTTCTAGATGTTTCTAGAGCTACCAGACTAGACAGAGCGGTCGCAGTTTGTTGGGCTGCAAAGAAAAACAAGCCAAAATGAAACACACTTATAGTTTACGATCCGATTCTATACAAAAATATCACAATAATTTAGTATTAGTATGATAGTAGGTTATATTGCTACACATATCTGACATAAATCCGTTTAAAAATATTTAAATACGATAATTAATTTTATAACTTCGTGCCAGTTGCCGTGGAGACCTTTGGTAGCTGGGGGGCGGACACCAAAATCTTTGTATCAGAATTGGGTCTCAGGCTCAGGGAGAAAACAGGTGACTCCCGCTCCGGCTCGTTCCTGGTCCAAAGGCTGGCCATTGCCATTCAGCGCGGTAAAGCGGCTAGTGTTGTGGGCACCTTTGCTCCGGGAACAGTGAGGGACGGGTAGTTTAATGAATAGTTTTTATGTTTGTATTTGTGACGTATTGTTATTTTTCAAGAATTAATTAAATTTATTAAAATTGCGATGTTATCTAGAAATAGAAAGTATTCATTTTATTTTTTTAATTATTTTCCCGCGGTTTGGAAATATTTCGGGTGTTTATTTTATTTTCCCGATATTTTTTCTTTCTCACCCAATTTTTTATTTTCCTGCTCATCTACGCCGACTTCACCTGGGTCTAGCCGTATGGCGTTAAGGAGTATACGGCTGTGCGGACTGTCTGTCTTGATCGTAAGAACGAGATTTTGTGTCTGGGCTATAACTGGACTAAAGCAATGTTAAAGCCTAAATATACATATTAACAAAAAAAAATACATTTTATTAAAAATATGTAAAGTTACTTTTTAAATTAGGTACAATAATTATTCTAATACTAATTTTCACACATTTTAAAGTAACTTTTAATTTTATTTATTACCCATATAAATATAAAAAAAAACAAAAAAGAAATATACGACGTACGTTACGTTTCAAAAATATACGAAGTAGAAGAGCCTTACCCAGATTTGCATCAGGGAACAGGTGAATTCTTTGCCTTTTAATATTACCTATAAAAAAAAAGAAATACAATTAAATACCCTTTACACCTTGATTTAATTACGAAACTTATTTGAGATCTAATTTATCGCTACTTTGCTGCCTACTGATATGCATATTTTTTATATATTTTTTTTTGTTTGCAGTCAGTATCTCTTTTTTTTTCCTATGAGTAGATTTGTTATAAGCAGTTTCAGATAGATTGCTACATATTACATTTTATTTGAATCTTACCATTTTCATTGTCTGAATTGGATCTTTTTACATTGCCTCTGTTTTCATTATTAGAATATACTGTGACCATATCCGGTGTGACCAAGCTATCATGGTCTGAAGGATCTTCATCGGAGGATAGAGGGTCCACTTCTAGTATTGATCTTATATCCTGAAATAACAATAATTTTTATTGAGACCTTTTTGGGGTTGCAATATAGACCTTCGGGGTTAAAATGGCCACATCGAAGCAATTCATCTAAGAAAGCAATATTGCAATTTGACATTTGTTTGCATTGCGCACTTACTTTTATATGCGCAAATGTCAAATTGCAATATTGCTTTCTTAGATGAATTGCTTCGATGTGGCCATTTTAACCCCTCTTGTATAAGAAAGACAACCAATCTCTGTAATTAGTGTCCGCGGCGCATCAAGTCACAAGCGGGCGTGTAATGACACTGAACAACCGATATGGCGATATAGCACTTTATTTTAACAGCCATCTTAATAAACAAAATAAAAAAATCTAAATTAAAAAAATAATAATTAATAATGAATTATTTTTAATTTTAATTAAATCTTAATTTGTTAAAAAGATCGTAAATTAAGGAAAAACTTTAAAATGTAATTTCTATTTAAAAAGGATATAATTAAAAAAAAAAATTTGAGGGAACAAAATTTATACTATATACATATTTAGAACACAACACTTTTTTTTAGCAAATGTGAGTCTACTTGTTTATAAGAAGTCAGTGGCTTACAATTTAAAATACAATACAATAAACAATACAAGTTTTAATTCCATAAGATATTGGAGCATTTATTGTTAGAGGTTCAAAGACTGAATTTTTTTTTAGTTTTAAAATTTAGAATAATAAAGTAATAGAAATTAATAAAAAGGTACATTTTATAGTTACGTTTGAAAAAAAAAATGTAGTAAAAAAAATAAAAATTAAGTGAAAGTGATTCTCAATAAAAAAAATTAGTAATTGGAATATGTTGCAGCAGGTCATATATACTATGGAATATAAGGAAGCAAGAGAAGTAGGTATGTCAGGCTGAAAGTTCATAGTCTCTGATTACCCCGGTGGGAAATCAGCATGGGTTTATGTAAATAAGTAGTAATTAGGTGGAGTTAGTTTTGAAACTATCAATCTTACAATTCCTTCTCTGACTTGGGAAAAGTTGTCCATTCGGAGGACTTGAAGCTCTAGTTCAGATAGCTCTGATGAGGGACCCCTGTTGGCCTTCTTCTTTGTATTGGATTTGAAGTCCCTCCATGTCTGAAAGCAAATTCTTCTTAATAGCAGAACAAATAGTGGGTTGATAAAATTATAGAAGTTGATATAGCTGTGGAAGAACAGAGTGGAGGCCTTTGCTCAACAGAAGACACCTTTGGTTTTTTTAAGATAAAGGCTATTATTTTATTCTTAATTAAAATTTAAAAAGTTTATATATACCTGTTGCCATTTAGAAACACTTCTCTGCGCGCCATTTTCAAGCGCATTCAATTTGTTTGTTAGTATATCCCATTTCTGTTTATATAAAGTGTTCCTGGTTTTGTTACGTCCTCTCATAGCACTCAGCAACTTGTCGTTCAAAATTTCGTTTACAAGCATATTCAGTTGCTCTGGCGATATTTTCTTGCGTTCTTCAGTCATTGTAAAAACTAATAGTACTTAAATAGATGAAAAGTAGCAATGGTTTTTTTAACTCCCAGTGGATATTGTTATTTATTTTTGTTTTATTTATTTTTAGATAATAAGGTTATTTCTTCTAATTTGTTACCCAGTAGTTAAAGATTATTTATCTCGAAAAACAAGTGAAAATCAAATCAAAACACAATGCAAACTTTCAGATTGAATTTTTGTTTACCTGTCAGTCAAAATTTTTTTTTGTGTTTTGGCCTAGTACAATGCGGAGTCTCAATGTAAGAAAAGTGAAAGTGAGTAAATTAGCTTATAAGCAAAAAAACTTGAAAGAAACTGAATCAATCTGTGGGGTGTAAAAAGGCCTTTATGCGTTATTTGGACAGAAAGATAGAGAAAGGAAATATTTTTTATCAAATGACAACCCCTCAGAACCCAGTTTAAAAAAAAAAACAGATGACAGCTGGTTTTGACAGGCAGAACCAGTTGTCAACGTCACATCTTTCTTGCCGTGGTTGTAGTTGTACCGAAATGAAAAATTCTGAAAAATATTCCTTCTAATGTCTTTATAAATTAATAATTGACTTTGTAACAGCCAAAATCATGCGTCGGGTTGTTTTGATCTTTGTCACACTAATCTTGTGCGTTGCGGCGTGGGATGACGGTGATTTTGAAGTGTTTGACGTGGTCGAAGAAGTTAACCAGAATTTCTATGAATTGATGGGAGTTTCTCAGGTAAAAGAGTAATTTTTTTCACCTATCCTACCTCATAGACGTATAACACACGTTTTCATTTCAATAAGTTTCGATTTTCGAGTATAGTTGCTTATACATAAGGTTACGTGTTTTTTTTTTATTTTCATGGAGATTTATTGTAACAAGTTGGTTTATAATGCTTATCTTACAGTATATGAATTGTGTAATAAATTTGATGTCCAATTTTGATATTTAACATCTAGATTTTCACAATATTAATCCTATTTTCATTTGAAACAGGATGCATCTTCTTCAGAAATCAAGTCAGCTTTTAAAAAGCTTACTTTGAAGCTACATCCAGACAAGAATGATGCTCCGGACGCGGACGTGCAGTTCAGGAACCTAGTTTCTGTTCATAATATTTTGAAGGACCCTGGGAAAAGAGAGAAGTATGAATCATCAATCAATCTGTTTTTATTTGGTTATAAAATTAAATAAGTAAAATGATTAAATAGGTACCTTTATAAAATAATATTCAATAATGTATTCAGAACATATTTAATTTGTATGGTATATTAGAAAAGGAACAAAGTAACAGACAAATGAAAAATAATTCTGAAAATAAATAATAGTATAAAAGAAAGGACATCCATATATTTTGGGACTTATTTATTGAAGAATTTATAAGATAAAACTTATTAAGAGTACCTGTTACACTACCAATATTGCATGCCTATTTTTATAAGCAAAACGTGATGTAGGTACTTATTTACACTTGTTACTTTGTTAAAATACTATGTTTTAAGCAAATAAACATGATTATGATTATCAACAGTGGTTGCAATTATCAAAAGTGGCTCTGCCTACCCCATTGGAGATTACAAACATGAGTTTATGTATGTACAAAAGAAATTATGTAACTCACTCTTTGTATTTTCATACACAGATACAATGAAGTCCTCAAGAACGGTCTACCAAACTGGCGGTCTGCTGTATACTATTACCGCCACGTCCGTAAGATGGGCCTGGCGGAGGGCTCGCTCATTCTGTTCATTATTGTCACTTTCGGACAGTATGCTGTCAGTTGGGCTGCTTATGCTGAGAAGAGATACACTGCTGTGAGTAATATCTTTGTCTTTTTTTCATTTTTGACAAGAAATCGGAATTATTATTGATGGAGATTGAAAAATGTATGTAGGTTTTGTCTGTGTCTGTCGGTAATTAAAGAGTTAATCTATTAACACAGGAACAAATCCTAAACACTCGAGGGAAGAAACACATAAAGAAATCGGGTTTTGACACCGGTTTATCGGACATATTGGATCAGCTGCCGAAACCCAGTATCAAGGACACATTGCCATTCCAAATACCCCGTATGGTATGGTGGACCATCATGGCCATACCAAGAGGAATCTCAGAGTTCAAGAGGAGAAAGAAGGAACAAGAAGAAGAAGCAAGGAGACAGAAGAAGAGGTAAGAATTTAGAAGTAGATTGTATTTGTATTAAAATTCTACGTCTATCTTAACTTGTTTACACAACATAACATCACGTTTGTATTCCTGAAGGGGCTAGGCAGAGGTGTAGATGCTAATATGCTCCCACTTCTTGCCAGCTATGTTTAAGGTCCTTGTAATAGGGGGCAGGCCTATGGCCATTAACCGGGCACAAATCCTAAAAACCACTTGACTTGTTTATAGGAAAAATTCGCATATGTATGGGCTCTCTTTTGGTCAAAACTCGCGTTAATTGTCGCGTCGAATGGTCCATGCAGCGGCTAATGTCGCACAACTACAATATGAACAATTTGATCGTATTTCTTTTTTTCGTGTTCATATTTTTTTTTTCTTTTGTTTTGTATTTTGTTTTTTCCTGTTTGTGCAATAAAGTATTTGTTATGTTATGTTATGTTCTTTTTACATTATATCAAAAACTGTGGGGTTAAAAAGGCCACGTCGAAGCAATTCATCTAAAAAGCCACTTGTTCGCATTGCGCACTTAATTTTATATGCGCAAATGTAAAATTCAATTATTGCTTTTTTAGATGAATTGCTTCGATGTGGCTTTTTTAGATCCCCTGATAGTTACTGAATTCATATATTGTAGGTTGAATGACAGTGAATGCGAGTAGGCTACTGTAAAAACATACATAGGCTACTGTAAATAATATATTTGCACAGCAGGTGTGTAAGTTATCGACAAGGTGTAATCAGTCGCCGAAACCTGTTATCTTTTGTTATTAATTAATAGTTATTTTATCTATATGATCAGATCAATTTGTCAAAAACGTTATTGTGACATGGTACCAAAGTGTATACATATTAATGCTCGTGACCGTACCTATATTATACATAATTCAAACTCAAATTTTAAAATAGGTATACATATTTATTAAGTTGGTATCATAGGCACTTTTTAAAATGTTGTTTTTAAAAAAACTATCAAAAATTACCAAAAGAAACATCTAGAGCGGCTAGCCGATCATCCGAATCCCCTCGCATCAGAGCTTATAGACCTCGTAAATGTGGTGAAACGACTGAAGAGAAGCCATGTCGTATAAAGTGGGAGGCTGTGACATTGGTTGTGGCTCCTGACACGTCATCTATCCACTTAACGAAACTGCTTATAGTCTAGAGGACTGATTGTAGTTTAAACCAAGAAAAAAAAAAAAAAAAAAAAAAAAAAAACTACTGTAACTTCTTAATCTGTATAGCAGAGGAAAAGTAGCTAATTTAATGTAATTGACTAGTAGTGACCTAATTTTTTCTCATTTTCATTAAAATCCTTATTGCATCCATGCGGTATCCCTTCTTTCTTTATCTATGTGTAAACTTTCATCGAAATCGGTCTAGCGGTTTGTGGGTGAACAGTAAAAAAGGCAGTTACTTTGGGCCTAGGTTTTATTCTAATGCTTATTCTTCTCTAATATTAAACACCAGAGAGGAAGAAGAGAAGGCGCGTGCGCAGCGCGAGGCGGCGGCGGCGGCCGAGGCTAAGGAGCGCGGCGCCCGGCGGCGGCGGGGCTTCGTGCCGCCCGAGCGGGCCTGCCTGCTGGACGCGGGGGACGAGCCCGAGGGGGACGCTCCGCCCCAGAGGGCTGCTCCGGTGCGTATTATATAGTCCTCTTCATCTTCTAATGTAGAGCAGAGAAAATATAGGTAGTACTGGTAAATACGTATATTTCGTAGTGACAGTGACTTATGTATGTACTTCTGCCTTTTGTTCGAGGGGTACAAAGATCTTAGGGATACATTCTCTTGAACGTTGGAAGCAGAGGGTTTGATAAATAAGATTAGGCCAATGACGAAATCAGACTGCTTTACAATTTACCTTTACAATTGCATATTTCTTAGATTGTTTCGATGTGGCCATTTTAACCCCCCAGGCATGTATTAAAAAATTTTTTTTAGATATGTAATTTTCCCCTCCCCAGGCCCCACCAGTGATAACAGGCGGTCTGTGGACAGACGACGACCTGGCGGAGCTGGTTAGGCTGGTCAAGAAGTACCCCGGCGGCAGCGGCGAGCGCTGGGAGCGGATAGCGGAGAGCATGTGTCGCTCCGTGGCCGAGGTCACCCACATGGCCGCCAAGATGAAGGAGAACTGCTACAAGCTGCCCGGGCAGGAGCCAGAAGCACCTGTACTGGAACCGCCCAAGAAGGTAACATGTAGCCCAAAAAGGGATTTTCCAGGTGACATTCCAAAAAAAAAAAAATGATCGCGCTGTACAGAGTTGCCTTCGTTTAACCTTCTAATTTCATGGATAAGCACAAATAAACCGAATAAGAATAAGAGTGTATGAAGCGATTGATGAATGTGGAGGAAGCAAGAGAAGTGTGTCAAGATCGAAGCAAATGGAATTCTATAGTCTCTGCTTACCCCGGTGGGAAATAGGCGTGAGTTTATGTATGTGTATGTATGTTCATGGATAACAGACATATTATTATGCATCTTTTATCTTTGTTTTTGGGTATAAATGACGACTCTTGTTGTTACACCCAGGCACAACACATCTACCACCCATTATTATTCTCATCAAAATAAAGAGAAATATTATTAAGATGGAAGCCCTAGTCATCAAAGAGTTAACAGGGGACATGCTGAATCGTGTGTCATGTGATGGGTATATATTTTATTTCTACTTTAGGTGAAAACCCGCAAGACAGAGGAGTCGAGCGGCGGGAGCTGGTCGCAAGCGCAGCAGGCCGCGCTGGAGACGGCGCTGGCCAAGCACCCCAAGGGGGGCGCCGGCGACCGCTGGCAGAAAATCGCAGGCGCCGTGCCGGGGAAGACCAAGGTATGGGCTTGTTTCTACCCACCACATCCCCATTCAAATATTCTTCTTCTATCGTGTGGGTTGTGAGGAGGATGACCACCCTCACTAAGCCTGGGGCCGTTTAATAAAACTTACAATTGTAAATTACAATGACAATTTGGTGTACATTGCGGAGTTTGTGATCACAAATATTTTGCAGTTTCATATTAGCTACGTAATGAACACCAAATTTTCGTTGTAATTTACAATTGTAAGTTTTATTAAACAGGCCCTGGTGTCAGTGTTACTTTTGAGCCGCTAGAGGCCCCTGATATGGTTCATGTAACGACTATACACTTATTCAGTAAATAGTAGCTGGGAGCGATTGTAACGTGCCCTGTGAAGCACGGAATCATCTTATTTTCGGACAATCGGGTGATCAGCCTGCAATGTCGTGACCAAACCAGGGATTTTGTATTAAACGTGTCGACCGGGAATCGAACACAAGATCTCCGGATCGTGAGCCCAACGCTCAATGACTTTCTCTCTCCTTGGCATTTATTATTCCCATCTGATGGTGGGGTCTGCCTTCTTCGTACTTCTCTTCCACTTCGCTCTATCGGACGTGTCGTTCTCGGAGACATTGCACATACACAGGTCCTTTTTGACCACATCCGCCCATCTTGTTTTTGGTCGTCCTCTTGGTCTAAGCCCTGGTATATTTAGATTGGCTGTAATGACTTTAAAAAGTATTAATTCCTATATTTTTCATTTATTTCCAGGAGGAATGTATGCAAAGATGTAAATATCTGTCGGAAATGGTGAAGAAGCAGAAACAGAAAGAAGAAGAAGAACAAAACCAGAGCCAAGGGAACGGAGAGTGTAAAAACGACAACGAAGACACCTCGTAATGTGCACCTTATTTATATGGGCTTAACGTTGACCATTGAAAGTGATCTTATGGCTTTGACTGAGAGTAATAATTCGTGACGATTTTGTGGATCAAAATTTAATTTCTTTAGTTTGACAGTTCAAAACTAGCGCTATCTCTTTTTTGCACTAAGCGCAAGTGAAGGATGGCAGTATTTTGAGAGTTGTCATACTAAAATATATATTATATAAGTTTTGTCCGGAAGCAGCACTTTTAATAAAACTATACTAAAATTGCTTTTGTATAATGACAATTTTATTTGGAAATGTGAAAAATTATCATTTTTAATGGATTATTTTTTAACTGTGGCAATGTTATTTTGATTTAGCAAAATTATTCTAAATCCGTTACTCCGTCCGAAAACTATTCGTTTAATTTTTACATTTTTTTTGTAAACACCCTATTCGGATATTTAAGCTTGTTGATTCAACATATCGAAACGTTTGCAACTTGGCTAGGCCGCAGAAGTTTGTGAAGAAATCGCACTGCTATGAGATAGCAGAGGGTGCATAGACATTTGAACATCACAAGAAGTCCCGCTGTAAAGATTGTACTCATTGATGGGTATTTTGTTGTTATTACGTATTAGGTTCAACCTGTATATTTATAAAACTCTTTTTATGTTACGTATATCATTATGTGATCTTACTGACGTATCTACACTACACATTTTAGGACGTATCTGCTATTTTAAGTGAAACTTACAAGCAAGACCAGTGTTTATCAAAACTTACAAGC
Source organism: Pectinophora gossypiella (assembly GCF_024362695.1). Lineage (NCBI taxonomy): Eukaryota > Metazoa > Arthropoda > Insecta > Lepidoptera > Gelechiidae > Pectinophora > Pectinophora gossypiella. The sequence continues at coordinate 15,211,922 of NC_065409.1, forward strand.
CCTGTTATATGTTCTTCTAATAAGAAGAAATTATTATTATTATTATTAACTCAGGCAGGCAGTTTTCACTGATAAGTGCCTGTATTCAACTTTTCAGTTGTGTTTTCCTTTCTCTGTTTTATGGTAATTGTCCAATTTGTTTTTGAAGGTGTTGATGCTAGAAGCGGAGACCACGTCCTGCGGCAGCCCGTTCCACGCTGTTACTACTCTGTTAGTCAGGAAATGCTTATGGGGGTTGTTGTTTGAAATTCTTTTACAGGGTTTGAGCGTATGACCTCTTAGATTGGTGTAATTCTCTTGTAATAATTTTCATAATTACAAGAATGTGTTTATCAAAGGAGCTCGGTGGCGCAGCGGTAAACGCGCTCGGTCTGCGATTGTTGAAGTTAAGCAACTTGCGCAAAGGCCGGTCATAGGATGGGTGACCACAAAAAAAAGTTTTTTGTCGAGCTTCTCCGTGCTTCGGATGGCACGTTAAGCCGTTGGTCCCGGCTGCATTAGCAGTCGTTAATAACCATCAATCCGCACTGGGCCCGCGTGATGGTTTAAGGCCCGATCTCCCTATCCATCCATAGGGAAGGCCCGTGCCCCAGCAGTGGGGACGTTAATGGGCTGATGATGATGATGTTTATCAAAACTACACATGTAAATTACAATACAATACAAATACACTTTATTGCACCAAAGTATATTTTACAATCCCTCTACTTAGATAACGGAAAAGCCAAAATGCTGTTACATGCACCGATCTGATAAAATTCAGGACACATATAAGGAGGCCAAGATGCTATACAATTTGGTCAAGCGGGGTTTGAAATTGAGATGTGAGTGAATACTTGCGTCTGGGTTTCAACCCTTGTTTTATTTTCTATGAGGCTGTATTGAGCGGCATTGTCACTTTTGAGACAAAGCTCATTAAATAAAGATTTTTAAAAAAAATCCCTCTACTTTTTTGATAAACGTAATGTACACGTACAGTCATGAGCAATATCATGTACCCACTTTAGAACCCTGTCACACTAAAATATTTGACATTTAATGAGACTTACGGTTTAATTTGTCAAAAAAGTTAATGTGACATGGTTTCAAAGTGTATACATATTAATACTCGTGACCGTACATGTAACTTGTAGCTTGTGAACGTGTAGACTTGTAAGTTTTGATAAACACGACATAGCAACGTAACATCAATACGATCTGAGATTATCGATTAAACGGAATTTTGCATTGTTTGTTGACAAGTTTTTTTTTATTATCAAACTGATATTTATGTGATCATTGTTTTGTGTTCAGATGAAAAAGACATAATTTATGGAAAAATATATTTGTTATATTAAAGATAAAATCATTGTGATCCATGTGTTTTTTTATATATCCTTTTGTACTGGTATTCGAACATTGTTAGGTTTTTTTGAGTCTTCGACACTTATATGCCTCGACCAATTCCTCCACCAGTTCTCCTCGATGTTTATTTTGACCTCTCATTAGTTTCCATCCTTTGGTAAATTTCAGGAATCTCTCCCTCCTCCGTAACATAATGTCCTGTAAATATTAAAACAAATGAATAGCAGGAGGGTTAAAATGGCCATATCGAAGCAATTCATCTAAGGCAATATTGCTTTTTGACATTTGTTTGCATTGCGCACTTACTTTTATATGCGCAAATGTCAAATTGCAATATTGCTTTCTTAGATGAATTGCTTAGATGTGGCCATTTTAACCCCCCAGTTAATAAGGCCAATTCATCTAAAAAAGCAATATTGCTATTTGACATTTGCATTGCGCACTTAGTAGTTTATATGCGCAAATGTCAAATTGCAATATTGCTTTCTTAGATGAATGGATTCGAGGTGGCTTTGTTAACTCAGTACAATTACTGTTAATGGTAGTGTTACGGGTTCGAGTCCTAGCTCGGGCTCTAAACCACTGAATTCGACTTTATGAGTTTGAATTCATGTTTGGATCATAGCAAATTGATATCACGCGGTGTCCAAGATTTGTGCTCGGTTAATAGGCTCGCCGCAAATTACATGGGATTTAAATATAGCTGGCGAGAAGTGTATTACTGTGCACTTCTGCCTACCCTTTCGGGGTTACAGGAGTGATGGTATGTCATACTTTTCCTTTTCGACGGAATCAGCACAATTTAACTTACATAAACAGCCTATATAGGTCCCATTGCTGGGCACAGGCCTCCCCTAATCAACCGGAGGGGGTCAATTTAACTTATAATTTTTAAAATACTATGCTAGCACTTCTTACGTAGTGTAAAATTAAAGATGTCTTACCCGGAGTAGTATTGATCAAAGAAGGCAGGAATCCGTCGCCGCTACAGCTCCTACAATTACACTCTGACGGCGAGGCGACGCGGTGCTGCTGCTCAGTCCCGTCTTCGCACAGCAGCGTGATGGTCACCGACTCGTACTTGACCGCTTGGCAGCACTCGCACTTGGTTCCGTGGGTGCCTGTCTCTGCGGCAGGAAGTGGTCATTGAGTTAACATGTTGATCAAGTGACAACCCGATGTAACGTAATATACGATCCTGGCCACTCACGATCATCGATCGATCCGGATTCGAATCCCGGTGGGGATATATCACAAAAATCACTTTGTGATCCCTAGTTTGGTTAGGACATTACAGGCTGATCACCTGATTGTCCGTAAGTAAGATGATCTGTGCTTCGGAAGGCACTTTCCATTCGGAAGGAAGGCGTTGGTCCCGGTTACTACTTACTGATGTATGTATGTGTTACATGAGCCATGTCAGGGGCCTTTGGCGGCTCAATAATAACACTGACACCAGGGTAGATGAGGTTGGTATTGACCTCACAACCCACACGATAAGAAGAAGATCCTGACGACTATCGTATTTCAGGCTACGATTCCGAATTAATATCAAGTGGAATTTCCTGTTGGTAAATACATGAAACTTTTAGTGTTTTTACACTTTGAGCAGCGTAGAACTCAAAAAAATAAAAACACAAAATTTTAAAAGCATCAATGTGGATGGCATTGCAATAACTCAAATTTTTTATTAAACATTTCCGACAAGAAAAACACCTACCAACGTTTTTGTTACAATCAAATAGATGTACTAATGTTATTTTTCGTTACGGTGTCAGTAACACCGGTATGTTCTGTCACTGGTTTAGGCTGCGTTTCAATTGACGCGGAACTGTGCGGAGATGTGCAGGAAGGAGAGAATGACACAGCGTCTCCGTTTTTAGCTCTCTCGAACGCTGTGATTGGTCAAATCCGCACATCTCCGCGTCAGTGGGAACCCGGAGAAAGACTTACTTTTACTGAAGAATGTCCCTGAGGTGCAAGTCCCGCGGCACTCGTACAGCACCTCGACGGGCGCGCTGTTGGTGCAGCGGCCGTGCCTGCCCAGGTGCACGACCACCGCGCCCGCCGCCGACACGCCCAGCGACTCACGCATGCACGTTTCTGAGGAACCGTACAAGTCCAAAAGCTCAAGCGCAAATACGCTAGTTTCCAACTAGTTAGTTACTATTTACCAAACGTCAAAACACGAAATTACTATGGAATTTGTAGGAAAAAGCACACTGTGACGTCATAGAAAAACATGACAAAATGTCGCACTTATTATTACATTTTTCTTGATTAAAATTCATAAACAAGTTAAATAGAAAAAAGAAAACGTTCTTTGTCGCTTTTAGATTTGTCTTTATTTAGTAATCAGAATTTCATAATTTATCTTTGACCCAGGAAAGTACCCAGTTGTATATATCTCCTTAACAGAAGCAAGATTGAATAAATAATATAATATGGTATGACTTCAAATCGACACGTTTATCTGCGTAGATAGCATTCGCTGCGTCTATTGGTCGAAGCCGTCGACATAAATCGCGGTGGTGTGCGCGATCTGATCCTAATAAAAATATTGTTGATATCCATGCCAGAATTGATTATACAACACGATACTCAAAACGATACATACATACATAAACTTACGCCTATTTCCCACCGGGGTAAGCAGAGACTATAGAATTCCATTTGCTTCGATCCTGACACACTTCTCTTGCTTCCTCCACATTCATCAATCGCTTCATATACGCACGCCGGTTCAGAGTAGATCGTATTGAACCACAAAACGATATTCCTTAGTAAAAAATATTGTTTGTTGACTTCATCAGTCTATGTCCTATAGAGGGCGCCACATTAAATTTAGTGTGACCTACAACCAGCGGACAATCAAGAAGCTTCTCACAACTCATTTTTAAAATTTTCATAAGAAGTCTTTTTATCTTTGATGGGTTTGCTCTTGGCCCCAGACTTGCCCGAAGGCATTCATTCACGAGTCCTAAAATGGAGCTCGATTGCCCGGAAGGTAAGCATAAGCGAAAGCATCCAGGTTATATGCATTCGGAAATACAGAAGACGGCAGAGAATTCCATTCCCTTCCACTTCAGTTTAGAATTTTTATAGCTAACAGACGCACATACAAAGTGGTCAGACACAATCATACTTTTTCTATACCGATATCGGGTAAAAACAGTATTTGGAGTACTCACTCAAAGCCTGAGGTTTCTCCTTACAAATTTGACAACAGGTGTCATTGACGAGGTCCTCCGGGCTGCAATCCGATACATCAGGGCACGAGACGACGGATATCGACACGGCCAGCCGGTCGCCGTCAACATCACACGTGTAGTTCTTGCATTGGTCATCTGATGACCACGTCGTGCCTGAAGATGATAAAGGAGTTAGTAATGGTTCTAATCTATTTTAGTAAACTTGTTGGTCGGTGTACTGCGGAACGGAAGGCGATTGGGGCAACCACCGTTCTATAGGACGTATGGAGTATTGAAGGCGATTACTCCACCGACAAGAGCGCAGCTCTTAAGGCCTCTCTTTATTTAAATAAAGAGAGAGTGAGAGTGAAAGTCAAACCTCTCGGCTTTCCCACCAGGATAATTTTCTGCATTCTGTGACGCAACAATGCCCTACCCGAGGCATAGAAAACCTCACCCCGGACACGTCATACATACAATACACACCTCGGAGAGTTGCGGAGAGAGCAAAGCGTTGCGAGCGGAGAATTGCCATTCTATTCTTTGTTGTTAACCCCTTCACTGACAGAGACCATGGGTCATTGATGGTTCATAACAGGTACGACACCTTAGAATCGGAACGTCCGTAGACGTTCTGTCCTTGAAAGTGTAAAGAATGAGATTTTTATATGGTGCGCCCGAGGTGTGCCCCAATCTAGTCACCTTCGCCTAGCTTATCCTACCAAGTAGTAGTATGAAAGGTCGACAAATCTCGAGCATAGAAGTGTGTGTATGTACAGTCATGAGCAATATAATGTACCCACTTTAGGACTCTGTCGCACTAACATATTTGACATTTAGTGAGACTTACAGTTCAATTTGTCAAAAAAGTTAATGTGACATGGTACCAAAGTGTATACATATTAATGCTCGTGACCGTATGTTACTAACCTGGTAAATGCATCTCGCCGTCATACAAACAGGTAGCCTGCTTGCAAGACCCGCAGCATTCTCCAGAACGTGGCGCAACATGTTTCCATCCTGGTTCGCACTCGTTCACACACGTCTGGACCAGTGACGTATGAGTGAGACGGCCTGTGTCGTCGCGTACGCAGGTTGTGTTCTTGCAGGGGTCCGATGTCGGCCATGTTTGTCCCTCCTGGACAGACGAAGGGCATTTGAGACCACAACGTATAAAATGTGGATCATAAACCTTGGAAAAACTTGGTTCACGGTCGAGCAAGTGTAGGTGACTCTTATTGGGGTTTTGGCGGAACAACTAGTTCCGCTCATATTACATAGATGGCGCCTAGCGCGGCCTGAAACGCGCTGATGAAGTTGTCACAGAGCGACCCACAGAAACACCGTTAGATCGCCGATCCCTAGTCATACTCCAACTTGTGGTTAGCTAGGTACTACGTTCTGTTCGGTACCCAGAAACAATCTTTCACGGCAGTAACATCCTCGTCACTTTACACCTTCTCATACAAAGAGTCTAGATATTCCATACAATTTTTCTTTTTATTGATTTTGATTTTAAGTTGGACTGAAAGAGTTACTAATGAGGAAAAGCTAGTAAGAATTAGGGAAAAGAGGTAAATATTGAGAGTTATTGAGGACAGACCAGGCAAGATAATTGGACACTTAATAAGACACGACGAATTTATTACAAGCATCATAGAAGGGAAGCTATAAGGAAAGAGAGGAAGGGGAAGACCAACAAGAGCATACATGGAATAGATTAAAGAGAAGGCGAACGTCGTGTATTTGTAAGGAAGTTAAGGAATAGACAAGAATGGAGAATGCTCCACCGACAAGAGCGTGGGTCTTAAATTAGTGATGTGAAGGTCAGATTGTTACTCTGGTTTATAGCAGCTGGTCTCGCTAGCCTTATTCCAATAAATTACATTTGCCAAATTGGTGAGCTACAGGTGGAAAACATTTTCAGTAAGTGAATCACACATATGGTTATTTGCAGAGTTCGAGCATAAATTTACTGATAGAAATCAAAACATGCATTAAAATAGCTAACTGACCTGGTATATCTTGTTCCCATCCCGGCAAGCAATTGGTTCATAAGACTTGCAACACTGTCCGGGCACCACCTTCTCTTTCAGGACGAATGATTTCTTGTTCTCTTCGGGCTCGTCGGGGCACGTCGTGTTCGATATTTGAATTTGTAGCTGTTGGAACGGAGTACTGTTTAGTATTATATTTTTAAATGGCCACTGAAGTCCAGTAGCTGAGAGTTGCGCGTTGAGCTCACGATTCGGAGGTCCCGGTTTCGAATTCCCGGTAACGACACAGCTTTACACCACAGGCTTATGATTCGGTTGTCCGAAAGTACGATGATACTTATTGGTGTAAGTTCGTAGTGGTTTATAGTTGACGTGATTTATTGTATATTTGCCGCAAATGGCATTAACTACTTGGCTGGACAAATGGGGAGCGCTGAGGACTCTCAAGTGGTACAGTTCGTAGTCGTTTTATGAGTCATGTCAAAGGCCGTTGGTGGCTCAATAGTAACCCTGATACCAGGGTTCTGAGATTAGATCCACCTCACAGCCCACATAATGGAAGAAGTATTTTTAGTACAAAATTATGTCTTATTATGTTTTGTCTTGGTCATGACGTCGAATCATAGGTCTCACAACCCATACGAGAAAAAGTATGCTTTAATTCTTAATTAATTGGGTCAAGTACTAGGTTCTAAAACTAACGAAAAACATTTTCTTATTTCTATTTAACTTATGTATGAATTTTAATCAAGAAAAACGTAATAATAAGTCCGACATTTAATCACGTTTTCCCTCGTTTTCCTATGACGTCAAGTGTACTTTTTCATACAAATTCCATTGTAATTTCGTGATTTGACGATGATTTGACTGGTTGGAAACTAGTAGTAATAAGCAAGGGGTACAGAACAACAAGTTGTCAGAAGACAGCTCGCAGCCACTCGTGGTGATGTTGTCCCAAGACAATGACACATATGGCGACATTGGTAGTTTCACACGAGTATACTCACCGTATCATTGCTCTCTATGCAAGTGTAGACAGTGCAGTAGTCTGGCGACACCCAATGCTCCCCGATGGCGTGGCTCTCGCCGTGGTAGACGCACGCCTGAGGCTTACATTTCCCGCAGCACAACCCGCTGTCTGGCGCCGGCGGCACGTATTGCCAACCCTGGGAAGAATAAGTTAAATCTGCTATTTATTCTTCCAAACATCGTCACCTTAATATCATCTGATGTGATCCTTCAGTTCTTTTAACGACCTTTTTTCAATTTTTTTCTTACGACCTCCGAGGTCCAGTGGTTCAGCACTGGGCTCACGATCCGGAGGTCCCGGTGGAGACAAATCACAAAAAATAACTTTGCGATCCCTAGTTTGGTTCCTAACCAAACTACACTACACTACTGGCTGATCACCAGATTGCCCGAAAGTAAGATGATCCGTGCTCCGGAAGGCACGTTAAGCCGTTGGTCCCGGTTACTACTTACTGATGTAAGTAAGTAGTCTTTACATGAGTCATATCAGGGGCCTATGGCGGCTCAATAATAACCCTTCCATATATTGTCACCCTAATATCATCTGATGTGATATTCTTAAGCCGTTGGCTACTAGCCCAAACACCTCCACCTTGATTGATGGTTATTAACGACTGCTAATGCAGCCGGGCCCAACGGCTTAACGTGCCTTCCGAAGCACGGAGGAGCTCGAGATGAAAACTTGTATTTTTTATTTTTGTGGTCACCCATCCTATGACCGGCCTTTGCGAAAGTTGCTTAACTTCAACAATCGCAGACCGAGCGTTCCACCGGCTGTCAAATACTTAAACACACGTTCATCCCTGGTGTATTTTTTATTTGTAATGAGGTTACAGTCTAAATGTCCTGTGTAACTAGAATGTTTAGACTTTGAATAAAAAGTCCTGAGTTGATTGAGTCACAGTTTTCTGGAAACGTGTACCTATGCCAACCCTGATTCCTATCCCTGATCCCTGATTGCTGTCAAATACTTAAACCCACGTTCATCCCTGGTATATTTTTTATTTGTAAGGTGGTAAGATTACAACTATTTTCGCTATATGTAGTCAAAAATTTTGACAAATTAAAAAGCCAAATGCTGACTCGACTTCGTTACATCGACATTCGTCACTGCCCATCAAATTTACATTCTAGTTGATGAAGAACTTGCATTCTATAAAAAAAATATCAATATACTTACAGGATCGCAGTCTTTGACGCAGGATTGTTTGGTGGTGATCTTTGTAAGCTTGCCGTCTTCAGTTGCTTGGCACACGTATGATACACACGCGTCGTATGGAGATGTCCAGGTTTCTCCCACCTATAAATATATGTGTGAGGTATTATATATACAGGGGGTATGTAAGGTATTGTTGTGTGGTTATTATATTCTGCAGCTGGAACAAGTTTCCTTGTAAATTGATTATTAAAAAAGGATTTTCAAAATTCGCGGATTGGTGGAAAAAATTAAATACTATAGTAAAACTACATTTAAAAACGAAATGTCACTTACTGACTGACTCACTCATCACGTAATCTCCGAACTATACGTACGAGGAGTCTCA